>NC_071497.1:69663477-69973179 GCF_028500815.1 Rissa tridactyla | reverse complement strand
ATTCAGTAAGATATTATTTTCAGCACACTAGAAAATGCTGCTGACAGTAACCCCAAACTAGAAATGTATTTGCAGTTGGCATGATGTATTTTGCAGTGCATTTCAAATGTAAGTGGTGTCCTTGATGATTTTTGCTGCTTTCTTCATAGTTTTTAATATTTTTTTGCTATTTCCAAGAGTAACTAGAAAGGTAATCTTAAAGATAATGATGAATTGCCTCTTCTTTATTCCATTCTCAGCCTTCGAAATGTTAAGGAGTGAAAAATTTACTAATAAAATTAAAGATGCTCTAGGAGGCCATGTATTGGAACATCTGCAGCATTTTTGCAGAAACCTTTCTATAACAGGGTCTTTCTGTCTCTTTCTGAACACATGCATCTGTGGTTTTTACATTCAGGGTTAGAATTATTTCTATAGAGAAGTTAGCGTTCTGGAAACTGAGACTGTGCCAGATCAGCTTTCAATTTTAAAGAAATTGAGGCTGCAACTAAGAGTACAGTAGAACATGCTTGGGACTTTACTAAGCCCTCTCGCAGATGCTGTAGGAAGTACTATGTGATTTTTCCTTAAGTTCTAATGAGCTTATCTATTCTGATTACATGGGAAATGATTGAATTGCTCAAAAGTGCTTAAAAATATTGTCCTGAGCTCAGTTATAGAGAATGCTGATGGGACCAATACTTTGACCCAATGTAAAAAACAAAAATCAAACTTTTGAAATTTAGGTCTAATTTTATTATAAAGTATTTTTCTAGGATTTCTGCAATGAAATAATAACCGTTGCAAATAAAGGTAACTTATTCATTGCAAGGAGGTAGCACGCCCACTGGAAGACTGAACACTAAGAAAACCAAACTTTTTTGAGGAAATAGGTGGAAGTAAATGCCACCTTTAATTGAAAGAACTAAATACTCAGCTACAGAATACTTTGTTGATAAGACATCATATTGGGATTTTGACTTCATAGAAAATCTGTTATATAATTTTTTTTAATAAATTTTTATAAATTTTTTATAAAACTGAGTTTAAAAAACCATTTCACGTTAAAATATCTGAGGAAGTTAAATGCTAATTTGTTTTCATATTTACTTTTTGGTATTATATAGAAGAATCTTTTTTTGAAAGGATGCCTGAAATTCAAGTGGAGACAGATTTTCAGCTGTAGACTTTTGATGGCTTTATGGTTCAGATAGTCAAGCAACAGTACTGAACCTTTTGCACTCTTTTCCTCTGCCTTTTTTTCTTAAACTGTGCTAAATGTGGAAAAAAAAACCCAAAACCAAAAAAACCCCACCAAACCTGTATAATACAGATGGCTGGTTCTAATTTCACTTCTCAATCTAATATTCTCGTTTACCTGCTGATTTTCAAATACCTGGGATCAGCTGCTGGATTTTATATATTTTTTAAAAGTATAATCTATTTTCTGGCTTATTAGCACAGGAAGCTAACGTAGTTTGAATTTCATGCCTGCTCAGAAAAAGAGCACTTACAGATTAAAAAAAAGAAAAATGTTATACTGAAAAGAAAAGAAAAAAAGAGAGAAGAAGAGAGAACTGTGTGTTGGGCTGGACACTGGTCCCTGTCCTGATGGTACTGAACCATTCCAGAGAGCTGACTCAGGTATCTTGTTCCTCTTCGTCAGACAATAAAGTGTTGCTCTAGTAGATCCTGGTGCACACCTCACATCTCCAGACATAAGGTACTTGACGGCTGCTTTATCCAGGATGTTACAGTGCTTTGCACCAACCTGCAAGGCTTTTGTAGCAATGTGAGAAATCACTCATTTTATTGTCAGATGGCCGATCTTCAGGTTGATTTGATGCTTTGTTACTTAACCTGCAGCTCTGAGAGAGTCATTTCTGGGTCTATAACAGTGCCGTTGTAGAAACAGTCTCACAAAGGTGGTGCAAAGAGGAAATGTTTTGCCAAGTGAAATCACAGAATCATAGAATCATTTAGGTTGGAAAAGACCTTTAAGGTCATCAAGTCTATGACTCTAAAACTCTGAATTCAGAGTGCAACAGATTTCTTTAGAATAGGTTTCCATTTGAATCTAATCTTCACTAGAAGATTGCATTTGAATCTAATCTACTTCTAACGTGTGTGGGAGTGGAAACTACATTAGGAAACCATGGATATGAAGAAAATTTCATTTCTGATTTTAATTTGTTAGATTCTGAAACCTTACCTATCTATTCCTTTCCACACTAACACCTATCATGTTCACCTTGGGTAGAACAGAAGCTTTGATAAGATATCATTAAAAGCTATAATATCATTTGCTCACGTTTATTCATGTGCATACAACCTGTTCCTCAGCCCCTAAGGTTTTCCGTGTCAGACCTGACATTTATGGATGACAAGTCTCCACTCTTTAATTGTCAGCTTTCTCCAGTACTTTTGTTTTCTCTTAGGAATGCTTGTATTTAGTGACTTCACTTTTGCTGTCTGCCCTGCATTTTTTAATGCAGAAAATACGGAAGGATTTTATTTTTTTCTTTTTCGAGTAAACAGATAATATAAATCATGATACTAGGAACTTCAGTAATGTTTTAAATTATTTAATCTAATACGCTATTGGCAATTTTCATTTAGTGTGGATCTTGCTCTGGCAATTGTCGGTCACTTCAAAAACAGAGGGTTCAATATCTGTTTACTATTGTGGCTTAATAATGACAAAAGTGGACATCATTCATGTATTCCGGTGCTATCTCTGTGATGACGTGAACAGATAGCCTCACATCTGTGATGATGTGAATAGATAGCACCCTCTGTGTGTTCTGTCTTGCAAGGTAATTGGTTATTCACAGGGGAGTGCTAGGGTACACTACCCAAAGGTCTCACAGAGACAAAAGTTCTCCTGAAGCCGGTGCATTAGACTGGATGTATGCTGCAGCTGCAGTGTTTGGTGCCTTCTAAGACGATGCTGCATGAAAGCTGTGACGCTTCTTTGATGCTTAGTTCAAAATTTTATTTTCATAAGTATTTCTGCTCTAGGACAATAACACTTGGTTAGCCTGTCAGCCAAGACCCAATTTTCATGACATTATCTCTCTGAACATTGCTCCAGACTGTTGCAGAAGATGCCAGAGAGGCTTTGTTTGTAAGCACAGGCTGTGAGAGCCTGGGTAAAAATACATTTATAGACTGGTAAGAGAGTTTTTCAAGCACTTAGGGAAATGTCTGACTCTGGATGTACATATTGCACTAAAGGTACTGTGTGGAAAAAATGTTTTGGCTTTAAACAAATATGTATGAGCTACTTAAATACAACACAGCTGAAAAATGAGGGATTCTGTACACTGATGGAGTTAGAAGATCAGATTATCCTATACCAGTGCAATAATAAAGGAAGAGCAAATCAAGGTGGGTAGAATAGAGGATGGGAAAAGATTTTGCTAAAAAAGTTTTGTGAAGACACAAAAGGAGTCAAAAACATTCCCCTAACAAAACAAACAAACAAACAACAAAAAAAACCTATTAAAAGTGTCAAGTCTGTCCCCAAAAAACTGTGGTGCTACATAAAGACGAAGTATACTAGTGTCAAGTTACTGATGTACCACTCCAGCCAAGGCAGTTTAAGGTCATTAGTCACCAGAGTCTGCCCACTGGGTCCTGTAACTACTGGGGCTCTTCAGAAGAGACTGTGCCGTCACTGACTAGTGCTTTTGAGAGCACAGGATAAGACAAGCAGAAAAGAAACAAGAGAATGGGAGGGGAGCTGGGGCCAAAATGCAACAAAATGGGGGAAGGGTCCTGCTTACCAAGACAAACACAAAATGTGATTGTTGCTTTTCTGTTCTGTCTCCTTATTAGTGTTTTAAAACATCATTATTACAATTTCAGCTCTAATAAAACCTGGCTATGTAGTTGTCATGGGTACAACTGTTTTATTTCCTGAAAAAATGTGTCTAGGATGCAGAGCCTTCATCTGGCCAAAAGTATGTGGAAACTGTAAGAAAAAAATGAGAAGCTCCACCTTCCTTCAGAGCAATCTTGAAAACTTTGCAGAGGGCAGTATAAAACAAATATAAGAAGGGGAAAAGAAAATACAGGAAGAAGGAAGATTTTAGTATGGCAAAGACTGGGATATTGCTAAGGAGCACCAGAAGCAGGCACAGACCTTCAGGTCTGAGAGAAAGATGGGACAATGTAGAGTTGTCTGTGGCTCAGGAAGCCAAAAAAAAAAACAAACCTGAGAAAAAAGCCTGAAGGAAACAACACACCCTACAAGTCAACAGTGGATTGAAGGGAGAAAAATCTTTGGTCCTTTTTACTTCTCTTGGAATATTCTGTTCATAACATCTGCTAAGATAAAATCTGCCTATTGAGTGTAAACATTGTTGGTTTTGTTTGGGTTTTTTTTGTCCTTTTGAGCTGCTCACATTATTTTGGAAAGGCCTGTAACATTCACCTTCAACCAAGACCCAGTTTAAGGTTTTAGCAGTCTTCAGTAATCTTCGTGTGCTTTAAAAAAGGATACGGTTAGATCTGCCTCAATGCTCCAGCCTGGACTTCTGTCATCACTCTCATGCCAAGAAAATTTAGTGAAAAACAATAAATGACCCTCAAAGACAGGAGGAGGGGAGAAAACATTCTATTCTTGCTTTCCCGATATCTCTGAACCTTTTCTGTCACTATGAGGAACATTACAAGAACCACCTCAAGACTTTCTAATCCCACTTCTTGAGTCAGAGTATATTGCCTGTTTCATAATAAGCTGCTTCTGACCTGAGATGTGGCTTTGTGTTTGTACAAAATGTCTTTTTCGCTTCAGACTTGGCAAGATTTCAGGCCAACAGTACAGGCACTGAGAATCTAGTCCTATGCGTGACCTTGTTTGAGAAGCTTGATTAACATCCGTTTCCACAGTTACACTGCCAATAAGGCAAGTGGAGTCCTGAGAATAAAAGCATAACACTCCAATAACTGCACAGGGCACAAATCAGAGTATAAAGCTCTCTTCCCTTCTGCCAAAAGAATGTAATCTTTAGTATGCTGTGATGACTTGCATACATTTGAAGCTTGCTTTATAACTGTCAGAGGAAGACACGTGATGGGCCAAGGTTCACGTTCAGTTTTGTGAAAATATACAATTGTTCCTAAGGTGATCAGTTAGAGAAGTGTAAGAGACTGATCCCAGGCTGCAGTGTTACCAAGATTAGAAATAGTGCATTAATTAAACAGTAAGGCTTTTTATAGGGATGTAACTGAATTGAAGGTTACATAAACTACAGCAACAGCAACACACCTGTGCAAGTACAGAGCAAAAGGGAGCGCATGCAGCCATCCCTAACAGAGCTGACTCTTGTGTTCGGCTCATAAAGGCCATAACATAGATCAGCTATCAGATAGAAAGGCAACAGGTAAAAGCTTCTGAAATTTCATTGTTCTTAAGTGACAATAGGAGGATAATGCCAAGAAATCCAGGGTTGGGTTAGCAGAAAGGAAAATGGCTTCTATGGAAATGTAGTGATAAGGTCAGTTTGAAGCCTTTGGTGGGTGCAAAGGAAAATGACCCAGGAGGGCAATGAGGAAGGAATTCAGATTCCCTGGAAACATGACGAACCTATGAACTAGATGTATATGCTGTTGCTATGTATGAAATTGCAAGATTTTTAGGTGCTTTCTGTCTCAAAACCCTCTTAGGGTTATTTGTTTATAAAAATTTACCAACATGGAAAAAATAGATCAAAATAAAATTTATTCCACTCATCATTGGAAACAGCGGAAATATAAGACTGTTCTCTATTGAGAATTGGGAAGGCAAGCTATTCTGAAGTCTGTACTTTGAGTTCAAAATGTTAAGTAATACTGGTCCTTTTTCTTGAATTCAAGAAAAAATGTCATCAGGATACTGAGGCTGAACGAAACTGTGGTCTCCCAGATGTGGACCTCTTAAGGTTGACCAGCTGTTCTAGATGTCTTTCTGCATTGCATGTAAAAATGTAGTTTGTTTGGCATCAGACACAAAGAACTCATAGTCAGAGCAGAAACATGTATGAATGTATTTAATTTGTGTGGAAATACTCAAAGCAGGGTTTGATTGTGAAACTGTGTGTATTCACACAGTGTAAGTGTAATTCACATTGTGCAAATGCAATCACCCAAGCCTACCTTATCAAAAAAACCCCACAGAGTTGAAACAAACAAGATTTTCAAAGGTGGTGTTCTAAATTTGGGATTCTTTTTAAAATAAAAAAACAAAAGGGGGAGGGAAGAGGGGAACCTTTCATACTACACTGGAGTTTTTGAAAATAAGATGTGGAGGTTTTCCCCAGACAATTTCAAAGTAGTAAAACAGGGAGAGACAATGACTTTTTGGAAATAATTTTTCTAAAGTTGTAATATGGATGGGATATTGATGAATCGAATGCATGGCTTGAATATCATGTTCTGCCAGTACGGCATTGCCTTTTAGTGGCATTCATAGGTGGCCCTCATGGTACACATTTACCACAGGCTTATTAAGAACAGAAGTTCTGCAGAAATATCCAGGGAGGGCAGGAAAGCAGGAAAGGGTTGTGTGGGAGTGGTTTTGTGTTCTGTGTGAAATGGGTAGAAGAAATCAGGCTTGTCGCCAGTAGTTATTATGCATATTTTTATAAAATCTCAAATTTGAAGCAGCTGTTGGGCATGAATACACCAGTGTGAGCTTTCTTTTCACTGACCTAGTCTATTGGTAAGTGTCAAAAGGCAGCAGAGTGAAGCTGACTGAATAGTTTTCTTGCCTGATTTTGTTTGTCTGTCCCAGCTAACCAACCATAAGAAAGCTAAAAACCAGTCATTTTTCTAAAAGGACTTAGTTTTAGGATTCAGAAATCCATGCAAAAAATTCTGGAACAGTTGAATTTCTGTGAACAGAAAATAAGTTGAGGTTTATGTTCTGTTATTGTTGCAATTAAACATACTGCCTGGAGTGATTAAACTTGGAATTTAATGCAGAGTATTCAACAGCAGGAAACTGGAGTAACTTTGGTCAGTGTGAACCATTGGTTAATAGTATACACTACATTTTTAGCATTAATTATTGTAACTATTATACTTGCTATGGAAATTTAGAAATGTTTTTCTTGTAGTGTTAAGCATCACAGATAGATGTTAAACTTAATAAACAGTCTATTTATCTGGATATGTACCTAAGTAAACTTTTTCTAGAATTTTAATCGCTTGATTTGCAACAGCATATATTCACTGTGAATGTTTTACATGTAACTGTTAGAATGCTGTGAAATATTAAATGCAATATTCACGTAATTGATAGAAACAGGGAAACAAAAAATATTTTCTTCTCAGTTTTTCTCTCATCATATGTATATAATCAGGAAAAAATATATTCTATAGAATATGCAAATAATGAGCATTAATAACTTGCTATTTATAGAGGGTTGATACATGAAAAGCTTTAAGTATCGTGGTTATTAAGACTATCATCATCCATTGTAAAAGGCCAATATAACATATTCCCTAAATTTGTATAATAATGTAATATGGCATAAATAGGACCTTCATTCTCTATTTTCTCCCAACAATTTAAAGTGCTTCATCATCATAACGATTTTGCCGAGAAGATGATTTGCTGACAGACAGGAGAAAGTATGGCTGGGTTGGGTGTGTTTTGTGAAGAAATGCATTTGCCACCTGGAAAAGACGGTCTTGCTTTCTCCTTCTGGCTTGAGACACACACCTAGCCTATGATTTCAAAATCTTACTACTACCTTTAGTCTGTGAACTTCTGTTAGCATTCATCCATGCAGCTGGTGTGCGAGTGTGTTGGAATTCTGGCTGAACCGAGTCAGATACTTGATGGCATCTTTCCTATCACCTGGCAATATAGAGACGTTTCCTCTGAATGTATGGAGGATTTCTGTACTGCTTGTCTTTGTGCATAACTCTTCTCCTTTGCCTATGTGCATGTATTGTGAAATATTTTATTGTATTTCTGGCAGCTATTATTCATGAAGCAACCCTATGTCACGGTACTACAAAGAGCAGTCCTACTCTGGACAGCGGGTCTGAGGCAACTCGTCTGTAATGTATTACTGTCTGATGCACAGTGTCAGCGTACTTTGCACCTTCCAAATTGCATTGTAGAAACAACTGCTTTTCTTTGAACGCTTTCTCAGGCATTCTTTGAGTATTATCTGATTACCTTACAAGCGCTGATAGCTTTTTCTTCCTAATCTGCCAGAAACAGGGTCATACACTTGGGTTGGGACAATTCTCATTATCAATACAGGCTGGGGGATGATGTGATAGAGAGCAGCCCTGTGGAAAAGGACTTGGGAGTACTGGTGGATGAAAAGCTGGACATGAATCAACAATGTATGCTTGCAGCCCAGAAGGCCAGTCACATCCTGGGCTGCATCAAAAGAATCGTGGCCAGCAGGTCGAGGGAGGTGATTCTGCCCCTCTACTCTGCTCTGCTGAGACCCCACCTGGAGTACTGTGTCCAGCTCTGGAATCCTCAGCACAGGAAGGACATGGACCTGTTGGAATGGGTCCAGAGGAGAGCCATGAAGATGATCCGGGGGCTGGAGCACGTCTGCTATGAGGACAGGCTGAGAGAGTTGGGGTTGTTCAGCCTGGAGAAGAGAAGGCTTGGGGGACACCTTACAGCAGCCTTCTAGTACCTGAAGAGGGGCTACAAGAAAGCTGGGGAGGGGCTGTTTGCAAGGGCATGTAGCGATAGGACGAGGGGGAATGGTTTTAAACTAGAGCAGGGCAGGTTTAGATTAGACATTAGGGAGAAGTTCTTTACAATGAGGGTGGTGAGACACTGGAACAGGTTGCCCAGAGAGGTGGTGGAGGCCCCATCCCTGGAGACATTCAAGGCCAGGCTTGATGAAGCTCTGAGCAACCTGATCTAGTTGAAGATGTCCCTGCTTACTGCAGGGGAGTTGGACTAGATGGCCTTTAAAGGTCCCTTCCAACCCAACACATTCTATGATTCTATGATTCTACGACCCTATGATTGTGAAGTATCATTTATTTCCATTTTATGGAAGGACAAATAAAGGTTAAAGTGAACTAATTGCCAATAACCATGCCATAGAATATCTCTGGGGTTCTCCTGAGGTGAGGAAATGCCAAGGTGGCAGCGGAGAGACTGGCCAGGAGCCGGCAGCTCTGGCGGGAGACGCTGAGGAGGCCGGGGCCTTGCCGGAGCAATGGCAGGATATTTGTACATGGCGTAACAGGAACCAGCAGACAATGTCTGAGGGGACCTGTTCCAGAGCCAGCCCAGCCCGCAGCAGGGTGGCAGGTCTCGGCGCACAGAGGGGTTTTCCTGAGGCAGGGAAATTCCAGGGCAGTGGAGAGACACAACAGGAGCCGGCAGCTCTGGCAGGAGCTGCAGACGAGGCCTCCACCCCTGTAAAAAGAACCCCAGGCAGCGCGAGCGACCAGAGCCAGTAAAAGGGGTGTGGGGCGGCAGTTTGCCTGGCAGGTCCAGCAGGGAGGGCGTAGTCACCCCACCAGCTCAAGAGGTGAGTTCAACTGACGGCTGACACCCTCTCAGAAGGTGCTTCTCTATGGTATCCGCCTGGCAGAAAGCGGTGTCCTCTGCACTCGCTAGAATGGACGTGGCAACCCAGACAGATCTCCCACAGAAACATGCAGCCATCTTGCTCTTGGGCTGCAGGGAGCGCCAGAGCCTTTCACTGATAGCAGGTAGTAGTGAGAACAGTTAGAGGTAACAGGCAGGAACCTGAGCATAGGCAGTTCCATCTCACCATGAGGAGGAACTTCTTTACTTTGAGGGTGGCAGAGCACTGGAACAGGCTGCCCAGAGAGGTGGTGGAGTCTCCTTCTCTGAAGACATTCAAAACCCACCTGGACGCGTTCCTGTGCAACCTGCTCTAGGTGACCCTGCTCTGGCAGGGGGTTGGACTAGATAATCTCCAGAGGTCCCTTCCAACCCTATCATTCTGTGATTCTGTGTAACAGCTGTGTGAGGTCTGATCAAGTGGATGATCTGCTCAGCCTGGTGGCAGAGCTATGAGAGGAAGCTAAGGAGTCTGAGAAAGAGATAGACTGGTGGAACTGTACTCTTCCCTCCCTGAGACAGAAACAGGAACAGCCACCAGAAAAAAGCCAAGATCAAGGGGATCCTGTACCCTCCCCTGCCAGGTAGAAGGCAGTAGCTTAAAGGAAAGGAGTGAATGCGTGAATGGAGGCAAGTCCATGCTCGGGACACCAGGCAAACCCCCTCCTTGCCCCCCTCACCTTCCCAGGTCCTTCTGTACAACAGGTACAAGGCTCTGGGTGTGCAAGGCCAGTGAATGGATGACGTGGATGATGGTCCAGAGGTGTTACCAAGGTCAGAAAGGCCTACCCCCTGTATCAAGACCACCTCCACAAGGAAAAAAGACAGGTTATAGTTGCCTGCAACTCCTTTCTGAGGGGAACAGAGGGTGCAACATGCTAGCCAGACCCTCCTCTTAGGGAAGTCTGCTGCCTCCTTGGGGCCCAGGTTAAGGACATCACTAGGAAACTTCCTAGCCTGGTAAAGCCCTCAGACTACCATCCATTACTGCTCTGCCGAGTGGGTGGCAAAGAAGCACAATGTGCAGTCCGAAGGCATCAAAAAAAACTTCAGGGTCCTGGGATGGTTGGTAAAGGGATGTGGAGCACAGGTTATTTTTCTCTCTCTACTTCCAGTGGTGGGCAGCAACATTGGAAAAAAAAGATGATCCCAGTCTATTAATACATGGCTCCATGGCTGGTGTCACTGACACAATTTTGAGTTTTTTAATAATGGCCTTATAATTTTAATAAATAACCATTTAATAATGGTTTTTTAATAATGGGCCTTTTAATAAAGCCCATGGCTCTGGGCTTGCTGGTATCAGATGGGATTCATCTTTCTCAAAGGGGAAAGAAGGTCTTTTCTCACAAGTTAGCAGGGCTCATTGGCAGCGCTTTAAATTAGACTTGAAGGGGGAGGGAGATAATGTCAGATTTGCCCATGACAAGCTGTGGGATGACACACCAAGGTTAGAGAGATGGGGTGCTAGCGAGGGCCCTCAGCCTGCTGCTCTGAGACATGCTGGGTACACTGCAGCACACTTGAAGCCTTACAGAGATGATCCAGGGGCTCCTGAGGTAATCTAAACCAATAGGGAAACACCAGTGAAATACCTCAAAGGAATTAAGGGGTGTTCCTCTAAGAAGGTGACACAGCCAACAGCCCAGCTGAAGGGCCTCTACGCCAATGCACGCAGCAAGGGCAACGAACAGGAGGAGCTGGAAGACACCATGCTGCTAGAAAGCTACGACCTAGTTGCCATTGCTGAAACTTAGTGGGACAAATCCCATGACTGGCATGTGGCTGTAGATGGCTACAGGCTGTTCAGAAGGGACAGGCGAGGAAGAAGGGGCGGAGGCGTTGTCTTCTACATCAATAAACGTATAGAGTGTGAAAAGCTGTTTTGAAAAACAGCCATGAGGAGGTTGAAAGCTTATGGGTGAGAATTAGACACTGAGGCAACAAAGCAAACCTTGCGGTTGGTATCTACTACAGGCTGCCCGATAAAGGGGAGCCTATTGATGAAGGCTTTTTACTCCAGCTGCAGGAGGTATTGCGCTTGCAGGCTCTTGTCCTGCTGGGGGACTTCAACCACCCTGACATCTGCTGGAAAAATAGCACGGCAAGCTGTGGGCAATCCAGGAGACTCCTGGAATACATCGAAGATAACTTCTTAAGTAAGGTAATAGACACCAGATGGGATGCAATACTGGAACTGCTGGTCATCAACACAACTGAGCTAATTGGTGACGTCAAGATTGGAGGCAGCCTGGACTGCAGTGATCATGAACTGGTGGAGTTTACAGTTCTGAGGGATACTGGTCAGGTGAAGAGTAAAGTCAGGACCTTGAATTTTAGGAAAGCAAAATTCCAGCTGTTGAAGGAGTCAGACAATAGCACCCCCTGGGAAAGTGCCCTCAGGGACAAGGGAACAGAACAGAGCTGGCAGATCTTTAAGAATGCTTTCCATAGAGCGCAAGAGCTCTTGATCCCCACATGTAAGAGATCAGGAAAGGAAGGCAAGAGACTCGTATGGCTGTGTTGAGACCTGCTGGTCAAACTAAAAGGCAAGAAGGAAATGCCCCAGCAGTGGAAGCAGGGACAGGTATCCTGGGAAAGGTATAGAGATGCTGCCTGGTTGTGTAGGGATATGGTCAGGAAGTCAAAGGCTTAGCTGCAGCTGAACTTGACAAGGGATGCAAAGAATAATAAGAAGAGCTTCTACAGGTATGTCAGCCAGAAAAGGAAGGTCAAAGAAAGCATACCATCTACTGATGAGCAAGACTGTTAACAATGGACGAAGAGAAGGCTGAGGTACTCAACAACTTTTTTGCCTCAGTCTTCACTGGCAATCTCTCTTCCCACACCACTCGAGTGGATGGACTGCAAGACAGAGACTGGGGGAGAAAAGTCCCTCTCACTGTAAAAGAAGATCAGGTTCATGACCACCTGAGGAACCTGAACATACAGAATTCTCTGGGACCTGATGAGATGCATCCCAGAGTCCTGAAGGAATTGGCTGATGTAGCTGCCAAGCCACTTTCCATGATAGCTAAAAGTCAGGTGAAGTCCCCAGTGACTGGAAAAAGGGAAGCATTGCAGTCATTTTTTTCAAAAAGGGTAGAAAGGAGGACTCTGTGAAGTACCAACCTGTCAGCCTCACCTCTGTGCCTGGGAAGATCATGGAACAGATCCTCCTAGAAGCTATGCTAAGGCACATGGAGGACACAGAAGTGATTTGAGACAGCCAACATGGCTTCACCAAGGGCAAGTTCTGCCTGACCAATGTTGTGGCCTTCTATGATGGAGTGCTTACATCAGTGGGTAAGGGAAGAGCTACACATGTTGTCTACTGGACTTCTGGAGGGCCTTTGACATGGTGCCCCACAACATGGGGGATTTGATGGGTGGATTGCTCGGTGGATGAGGAACTGGTTGGATGGTCACATCCAGAGGGTATGTCCAAATGTCCGAAGTCCAGGTCAATGTCCAAATGGAGATTGGTGACAAGTGGTGTCCCTCAGGGGTCTGTATTGGGACCAGTAGTGTTCAATATCTTCATCAATGACATAGGCAGTGAGATCGAATGCACCCTCAGCAGGTGTGCAGACAACACCAAGCTGAGTGGTGCAGTTGACATGCCTGAGGGACATGATGACATCCAGAGGGACCTGGACAAGCTCAATAAGTGGGCCCATGTGAACCTCATGACAACAAGGCCAAGTGCAAGGTCCTGCACCTGGGTCAGGGCAACCCCCAGTATCAATCCAGGCTGGAGGATGAAGAGATTGAGAGTAGCCCTGCTGAGAAGGACTTGGGGATACTGGTGGATGAAAAGCTGGACATGAGCCAACAATGTGTGCTCACAGCCCAGAAAGCCAACTGTATCCTGGTCTATTCAGCCTGGAGAAGAGGAAGATCCAGGGATACCTTATTGTGGCCTTTCAATACCCAAAGGGGGCTTATGAGAAAGATGGGGACAAACTTTTTAGCAAGGCCTGTTGCGATAGGATGAGGGGTAATGGTTTTAAACTAAAAGAGGGCAGATTCAGGCTAGAAATAAGGAAGAAATTTTTTACACTGGGGGTGGTGACAGGTTGCCCAGAGAGGTGGTAGATGCCCCATCCCTGGAAACATTCAAGGTCAGGTTGGATGGTGCTCTGAGCAACCCGCTGTAGTAGATGTCCCTGCTGATTGCAGGATGACTAGTTGGACTAAATGACCTTTAAAGGTCCCATCCAACTCAAACTGTTCTACAGTTCTATTCTGTAATTCTCCCTCTGAAAATCAGTGGATGATTCTAGATCTGCCAAATCTCAGCCAAGTGCCCTAGTCATCTGCTTTTCCAGGACAACTCTGAGAAATGATTGTAGAGTTTTCAATGTTATGGAAAAGTCACTTTTGTGTTTTGTGGGAAATAAGAAAAAGAGAGCCTTTCACTTTTTAAAAATACTAAGAAAGTTCTCACAAAAACAACTTTAGATCCTAGTGTGAATGGCTTTGGAGATTCCAAAAAACTCAATAGTTTATCTACAAATTGCCAGGTGCCTGTGCTCAAATAGCAACATCTGAGAAATCTGGCCTAAATCTGGCCTCTCACATTCAACAATGCTATGAGGTTGATCTGCCTCTGTATTCTTCTATTGACCTCCCTAAAGAGAATGAAAAGGCATAGAAACTCAAAGACAGTTTTTATTAGATCATAAATTAAGTTCATTAGCTTTTGTTATAGAGAAATATGAAGAAAATTCAAAGTGCGTAAATGAGAACAGAAATCAAAAGAAGTTATAAATAACTTCCCTACTGCCCGTTGTGTCCTTGCGGGGCAAGTGCTTGCATTCCAGCAAGGTTTCAAACAACTCAGTGGCTTTCTGTCTTTTTCCAAGTTCTGCTCACTTCTTTCTGGTTGTGGGAAGATTCTTCCCATGAGGTCTGGCTGTCTGCACCCTGCTCAGCAGTTCATAGGTTCTGTATGAGTTGCAGGCTCGCAGGACCTTGCTGATGCTCTTGCTCCTCTTCTGCTTTCTGTCACTCTCTGGGAAAGACCCATTTCCCTCCCTCCTTTAGGGGACTCCCAAACTGGCAAACTGTCTAGTGAATGGCTGATGTTAGTTCTAAGGGCACTGAAGATCATCATTATCACTGTCTTCATTCATAGTGGTAGCTCTAATGGACAGACTTATAAATAACACTTTTCAGAGTCATTTACTTTCTGAATGGGATCAAAATAGAACAGTCCCTTGCAGTGCAAAACACAAACCCATGAGGTCTGTTTCTCAAACCCAATTCCCCCACACATTAGGCCTGTGAAAAAATTATGCTTTGCTTGAATAGCAGCCTGCTCTTGGATTGCTACTGAAATCCAGGATGCTTGAGGTTTAGAGCTTTGCTTCCCTAACAGGGATCAAGCCAAGGTAAAGGGGGTCAAAAAAAGGGACTCCCAGGAGTGATTCCCAGGAGTGATTTTTGGGAACCAGTGACAGGGTTTGAGTTGGAGGAGCTGGGACTGCTGTTGTAGAGAGGAGTCACAGAAAGGCTCAGACTGGTGTGACTGGAGGATGATGGGGGCTGTTTGGGTGTGGAGGCACCAGCAGAAAGGACCCAGCAGGGACAGCACCATCAGCCGGACGGTGGTTACAGCACCTGGATTAGCAGGTCTTCAGGACCTTGATGCCTGCTCTCTGGTAGCACTTAGGTTAAATAACGTGACTGCTCCCTCCAGGGAATTCTCCTACATTGTTGGGACAACACTGGAAAAGTATTGCCTGCAATGGGATATTCATAGAATCATAGAATAATAGAATGGTTCGGGTTGGAAGGGACCTTAAAGATCATTGAAATCCAACCCCCTACCATGGGATAGGGACACCTCCCACTAGACCAGGCTGCTCAAGGCCTCATCCAGCCTGGCCTGGAACACTTCCAGGGATGGGGCATCCACAGCTTCTCTGGGCAACTTGTTCCAGTGCCTCACCACCCTTACAGTAAAGAATTTCTTCATGATGTCTAATCTATGCTCTTTCAGTTTGAAACCGTTACCTCTCATCCTATCATTACACTCCCTGTTAAAGAGTCCCTCCCCATCTTTCCTCTAGACCCAGTTTAGGTACTGGAAGGCCGCTATAAGGTCTCCTCAGAGCCTTTTCTTCTCCAGACTGAACAACCCAAACTCTCTCAGCCTGTCGTCATAGCAGAGGTGCTCCAGCCCTCTGATCATCTTCAGGGCTCTCCTCTGGACCCGTTCCAACAGGTCCATGTCCTCCTTCTGCTGAGGACTCCAGAGTTGGACGCAGTACTCCATGTGGGGTCTCAGCAGAGCAGAGCAGAGGGGCAGAATCACCTCCCTCGACCTGCTGGCCACGCTTCTTTTGATGCAGCCCAGGACACAATTGGCTTTCTGGGCTGCAAGTGTGCATTGCTGGCTCATGTTGAGCTTCTCGTCCACCAGCACCCCCAAGTCCTTCTCCTCAGGGCTGCTCTCAAGCCATTCTCCACCCAACCTGTATTTGTGCCTGGGACTGCCATGACCCAGGTGCAGGACCTTGCATTTGGCCTGGTTGAACTTCATGAGGTTCACACAGGCCCACCTCTCAAGCCTGTCCAGGTCCCTCTGGGTGACATCCCTTCCCTCCAGCATGTCGACCGTGCCACACAGCTTGGTGTCATTGGCAAACTTGTTGAGAGTGCACTCAATCCCACTGTCCATGTCTCTGACAAAGATGTTGAACAGCACTGGTCCCAGTACTGACCACTGAGGAACACTACTCATCACTGGTCTCCACGTGGACATTGAGCCGTTGACCACAACCCTTTGAGTGTGGCAATCTAGCCAGTTCCTTATCCACCAAGTGGTCCATCCATCAGATCCATGCTTTTCCAATTTAATGACCAGGATGTTGTGCAGGACAGTGTCAAACGCTTTGCATAAGTCCAGGTAGATAACGTCAGTTGCTCTCCCCTTATCTACCAATGCTGTGGCAACATCGTAGAAGGCCATCAAATTTGTTAGGCACAATTTGCCTTTGGTGAAGCCATGTTGGCTGTCACCAATCACCTCCTTATTTTCTATGTGCCTTAGCAGAGATTCCAGGAGGATCTGCTCCATGATCTTGCCAGGCACAGAGGTGGGACTGTCCGCTCTGTATTTCCCTGGGTCTTCCTTTTTTCCTTTTGAAAATGGAGTTATGTTTCCCCTTTTCCAGTCAGCGGGAACTTCACCAGACTGCCACGACTTTTCAAATACAATGGAAAGCAGCTTGGCGACTTCATCTGCCAGCTCCCTCAGGACCCATGGACGGATTTCATCTTGTCCCATGGACTTATGCACCTTCAGGTTCCTCAGATGGTCTCGAACCTGATCTTCTCCTACAGTGGGCGGTTCTTCAGTCTGATAGACCCTGCCTTTGCATTCTGCAACTTGGGCGGTGTTGTTGGAGCCCTTGTCGGTGAAGACACGGGCGAAAAAGTCATTCAGTACCTCAGCCTTCTCAATATCCTGGGTGACCAGATCTCCTGTTTTCTTCCAGAGAGGGCCCAGATCTTCCCTAGTCTTACCTTTACCCCTGATGTACTTATAGAAGTGTCTCTTGTTATCCTTGATGTCCCTAGCCAGATTTAATTCTATCTGGGCTTTAGCTTGCCTAATCTGGTTCCTGGCCACTCACACAGTTTCTCTGTATCCCACCCAGTCAACCGGTGCTTTCTTCCACTCTCTGTAGGCCTCCTTTTTGTTTTTGAGCTTGTCCAGGAGCTCTTTGTTAATCCATGCAGGCCTCCTGGTATTTTTGCCTGACTTCTTCTTTCTTGCAATCACCGCTCCTGTGCTTGGAGGAGGTGATCCTTGAACACTAACCAACTTTCTTGGCCCCCTCTTCCCTTCAGTACTTTTTCCCATGTTACCCTGCCAAGCAGGTCCCTCAAGAGACCAACGTCTGCTCTCTTGAAGTCCAGGGTAGTGAGCTTTCTGCGTGCCCTCCTTGCTGCCCAAAGGATCTTGTATTTTACCATTTCATGATCACTGCAGCTGAGGCTACCTTGAGCTTCACACTCACCACCAGCCCCTCCTTGTTGGTAAGGATAAGGTCCAGCAAAGTTCCTCTCCTCGTTGGCTGTGGGACCGCTCCATGGCCATGTTCCTCTGGAAGCAGGCAGGAGACCCTGTCCTCTTCCTCCTCGTCATCTGCTGGTAGTACCTGCAGAACACGATCGAAAGGCCACCTGCAGAATGGACACAGAGCTCTCCTTGCAGCCCACGCTGGATGCAGCCAAAGCAGAAGTGATGGAAGCACAAGGTCATGCAGGATGCGTTGTTCACTGCTCCTATGCAGATGGGGCATGGGTCATCTTCTGATGCCTCCAACTGCCTTGCCCGCTGCAGCTGGCTCCCACTTGCCATCACGGCAGAGCTGCTCTCCTCCGGAGCTTCCTCAACATACAATACCATGTTCTGCACAGACAGACGTGCCACGTGCCTGATCTTTCCTCTCACAGGTGGTACCTGGAGATAGGGAAGACAGAGGAACTCACTGGGAGTCTTCAGCAGGGACCACATTCCTGGGACAACCACTGAGTGGGACCCCCAGCACCCCAGGGCTGGGCAGTGGGGAGAGGAGCACGGGAATGGGTGACCTCAGCTCAGTGCCCAGAACTGCTGCGCTCCCCAAAGTCAAGACTCAAGCCAAAGCCCACGGTCCTTGTTGAGTCTGCATGCCATGTGTGTGTACCCACAGGAGCCCTGAACACAGTGTACTGGGACAGTGATGGGGGCTGCTAAAGAGCAGTGAGGTCACAGACAGTCTCAGGTGCTCTGCAGTGACATCACAGGTGTCTCTGGGGCTGCCCCTCAGCCACTGCACAGTGAGGATGACAAACGTCTTAAGGGTGAAAACTCTGCTTCACAGGATGTTTGACATCTTCATGTGGCCTTGCCTTGTGGTGGGGCAGGGGTTTTACCTCAAGCTTTTCAAGTCCTGTGATGAGAGGCTGGTGCCCCTGAGAACAAGGGCCCAGCAATGGGCAGCCCAGCAATGGAGGTGGGGAACCCTGGTGACCTCCTTGTGGCAAAGAGAGTGCTCTGACTCTGTTCCTCCAAGGGCTTTCAGGGGAGAAGGACTCACCCTTTGACAGCACTGGGAAAGCCCCAGAGATGACCGAATCGTTGACATTGTCAGGGACCTTTGAAGATCATCTGGCTCAAACACCTTGCTCAAGCAGGACCACATAGAACCACTTGCCCACAACCATGTCCAGTTTTGAGGATCTTCAAGGATGGAGACTTCACAGCCTCCCTGGGCATAATGGGTTCCTGTGCCTATTAACCCTCACAGGGAAAAAAGTTTTCCTTATGTTCAGGAGGGACCTCCTGTGTTTCAGTTTTTGCCAATTACCTGTCAGTGGACACTACTGGAAAGAGCTTGCTTCTGTCAGCTTTGCACCCTCCCTTCAGCTCAATGAGATCTGCCCAAGATTTCTCCAGGCTGAACAGTTCCAGCTCTCTCAGCCTTTCCTCTTATGGGAGGTGTTCCAGTCCCTTCATCATCTTAGTGTCCTTCTGACTTCATCTCCAATATGTTCATCTCTTACATTGGGGATCCCAGAACTGGACGTGCTGCTCCGGAGGTGGCCTCAGCAACGTTTGAAAGAGGGGAAAGATCCCTTCCCTGAACCTGCTGGCAACAGTCTTCCTAATCTACCCATCTACAAGAAGGGTTGGAAGGAGGATCTGGGGAACTACAGGCTTGTCAACCTGACCTCGGTACCAGGAAAGATCATGGAGAGGTTCATCTTGAGTGAGCTCTCACGGCAAGTGCAGGGCAGCCAAAGGATCAGGGCCAGCCAGCATGGGTTTAGGAAAGGAAGGTCCTGTTTAACAAGCCTGATCTCTTTCTATGACCATGTGACCCGCCTTCTGGATGCGGGGCAGGCTGTGGATGTTGTCTATCTGGACTTTGGTAAGGCCTATGACACCGTCCCCCACAGCATTCTCCTGGAGAAGCTGGTGAATCATGGCATAGACAAGTGTACTATTCACTGGGTAAAAAACTTGCTGGATGGCCATGCCCAGAGAGTTGTGATTAATGGAGTGAAATCTTCTTGGCAGCCGTTCACCAGTGGTGTCCCTCAGGGCTCAGTTTTGGGGCCAGTTTTGTTTAATATCTTTATCAATGATCTGGATGAGGGGATTGAGTGCACCCTCAGTAAATTTGCAGATGACACCAAACTAGGTGGGAGTGTTGATCTGCTTGAGGGTAGGAAGGGAGGGACCTTCCTGTAGGACCTTCCCCCTACAGAGGGACCTGGGCAGGCTGGATCGATGGGCCAAGGACAATTGTATGAGGTTTAATAAGGCCAAGTGCCAGGTCCTGCATTTCGGTCACAACAACCCCAAGCAACACTACAAGCTTGGGGAAGAGTGGCTGGAAAACTGCCTGGCAGAAAAGGACCTGGGGGTGCTGGTGGACGGCCAGCTTAACATGAGCCAGCAGTGTGCCCAGCTGGCCAAGAAGGCCAACAGCATTCTGGCTTGTATCAGGAATAGCGTGGCCAGCAGGAGCAGGGAAGTGATTGTGCCTCTGTACTCGGCACTGGTGAGGCCTTACCTCGAGTACTGTGTTTGGTTCTGGGCCCCTCTGTACAAGAGGGACATTGAAGTGCTGGAGCATGTCCAGAGGAGAGCTGCCAGGCTGGTGAGGGGTCTGGAGACCAGGTCATATGAGGAGAGGCTGAGGGAGCTGGGCATGTTTAGCTTGGAGAAGAGGAGGCTGAGGGGAGACCTCATTGCCCTCTACAACTACCTGAAAGGAGGTTGGAGAGAGGTGGGTGTTGGCCTCTTCTCCCAGGTGAATAATGACAGGACCAGAGGAAATGGTCTGAAGTTGTGGCAGGGGAGGTTTAGATTAGATATTAGGAAGAATTACTTTACTGAAAGAGTGGTCAGGCACTGGAACAGCCTGCCCAGGGAGGTGGTTGGGTCACCATCCCTAGAGGTATTTAAGAAACGTGTAGATTTGGCACTTCAGGGCATGCTCTAGTGACAGAGATTGTAGGGGGGTTTTTTGTGTGTGTATGGTTGGACTCAATGATCTCAAAGGTCCTTTCCAACTATGAAGATTCTATGATTGTAACTTAGGGCAAGCAGTACTTGAGGTCGTTACTTAAGAACTCTAGCCGTTACTTAACAACTCTAAGAGAAAAGAGAAACCAAGGGATACAGAAAGGAAAAGATGGAGAAAAAGGCAGAGATAAAGAGATCAGTGGTCCTGGTTCCAGCGTCTTTTTTAGGGAATCTCCCCAGGCATAATCTTCTTCTTTCTGGGGAAAAATCTTCCCAGGTACAGTCTTCTTTCTTGGGAAAAATCTTCCCAGGCATGATCTTCATTTGTTTCTTCTTCTTTGTTCCCTCTCCAGGGGCACTTGTTTTCCCCTTTCATGTTTGCTTAATTAGCACAGTCCACCCCCCTTGCCAAGGACAACCTCATCTCAGGTTTCTCCCTTCTCCCAGGTGATGTGTAGCATGATTTGGGTGGAGAGATGAGTGCCACAGTCATACATGTTTAGCACGATCTCTATAATCTTCATTAGCATATGCAGGGTATGTGCTTTCATATGCATTTCCTGGATAATGAAGGAAAGGTCACTTATTGGACACAATGGCCTCGAGAACAGAGAACTGGCAAGCTCACCACATGAGTGGTAGAACTATTTTTTCTTCACAAGACAGTTCTGCCACACTTTCAGGCACCTTAACTGATAAGGTGTTAGCCTTATCATTTCTTTGAAAGCCAGGCCTGCATTATTTATTTCCTTGCAAATGCTTGAGGCATTCCATCGAAGGCTTGGAGGACCTTCTGCCTCTTGTCAGGAAATTTACAGTCCATCTCTCATATCACCCCAGGATGTCTCGGGGAAGGCACAAAGGTGGGAGGAATAAGATGGGCCCAGCTGGATGGGAGAGGAAGCAGTACGGGAAGAAGTCTTCTCAACAATGTCTTTTCATAAAGCTTGGATCAGAACAACCTTCAGATATGTTATGGGTTCTGTATTTGCTGTGATAGCATCTTTAGATTATAATGATAGGATAACTGAGATAGGAAGGGATCTTTCACAGTCATTTAGTCCAACCTTTGCTTAAAGCAAGACTTACTTCTGCATCTTACTATGTATGTTACTCAGGGCCTTGTTCATCTGAGTTTTGACTGTCTCCAATGATGGACTGTCCTTAGTCTTTCTTCTCTCTTTTTTACTAAGTTTCCTTTATCTGTCCTGGGCTGCATCAAAAGAAGAGTGGCTAGCAGGTCGAGGGAGGTGATTCTAAACCTCCACTCCACTCTGGTGAGACCCCACCTGCTGTATTGCATCCATCTCTGCAGCCCTCAGCACATGTTGTTCAGCCTGGAGAAGAGGAGGCTCCAGGGAGACCTTATTGTGGCCTTTCAATACTCAAAGGGAGCTTATGAGAAAGATGGGGAAAAACTTTTTAGCAAGGCCTGTTGCGAAAGGATGAGGAGTAAGGTTTTAAACTAAAAGAGGGCAGATTCAGACTAGAAATAAGGAAGAAATTTCTTACATTGAGGGTGGTGAAATACTGGAACAGGTTGCCCAGAGAGGTGGTAGATGCTCCATCCCTGGAAACATTCAAGGTCAGGATGGATAGGGCTCTGAGCAACTTGCTCTAGTTGAAGAAGTCCCTGCTCATTGCAGGGGGTTTGCACTAGATGACCTTTAAAGGTCCCTTCCAACCCAAACTATTCTGTGATTCTGTGATACTCTTATTTCTCTACCATTGTATGTAATAATTACAAATAAGAATGGCTATAAATCCATATTGGTGAGTGATGTTAATTATCTAATTATTTGTATGCGCTTAGCTCTTAATTAATGATAAGGATCTGAAATTGCATTTTCTCAGGTTATTAATTGCAGTACCTCAAGGCTAACAATAATTTAATCAGAGATTGTAGAGACTTAATGAAAATATCAGAAGTGTGAGAATCAAAGGTATAGACAATTTGGAAGGAGTGTAAAGTGCAGACTGAAAAAGCAAATATGTCATTTCAGAGCCTGAGAATTTTCTCACATCATTCTTTAAATTGTCCAAGTCTGGTTATTTTAAACAGAAACCAAAACAAAAAAACAAAACAAACCTAACAAACAAACAAAAAAATCCAAACGTAACAATGCCTAGAAATTCAATGACAATTAGTGCTGATGAATGAGTAACTCCTTAATATCGTACTCAAATGGGACATTCTCTCCTTATAGCACAAATTCTCCAGAAACTTGTCTGTTATCGTTGATTTTTGTGTATGGACTTAGGAGGTGGTGGAAATGATACAGCACAGTAAATGCTTATACTATAGTAACGAATAGTAACACCAAAAACTTATTTTTGCTTCACCTTTTCCATTTCTTCAGAAAACTTTAAGCTTTTTTTGACTGCACCTAAGTGCCTATACCATAGGGATTTCCTCCATTTATAAATCATGTTGTATTGTTACTGGGATTAAATATAGGAAGGAACATATTTAAGATCTATACAGTTGTTTCTAGATCCACTGCCTTCTGAAACTGACAGATCTAAAAGAAGACATTTGTAGAAAAACTACTAATGGTAATTTCTAAAGACACCTCAAACATACTAAAGGATTTCCTCTTATTTATTTTATGTCTGAAATAAATAGTGGTACAAGGCACATGGTTTATAAGGAGATGAAGCTTTGTAGTAGAAAGAACTACAAAATCTTGCAAAGGAAGCAATCCTCTAGTAATGGTAAGTGTCTTCAATATCGGCATATGGGGTACACTGGCACATCACCCCATTTTTACCTGGAACACAGTGCATTGTACTGATGATTAAAGCACAGCAGAGCACATATATCTATCAGGAAGGTTAAAATTGAAAATAGGTCATGTGACATTTAAGGGAACGTGAAGTAATTTCTTGTGGATCTTACGATAGGCCCTAATATATTTGAACCACCTGAAACCATTTCAAAGGCAATAAAAGAATGCATAAACATTTTATATCTACCTTCAGTAGAGTTATTACAAATAATGA
Organism: Rissa tridactyla; assembly: GCF_028500815.1. Lineage (NCBI taxonomy): Eukaryota > Metazoa > Chordata > Aves > Charadriiformes > Laridae > Rissa > Rissa tridactyla. The sequence continues at coordinate 69,949,591 of NC_071497.1, read as the reverse complement.
GACTGCTGTGCATGATTTAGCAATGATATAAAGCCCGCAGCACTCTATATTCTGCATGCAAAATGACTGAGGATAACGTAGTAGTTTCCTTTTTTAATCTTTTTACTTGTCTCGCTTTGAGAGAGTAAGAAGCATAAATTAGACAGACAGATAGTGAAGACTTACTGCCCCCAGGCGTCTGTATGAGGATTCATTTGATTAGGAGGCAGCAATATCCCTCAAGGAAACATCTTCCTTTTTCTGTCAGAGAAACTGGATTCTAGCCTTCTATCTTAGGTATCCAAAGACTTTCACTTTGTTTTAGGATGTACAGTATCATTGCGAGAGTTAGAAATAGTTGAAATCATGTCTCGGGCACTGACCAAGTACCTGAGTTGATTTTTATCTCAAGAAATAGTTTGTTTCTGTTCTAATTGGGAATGTCCAAACTTTGAATACATAATCTGCATATATCTATGTGAATATATAATCTGTGCTCTCTGGAAGCCTCATGCAAAGGTAGATTTTAATGCCAGCTGCACTTCACTACCTCAGGACTACTCCCCTGTCATCTGGAGGCACATCTGCTGTATCCAGACACAGCGTGCCAGCAGTCTGTCCCACCTTGTGTGGTATCTTAAAGGTCCGTAAATTGAAGTGCCTTTACCTGCGCCCATGCTCATAGGCTCCACTAATTACTCAAATAACACAAGCTTGTGCTGTGCGGTGTCGAGGGTCTCTGCCAGTCCCATCTTGCCATCTTGATAAAAGAGCAGTAAAGCACTTTCTTAAATTAATATACATGTATATTTATTAAAGATTGCAAAAGCATACATGAGTAATGCTATTCCAGATTACTTTAGGACAAGTTCTTTGTGATGCTCACAGGACAGCCCAGCTGGCACAGGACTTGAATGGAAAGGCATAGTTTGCAGGAAGCTGTGATGTATCAGGTGGCATTCTTCCCTTGAGATATACAAAACCTAAAATGCTTACCAGCATAAGACAGGGACCCATACATAATTCACTGTTTTTTGGGTGATAGATTAATCTACGCTCTTTAACACTTGAGGTTACTAAAGATTTAGATATTTTAAGGTTGGGTAACGGTTAAATCATGTTTTCTAACCTATGAGAATGTGTTACTCTGACTATGATCCTGTTCGCAAAATTTATAGTACTTGTCATAATGACCTGACCGAATTACACATGGAGTGTTTACACTCTATTTAGCAATTTATTGGCAGTTTCAAATGGGTACAATAGTCTTAGTTAATTATTTAACTAAACTATTAAGAAGTCTTTCATAAGAGCTGTGCTATATTCATTCTAGAGGTATTTCCACTTAAAGAATCCTTAAATCTATCCTGTATAGGGCTAATTTGAGATTTCCCTGGGATGAAAGGTACTGCCTATACTGAAGATTTTATTCCCTAGTATCTCTAAATCTAAATAAGAAATGATACATACATATTTAATTCTAGATGAGAAAAGTGAAGGCAGTAAGGTTAGTAGAGGATAAATCCCTACTCCTAAATTTTTAAAACGAGAGAAACAAAAAGAAACTCTATATTGACTAAATACAGTATTACAGCTCTGACGCCTTTATTTGCCAGCACTTTTCTGCTTTCATCATCCAATTCAGGACTTCTGTAGCTCTTTTTAAGTGCACGAAATTAAAGCTCTAGCATTAAAAATAGAACCCAACAGATTATACAAGTCCCTTTTATGAAGTTCACAGAATCATGGAATGATTAAGGTTGGAAGAGACCTCTGGAGATCATCTTGACCAACCCCCTGCTCAAGCAGGGCCACCTAGAGCCACTTGCCCAGACCATGTCCAGACAGCTTTGGAGGGTCTTCAAGGATGGAGACTCCACAGTCTCCCTGGGTAACTTCTTCCTGTGCTCATTCACCCTCACACAAAAAAGTGTTTCCTAATGTTCAGGAGGACACTCCTGTGTTTGTGCCCATTACCTCCTGCCATGTCAGTGGACACCACTGGGAAAAATCTGGCTCAGTTGACTTTGCATTCTCTCTTCAGATATTTGTACAGCTTAATGAGATCTCCCCTGAGCCTTCTTTTCTCTAGACTGAACAGTCCCAGCTCTCTCAGCCTTTCCTTGTACAGGAGATGTTTCAGTCCCATCATCATCTTAGTGGCCCTTCTCTGGATGCTCTCTCCAGTAATTCCATCTCTTGTATTGGGGATCCCAGAACCGGACATGCTGCTCCAGAGGCGGCCTTACCAGTGCTGAGGAGAGGGGAAGGATCACCTCCCTTGATGTGTGGTTAAGACTCCACCTAATGCAGCCCAGGTTACCAGTGGCCACCTTTGCCACAAGGGCACATTGCTGGCTCATACTCAACTTCATGTCCACAGGGCTCCCTGAGTACTTATCTGCAAAGCTGCCTTCCAGCTGTTAGGACCCTAGCACATACTGGTACCTGGGGTTGTTCTTCCTCAGATGTAGGACTTTGCATGGTCTTTTGTTGAATTTCTTGGTGTTCCTGTCAGCCCATTTCTCCAGCCTGTCAAGGTCCCTCTGGATAGCACAACAACCCCCTGTTGTATCAGCTACTTCTCCCATTTTTGTATCATCAGCAAACTTGTTGAGGGCACACTTCGCACCATCGTCCAGATTATTAATGAAGATATTGAATAGCATTGGACCCAGGATGTACCCCTACAGTACCCTGCTAGTTACTGTCCCCCAACTAGACTTCATGCCACTGATCAGAATCCCCTGGGACCATCTATTCAGTTTTCAGTTCACCTTGCTGCCTGCTTCCCTAGCCCATACTTCAGCAGCTTCTCTGTGAGGATTTTATAGGGACAGTGTTAAAAGACTTAATGAAGTCTAGGTAGTCAAGTGGGCAATATCCACTGCTCTCCACATATATGTGTTGTTAAGTTGGTCAAGCATGACTTCTTCTTTGTGAATCCGTGCTGACTAGTCCTGATCAGCTTCCAGCTCTTCATGTGCCTGGAAATGGCTTCCAGGATTTGCTATTTCATCACCTTCCAAAGTGTTCCCAGGAGTTGTTTAAGTAAGCATAACCTAAAGATTGGTGTATGTCTGGGTGCAGATATGAAATTTGTGTACAATAGCTAAATTCCACCATAATTTAAATGTGGGGAAACTGTGCTGAAAGTAAAAGCCCCAGTCCCTAGCAGGTAGTCAAAAGTGCTGTCACACTTTTTAGTAAAAAAAAAACAAAACCCAATTGTTTATGTCTAATAATCTTGCCTTACTAGATGAATAACATTCCCAAATGGGCTTTCTTCTAAGGATTCCAGCATTGCTTAAATGGGTGTAGACAGACACATGCTGGGTGTGCACAGGAGCAGCCATTTGGAATGTGGTTTGTTAAAGACAATAGGTGCTGTCTGGAGGCTGGTGGGGAACAGCAGATCAACCATTCTTGGACGGCCTCACAGGAGTCAGTGACAGTTTCTGTGGATGAAAGGCAGTGAAGGGATCTTCTGACAGCAATTCAGCTGGCCTTTGCCCATTTGGCCTTCGCCCATTCGGCCTTCCCCTGTCAGCTCTTCATTTTGTGGATTTTTTCACGTTTTGTTAGCTCTGTGGTATAGAGGGAATTTAACTGTAGAGTGATATTAGGGATCAGTGACAGATCTTTCCATGATTCATTACAGACACTGGAAATAAGACAACATGCTTGCAGAAAGATTTGTGATCTCTCACACATTCCACTGTTATTCTGCCGTATATTGTACAGAAAGAACTACATCGGAAGACTAAGACAGTCGCTCACTCCTTGTTTTTCCTTCATATATCTGTATATTGTATACCTTCAGGATATTGTACTTAGGAATAGGGATTTAAGACTTATCACAGTATGTAACAAATTAAATTGAGTCATTCACCCTCCCTATCTTTCCACCAGGAATTTTGGAAAATGCCCAGTCCACAGGGTATCAGGATATGCATTTTTTTTTGTCCTCTGTACAGAGGCAATGAGTTTTTACATTTTGCATGCATCAGACTAGACAGAGAGAGTATAACAGCACATTTTTGCTGACTGAACTAGAGATTTGCTGGTGATTTGTGTGTGTGTGTGCACTCACATGTGAAGTTTCCAATACTTGTACGTGCAAAAGTTAAAATTTCTTCTCTGGGTTTTGGCAATTGGTTTGAGATGTTTAGCAATCTTGCAGTCAGAATTACATAATCTAATGATGGTTTCAAATGATGGTTGAAATGGTTTACATAAGATGGCTGAGTATATTAAAAAAGTCTTATTCCAATGATACAGAACAGAATATATAGATAGACTTAAACATATATCAGATTGCCCTCTGTGCGTAAATAGACTAGTCAGTTAAAAAAAAGGGAATTAGGAACGTAACAGATCAATGTGCCTGTAAGTGAGTTTTTGTGCTTACAAAATACATGATTTTGACTTGATTTTTTGTTTAGCACAATTGTGTTCACAATAAATGCTTCTCTTTTTAAGTTTGCCACCAGTACCAATTGCTTGTTACAATATCTAATATTTTAGCATGGCTTTGTGACATTTTTTCACTTACTTTAAAAGAACTTGAAAATATTAGTATCTTTAGTTAAAATGGTTGTGAGCTAAACAGAAATATCACTGAGAACTATGTGAATTTGTGACCAAGCTTTCTTAGTATTAGATGAATATCTCAGAATACTCATGAGAATACGTGAGACTATTTTTTAAACACAGTCATACTTCCTTATTTCTCTTGAATACATGTAACCTGGTTTATTCAGAGTTGACCTTTGACTTTTCCAGACCTTTTTTGTCACCTGATCTGAAGTCTTTCCTCCTCTTTCTTACTTTCAAGATCCCAATTTTTTTAGTCCCTATGTGCTCACCCTCATACTTTATCATACAACATTTATGTTACTTCATTTCTAAAGATCACTCAGTTCTTCTGTATTCCAGAAATATTTGAAGTTATGCTATCTTTCTAGACAAAATCTTCCACCTTTACAGTCTATTTCTGTATGGCTGATTCTAGCAGAAATTTCATCCTATTTACCTTTGAGCATTAACCTATCCAGTGTACATCATGTTCTTTTTATCACAAGCTATTAATGTGATTATTACAAATTAATTTTGTCTTGTCTCCTATCAGAAAAACCTGTTCAATATAATTTGCATTATGTGCCACAATTTTGTCTCTGAATAAATTAAGTCATTGCTTATACCTAGACAATTTACCTATTGCTTATGATAGAGAAACTATGGAAGGGAAACTCTTTACTTACTATGAAACAATTTATTTTCTTGTGATTTATCTAAACTTCTTTCTGAAGTGGCCCTCTCATTTCATTTGTTCATGTAAGATTATAATTCAAGAGTCTTTGCAAGGACTTTTAACCATCAGTAATCTTCCTCTAAGATTTCTTACCGCATTATCTTATAATTCCTAACAAAAGATTATGCAACACGAGAGTCCTATTAAAAAATTTAGTTCTGCAGAACCACCAGACATATTCCTAGTACATTCTAGCTGCTTCTCAGAAAACAGACAAAAAGCATGACTCAGTTTCTACAGCTCATCAGCTTTTACTTAGATCTTTGAGTTGAAGTAGTTGCTTCTGCTTTTGAGCTTGAGTCACACAGTAGTTCTAAAAGAGATACAGAAAAACTAAAAATGTCTAAACAATTTACTGTCCTAGTTGAAGAACTATAAGGAAAGAGAATCTGAAAATTAGCCTTTTGTTTGTTTGTTTCTGCAAGACCATCAAAGTATTGTCTCTCCAATAAAGCATATTATGCTAACCTTCATATCAAAATGAATTTTTTTAAAAAATTGAAAAATAAAATGAAAAAGAAGACTAAAGGACTATGTTTACATTCCTTATTATACACCTTCTCTACTATCAATCAGTGCAAGAACTATGTGGTGTCCTAATGACTCAGTAGGTGTATATAAAGAGCGAGCTCTGACATAATCCCTTCTAGGAAGGAAAGACCTCCCTCCTGTTGAGATAAACTTGACAAGAAACAAAATATACCATAGACACAACAGTTTTCAGCTTATTTACTATTTTTTGCTCACCACAAATGATCAAGAAAATTATGATGCATTAGGCCCTTTATTGCTCTTAATAAGGTTATTTTTACTTTTACTCCATGCCTGCCTTGGTTTAGCATATTTTGGTTTAGGAAAGCAAGAGAAAAATGGTAAAAGTAAATCACTATTTAGCAAACTCATATGACTCATTCAAAATTAATTGAGGCCCCAAAGAGCCCAAAACCCTGTAACACAGGTTATCAAAAGGTATTTCTTTCTCAAAAGAAATAATTGTTTGAGAGAACCAGGCAGACAAGTAACCAGAGAAGATACAATATGTATAGCTTTTTGCGTTAGTATTTTTTTTTCCTTTGAGAAAGCAGTAAATCCTAGCTCAACAGCAAATCCTGAAGGGACCAAAGAAGAAACAAGATGAAGACTGTGTAGCAATTCCCCAGGATACATTCCCAGTGTTTCGTAACTAAAGGTCTGTTTGATTCACATGTTGTATCTTCATGCATTTTTATTGACTAAATATTTATTCAGTTGTTACAGATCCTGCATAAGGTTTTAGCATCTACAACATCTTTCATCAAGAAATTTGAAAGCTTGACTACAATTACACAATGACTCTAATTTTGATACTGGAAGAAACTATGAATAGTTCTGTATTTGCCTGCTTTGTGCCACTCACAATTCAAGTTTCACATACAAGGCTCCATCAAATCCTTCTTACAGTCACTTCTGGACTGAAGAACCCTAGTGTAAACACTCTCCTTTGTTAGAAATCCAGGAATGGGTATACCAGGGACAAATAAGTAGACTAAAACTCTCCAGCCTATGGAGACCATATTGTGGGATGGTGAAATCATGAGAGAAAATGAATAAGGAATGACTGTACATTTTATTTTCCAATGTACACGCTAGGAAACATTGAATGAAGCTATTGTGAAAAGGATGAAAACAAACCAAAGGAGGTGGTCTTATGCATAACGTTACGTTAAACTGTGGGATTTTACTGCCACGAGCTGCCGTGGACAGTGAAATTTTGCATGGATTCAAAAAGCTTATGAATAAAACAATGGGGAGAAAATCCCCTGCAAGCTATGAATACAGACACATTGTGTTCAGTCAGTAAGCCCTAGACCTCCATGTTTTTGAAGGTTACAAAAGCATTTGGAAAAAAATACTGTATGCTCATTCTGTTCTAATTTTCCTCCTTAGGCTTCTACTACAGTCAGCTATTAGAGCATGTATAATGGGTTAGATGGACCCCTGATTTATGCAGGCCTTTGGATCAGCACTCTGATGATTTTAATTTGGCATCATTTTAGCTTCTTCTGGCTTTACTTTCTGTAAGCTTTTGCCAAAATTAAGAAAACGTGAAAACTCAGATTAGCATCATAGTCTTTTATCAGGAACATCTAGAGTGACGATTGCCTTCTAAAGATTGCAGAATTGTTTTGGTCTGTTGACCCATAAAGTGGGCATAGTCTTCCAGCTGATGTGGGAGCTGCCAGCACAGTTAATTTGAGGTCTTTTAACTGAAAAAACCCTTTAGCAACATGTGCTCCCCTCTCTGCCAGGTCACTTGCCTGTGAAGCGTGGATGCTGACAGTAATATCTTTGAAACCAAACTGCCCTTCGGAATTACTGCAGCAAACGTTGTTGTTTCTTATAATGAAATTTTCCACACTAGAAAGTCTCATCTGGCAAATACAGCTCAAATGCAACTTGCTGTTAGTGATTATTTCTCCCAAGATTTTAAAATTAATGGTGTGCGTTTTATTTATAGGTTTAGCAAGAACTAGAATGCGTACAAATGCAAATACAGATGCTGGTTTCTCAATATACAGAAAAGTCCCTTTTTCTTTCAAAATGACATTCATAAAATACTATGAAGCCATCACATAGATTTGGACATATTATGTCTTCGTAAAACTGCAATTTGTAAGGTGATTCCTCCAGTGCAGGTATTAAGTATAACTCAGGAAGATAACATTGTTAAGCATTGTTTCATTGTCCATTTTAAATTAGATATCTGATGCTGTAACTATAGTCGGCACTCTGACTGTAGTAGATCCAGACCAGAGAGGAGCGGATGACAATGCCCAAATTGTCACATGCCAATGTCTGAAAGCTTGAAGAAAACAAACATCAATATTTTAATATAAGGGTGCATTTAAAAACTTGTTTACATAAATACCATTAAAATCTTTGAATTACCTGTTACAGTCTTTTATGCTAGCACAGTTTAAGAGTCTGCGATTCCCACGTCTGTCAAGATATTCCCTTAGAGGTTATTGCCTCTGAGATGTCTGTCATTTAAAAAGTCAAGGCCATGGATGTGACTATTTTTTTTTCATGCTGTTAACCTCATTAATGAGAAAAGGAAGTGGTAGAAAACTATCATGACTGGGGACTGATTTGGTGCAACAAAGCTGACCTTCTAGCCAGCTACTATCAAGAGGGGTTCCAACCCCTTTGTGTGGGCTGCACCCTTATTCCCCTGATTTTCACCAACTGTCTGACTCTCAAATGCACTAGTCTCCAAACTTTTTTGATGGTGGACCCCATCAGTAAAAAATTTTTGAGCACATCCCCTGATACATGTATTTATGTATGTATATATATATACATTTACTACTGTATTAATAGACTATGTACACTATAAAGCATGCACAAAAATAGAGATTAGAGAGGATGAGACTAAGAGGAAATAAACACTTATTTTGAAATAAATTTTTAAAAACTTTTTAATTAAGATTATAAAAAATATTTTATTCACAAAACTCAATGGACTTGCCTATGCATGCACCCCACTTTGGAGACCATGCCCTTGTGAGTCAGTTCACAGAGAGACTTTTAGAAAACTGCCCTTGCAAAACAAGTGATTGATTTTTTTTTTTTTGCTGGATGAACTCTCTGAACGGGCTGGCTGAGAGCTCAGAAAAGCACCAGTGGGATAGGAAGGGTCATGCCAGAATCCCAGAGGTGTGACCATGCCATTTGTGGTAGCTAGGTCACCACAGCCAGAGCACCAGCCTGCACCCTACCAAACTGCAGGGACTAAGCCCAGAGTTTTAGGCTCTCTTCCCATTTTCTTCTTATTTGCAAATTCACTCTAGTTAACTCTTCTCAGGAAAAATTTAATTCCCCAAGGACAGCACCCTGTGTCAGCCTTAGTCCTTGAACCTTGGCAGAAGTACGTCTTGCAGATTTGCAGGCACTCAAAAAACTGGGATTCACATTGAGAATGATACGGTATATCTTTATGTCCTGATCTCCCTAAGAAACAAAGCTGTGTATCATAGACAAGGTTTAAAAGCATAACATTAATTTTTTCTATTAAGGTAAAGGTTAAGAACATCATTCCTCATTATAAGGCTAGAGTATACAGAGACTCCTTTCACTGTCTTCTGTCACCTTTCTTTGCACCTTCCTGCATAGGGAAGTGTATCATCATTCAAGCCAGAACTCCTCTTTTCCTTCTACCTATACTTTTATGAGCCTTCCACCTGGTCACAGGGACAGAGTCAGAGCCACAGGACATGGGCTGATGAGCAGGAAAGGGCTTCTCCTCATGGTTGCACTTCTGTTGTGCCTCAGCATGCCCCCACCACCACATACACACCAGGTGTCACTACTTCTGCTGGATTTGTTACAAAGGTGCAGTCAGCAGTCTGAGCCTACCTGGAAGCTTAGACCTACAGGCACTGCATGTTGCAATGTCTCCTTTTTAGCATTGACATTACATCCCTCAAAGAAATTCACAGAAAAATTCATCATGCTGAGTTAGGAACCACTTGCACCACATAGGTCATATTAAGCTTCCTACTAGGAAATACTGAGGACAGTGGTATTTGGAAACCTGCTACTACCGTATTCAAAATGCGTAACTGCAAGAACTGTCAGTGAGATGAACTCAGACATACATATAAACTAAGCTCATCTGTTTAATTTCGGCAGAAGCAAATTGGAAAAAGGAACCTCTGTCTTTGGAAATTGACACTGTCCACAACCTAATTCTACTTCCTGACCTGTAACAAGACATATCTGTTCTTACGGCCTTATCTACACTGAAACAATATAAACTTTCCCATGGAGACAAAACTCCAGTTTTGAAGAACTGGAAAAGATAATGTCAAAATGGAAGTACAAACATCTTAAAAACAGACAGACAATTTCATCTGTAAACTTAGAAAATTTCTACCTGCACCCTTTTTTATGAAATTAATTTCTGTCTTCTGATCTTGCTACTTCAGTTCTGCAGTCAGAAAATAATGTCCTTGTTCCGATATTTCAACTTCCCGTCTTTGTTCGTTCTTTCCAGATTCATCTGTTTGGATTGAGAAAACTATCAATCATGCAGCTTAATCCATGTATGCTACTCCTTGCAGCTGTCAGTGCTAACCGAAGTGAGTCTCATGCATATTAATGTTGTAATTTTATTAAAGCTTTTGAACAAATAATATGATACCTGGTGGGACACTGAGGAAGAGAATATAAGACATCAGGACTAATAAGTGAGAGTGGTGTCTACTACAGAATGGTGGTGAAAGTCCTTTAATCATTGTCCAATTTCTATTTCCTCATAGAGAAACAACAGTACAAAAAAAACCCCCACTCAAGCCTGTGAGTAACTTCAGCTTCTCTTCAATAAATCATTACCAATTTGATATTTCCCTGTTTAATTGCTGATGCACCATATAAAATATTAATTACTGTTCCTGCATATTAGGCTGGACAGCTGTGAGTCCCTTAAAAACATACTGCTGTAAGACTCGGGTCATTTTGAAAAGGTGTCTCTGGGGACATGGAGGAGTTTTCCTAAACTGCTGGTAAATTGGAGAAGACAGTAGGCAGCAGAGTGATTTCATTGGTTAAGTCAGCAGAGAGAGGTGGCTTGCAGGCTGCACTCCAATATCTACGCTGCCTTCAGGTCTGTCAGCTAAAATTAATGATTCGCTGCAAACTAGAAAGGACTGTTTTCTGTGAGCTGCTAGGGGATAAAACAGCTTTGCAAGGTCACATTTTGTGCACGCTGTGTTCCTCATTAACCTCCGCCTGGCCTAATCATCAGTGAAAAACAAAATCCCAGTGTAGACATACGATAAAAGGCAGTAATAACTGATTAGATCTGGGAGACCAACAGGAGGTAAGTGAGCTTACTCTACAAACAACATATTTAGCTAGACAAGACTTTGGCAGGCAAACCTGGGTTTTAGTAGAATAAAAGGAAGCAAAATACAAATATATTCCACAGCTAACAACAAAATATGGTCCTATAATATTCACTTTATAACATGCATTTCTTTTTTTAAAACACATATTCCGTATGTATTTTAGCTTGTTTTCTTAATTTTCCACTGTCCATCAATATTAGCTATACATAAAAGTTTTCTTTATCTAAAATGATAGTCATATAAATTATCTAAATTGTTAAGACAACCACTTTTGTTGTGTTAATTTTATGTGGGTTTGACCATTGAGATTGCTGAAAGAGAGTTTGTAATTGGAGGAAAGAGAGGAAAAAGAGCAGAGCCTTTAGATTATTTGCCAGAAGAGAGTATATTTTGACCTTTAGCCAGGACAGTTGTCCCAAACTGAGTCAAAAGCTGTATTCAAAAAAAGCATCACGCTGTGTCTTCATTTCTTTCAGACACTTAAATTTGGTGTAAAATTTTTTCAAATAAGAAAAGAATTGTGTTTCTCTCAAGGGACTGAGAGAAGCTCATAAAGCAAACTTTAAAAAAATTCCATAAACATTTTACAACTACAGATATTGCAGACTAAAAGAAAAAGCTTGAATAAAGCTAAAATAACCAAGATTTATTTCAAATAATAACACATGCTTAGCCAACGAACTAGAACACTTACATAGTTCACACGATAGACATTGGTATAATGATGGTACACTAGTTGTCAGCAAATTATGCCAGGCACTGTACACACAGTAACACAGTCTGTCTTCCAGTGAGCTTAGAGAGCTGCGGAGCGGCCAGGTTTTGGCAGCCCCTTGGAGCTGCTGTCTTTCTCAGAAAGGAAGAAGCTCCCGAGAGTTCCTCAGGAGTGCGTGGCTTTCTCGTTTTACAGTCTCCCTGGCGGAATGCTGTGGGGTCAAAATACATTTTGATTATGCTAATATTTTTCAGACTTCACCTACCATACCTTAGGAAATAGATACACTAAACTAAGCTTGAGGTATTACATGGGTCTCTCCAGAAAAAATCATAAGAACCTGATATTTAATATACTGCATAAAGACAATGTTTTCCTTGTATATTTTCCACACCTTTTAACATTTCCATAAAGCATTAGACATTAGGGAGAAGTTCTTTACAATGAGGTTGGTGAGACACTGGAACAGGTTGCCCAGAGAGGTGGTGGATGCCCCATCCCTGGAGACATTCAAGGCCAGGCTGGATGAGGCTCTGAGCAACCTGATCTAGTTGAAGATGTCCCTGCTTACTGCAGGGGGGTTGGACTAGATGGCCTTTAAAGGTCCCTTCCAACCCAACACATTCTATCATTCTATGATTACTTAAGATAAATAGCGAATTACAAGAGCTCTCTGATATTCTTTTAATATAGGTATGAGCCAGAGAAAGAATTTGACACTTTCTTTAACACACTGGACGGGAGCATGCATACTCAAAAGAAGTTTATTGTTGTTCCTAAATTGAAATATAGTTATCATAAAGAGCGAAAGCATATCAAGTAGCAGTTTTTCTGCATATATTGTACAGTATATGCTACACATTTCTGCTTTTATAGAATGAGTATGCTTTGCCTAATGCTTTGTTAGCTCCATTCTGGAAGGTCATGTCTGTTATATTAGCACAGCACATCATGAACTAGCATGGCTAGTGACAGTGTGTTATAATGTTGGAATAACACAGTGCTGGTATTCACAATGATTCTAATCGGATCTGACAGGGACAGTGTGTGAAGGCGGTGCAGAAGGTGACTATCTAAAAACCGCTACTCCCCAGAATATTTGCAAGGGAGTTTGCTCAGATCTGGTACTTGCAGTTTCCTGCTGAGTACCCACGTTCCTTTTGGATAAAATCTGTGATGCTGGAAAAGTTATGGAAGCATGTAGAGCCTTGCCAGGGAAAAAGAGGTGTACACCTTTTATGACTGATGTAAGTTGATGTTTCAAGCCTTGCATCCTTGTCCTTCCTTGTTTAAAAGGGCCAGCGAAGAAAAGATGGTTCTGATTCATCACAGTGCTAACGTCCAGCATCTTACTGTGATGCCAAACGAGAAGTCCTTTAACTCAGGCTGCTTTATAGACAGAGGGCAACTTTAAGGCTATCTTAAATTTGAATTGCCACTGGAAGCATTTCTCTCTGTCTCTCCATAAAATGCAGAGGGAGTAAGGTGAAAAGATGGCTAAGTGGGGAGGCTGAGTTAAGTGCCTGGTCAGGAAAGAAAACTTCTGGTCTGAGAACACTCTGCCGCTGTTGTGCTTCTCTAACATCCCGCTCGCTTCTCAGTGGCATTGCTGTCTTTGGTCACACGCTTCCCCGTCATCTGTTAGCTACCAAGAGCAACACTGTCTCTTGTCTTTTACAACAAAATAAAATGATCCAGGAATTTAAGTGACTGAATTCTTTGTACAGAAAGCAAGCACTATATCTCCTGTGATGTGTGTGTGTGCGTGCGCATGCGCAAAGTCAACAGCAGTCTCTGAACGCTTGCAGAACGAAAACTGAGTACTAAAATGGTATAGAAAATTGGGCTTACTATGTAATTCTTAGGTCAGAAAATGAAAGAGAAAACTATCAGAACCGAAAACGATGGGCACGCTTGCAGTGTGAGTGCCATTTCGCCTTCGCTGTCAGAGGCCCGTCTGTGTGCAGGCGGTGGGTGGCCCTGCGCTGGGGGCATCCCGGTGCTGGGGGCAGCTGTGCTCTGGAGTCGCTGGGGCCAAACACCGCGGGGCACCGCAGGCCGACACCGGCTCGTCCTCAACCTGAAAGGGCTGCAAACGACGGTGGGAAAGTGACACCTTCCGGCCAAAGAAGAGATTTGCACAAACACTTTCCCAGCTGGGGTGGTGTAGAGGTGGCTACGGAGTAATTATTGCCTCTTCTGCAGTCTCCGTTTGCTTTTAAAATATTAATACCTAATTGCTTTCCACTGATATCATTGAACTGCCTAATGCTGGCAATCTTAATGGTGTACTGCTGCTCTTTGGACACTGATGTTTTAGAACTGGGCTGAACTAAATGAATGTACTCTTGAGAAGGGAAAAACACCTTTTTCAACCATTTTTACTTTAAAAAAACCCAACAAAACCACAAAACAACAACACAAACAAACAAACAAACAAAAACACAAAAAAAATCCCACAAAACCAAAAAAAAACCCTAAACTCCTAACAAATATTCAATACCTAAGGGAATGAAGAGAGTAATATATCTCTAGTGACGCATGGTAACAGTATCTTCATTACCTTCTTCTAATGCTGTGTGGCAATCAAATAAGTGCTCAGTGACACAGAGACTGAACTTCTCACACAATGTGGGTTTTCATAGATTATGACAGCGATGGCAAATTCCAACACCCAGTTTCTTTCACTGTCTGAAAATGGATGGAAAAGTTAGGCTGCTGGGTGTCTGAAGTGTGCCAGGATACTCTAGTTCAGACAACCTTTATATTATTCTTTCTACATACTGAATTTACTGTAAGTCTTTAGAAAGTCACCATAAGATTTCCTTGATTGAAGGGTTACCTATCAGTATAGACACCGATGTATAGAATTGGTGGTGAAAGCAGAGGGAATAGAATAACCGTGGTTTTTGTTGGTTGACTCAGCTGATGTGTCAGTTCTGTACCTTTAGATCAACTGAGACTTTATGAACTGCTGAAAAGACTTGCTCTCAAAAATGGCCTGGCACTTAATAACTTGGGCAAATTGTTGATTTTCTTTAGAGTACTTGGCCTTAAGGTGTGACACCAGAAAAAGGGAAAACGAAATTGATCAGCACCTCATTTTTTCACAAGTAGGGTGGTTGGGCATGTCAGTGATTAAAAAAATCACCCCAAAAGAAAAAGAAAACCATTCCATTTTACTAGTATATTGATAAGCAAATAACAAACCTTGTTTATGCTCCTAGTTAGGTATGTTGATGCTTTGCCATTGCCCTTAATTTAGGCAAGGTGTGCTTTATATACCTTTCCCCTTGAGGATCTTAATTTATTCACCAAACCACTGTACAGAAATCTCACTTCTCCTTATAGGATTTTTTTCAAATGCTGTGTTAATATTGACTGCTTCCAGAAATATTTTCTGCTGTAGTCTTCTCAGCAACAATCTCTATCTGCTCTCTTTCACTAAGATCACTGTACCACGTCTCATCTGTGTTTTTGTTTGTTTCTCTGGTTCCTTCCATTCAGTGATAAAGATGATGATGAGCAAGTCTTTAAGTGACATTAGATGGTTTCAGTGAGAAATTGGGTGGCAGTATATGTGCAAGTGAAATTTCATCAGCTTTTTCTTCACCATTATTATTGTTACAGTAATAACAAAGAAGCAGCGTTTTTACTTCAGTTACCAGGTTTTGATAAACAGGATGTAGGTTTTCCTTCATTGGTATTTCTCCTTTAGTTTTCCAACACTTTAAATGATTTCCTGACAAATTCACATCAAGTGCCATATCATATTTCTTGACTGGCTTCACCCTGTCAAAGTAACTTCTCAGCTGGTCCCTGCAGTTTGGGAGTGCACAGTTTGCAGCACTCAGCATTGTGCCACCTTTTCAGAGGTTGGGAGTCACCTGTTACTCAGATTCAGGCTCACAGGGGCAAGGCGTGAGAAGAGAAAGACCTGCTTCTATTTACAAGTGAATTTTTGTGGGCTTTTTTGGCAATTGCAGAAATAGTTCTTCTCCAATTTATGCAAAACAACAATACTTTTTTTTTCTGGATAAATATATTCAAACATAGGTTACCATGGCCATTGAAATCATTGGATTGACAAATGAATCTCTAGAGTTACACCACCCAGCTCCAAGCCTGAATTTATCTTCTGATGCCCAAGATCTAGTAAGCAACTGATGACCAAACACATATTGCACCACTGCCTCAGGTGCCTTTTCTGTGATCTAATTATCATCAGATAGGAAAATCCACTTACATCTTCAAAGGACTGTGCAACGTGAGGTAATTTACTTTTATGCATAATTTTGTTAAAGGAAATTACAATCTTGTATTCCCATCTGCGGAGCACAGAATTATGAGAATTTTATTTTCCTTGATTCCCTCCCACATATATAGATGATAATCTAGCTCTTTTCCGTGCAACTGACTGGCAGGAAGGTACTTGGGAAATACGGCATTGCAAGATGGACCACAGATCGATCTCCCAGTTGGGCCCTAAACTTAAAGCAGAAGATCATATTTAATCTTCTGCTAAGGTTTGTAGAAGAAAGATGAAAAAGCAAGTAACAGGCTTAAATCCACTATATCTATGCTTCATCTTGGATGAAAAGTGTTTAGTTGTAGAAATCCCCCAAATCTTGAAAACTATCAGTAGCAAATACAGATTATTTGAAAAACTGTAAAATCCCAAACGAAGCATGTTTGTCTTACCTATTGCCAAATATTGAATGACTTATGCCTGAAAGAATGATAAATTTCATGGTCAGTGTTTTCAGGGGGAGGAATATTCATTGTATTTCTTAAATACTTGTTCTCATTACTTAGACCACTGGTGTTTTGACTGCTGCTAGAAATTCAGAATCAATTAACTTGGACAGCAAGAAGCTTTGTAAGTTTATGAGTTATATGGGAAGGAAGAGATTTTGTGGTCTGCTTCAGGGCCAGCGTTGCAAAGGAGGCTCGTCACTGTAAGATGCTGGTGTACTGGGTCTGGCCGGGAGGGAGTTAATGTCCTCCATAGCAGCCCGTATAGTGCTGTGCTTCAGAATTTTGGCTGAAGTGTCAATACACAGCAGTATTTTGGCCACTGCTGAACGGCGCCTGCACAGCGCCAAGGCTTTCTCTTCCCTGCTCTGCTCCCCCAGGGAGTACACTCGGGGTGGACAAGACCTTGGGAGGTCACCTAGGCAGGACAGCTGACCCAAACTGACCAAAGGAATGTTCCATCCATACAGCATCCTTCTCACCCATGAAAGCTCAGGGAAAGGAGGAGGAAGGGGGGGACACTTGTGGTTATGGCATTTGTCTTCCCAAGCAGCTGTTAGACACGCTGGTCCCTGCTTCCCAGGAAGCCTTTGGACATCTGCCTGCCAATGGCAGATCGCGAATGAATTCCTCTTTCCGCTTTGCTTGCACACACAGCTTTTGCTTCCCCTATTAACAGTATCGCTGACTTGATTTGAGAGTCTTTTTGCCTGCCTTCCATTTCCTCCCTGTCTCACCAGGGAGCGGAGTGAGTGGGCAGCTGTGTGGGTGGGTGTTTGGTTGTTGGCCAGGGTCAAACCACCCCCGCAGCTGGCTACCTACCAACATGGGAAGCATAGACTTCGGGGCCACGTACCCCTAATACAACCCTTCTAACATAGGAAAGATAATTGAAGAAAAGAAGATCAATAGCATTTTAACCGTCTCTTCTGAAATATTTAGTGTACCACTTACCCTCGCATGAAAAACCCACTGAAATCATAGAGCAAATATGGCTAAAGACTCATACTTACACTAGTAAAAACACTGGTGGCTCAATCAAGTACGTAAATGATTGCTAGATGGTGTTTTTCATAGGGAAAAATTAAAAAATGAGCAAAGTGTACCTCAGTTTTGCTTGATCTCAAGTCTTTTTTAGTCCTATGCAGTGATAAAACACAATCTTGAAACAAACAAATCAGTATTATGCAGTTATTCTATAATTATTGCAGTATTAATGCATAAGTGAGAGAACAACCAAAAATTCAGCATGTTTCTGCTCACAGCCCTTAGCAGATGGCCAGGAAAGGGTGTGACAGAACAGCAGGCAAACAGTGATATGCTTCAGGGATATCTGCCACGATTTGAACCATCCTTGGATCAGACCGTCCTTGAGACAAAGGCTGTAATCAGTACTTCTTACTGGCAGACTTTTCATTTGTGAATTTACATAATTACTTTTTAATCTTTGATATTCACAATATGCTGCAGCAGTTAGTTCTCAGTTTAATGACATCTCATGGGAAAATTACAACCTAACAACAACTAGCTGTTGTTTTGCTTTTATCAACTTCTGTTATCTGCCACTTAATCTTGTTTAAAATGTTATTCTTCCACAATTATGAGAAGTCATTTTCAGATTCATAGTTAGGAACTATCAGCAAACTTCCTCATCTGACTAAGCACCCTATTTGCTTTTATTAACCTGTTGAAAAACATGGATCTTAGCATTGATCCCTCCTTACACTGTGAAAGCTGAACATTATGCATGTTTCTTCGTTTCTTGTTAAAACAGCTATTGGTCTACAATAGGTCTGTTGCTTTTCCCCCTGCTCTTTTCAGACATCACTGGTATAGTACCTTGTCAAAACATTTTTGAAGGCCAGGTACAGCATTTCACTCTTTCCACAAGTTTATTGATTCCTTCAAATAACTCCTACAGAGTTGTGCGGTGACACTACTCCCATGCTGACTCTTCCTCGTTATAGCATTTATACTTGTATCTGCTAATGTATTTACTGCTGATTCTTTACTGATGTATCAACCAATTTACACATGAAGACTTAGACATCTATCAATCACCTGAAAGATTTCCTTCCAGACGTTTTCCAAACTTTAATAATGAACAGAGCAGGCTCTGATCTGGAGGACAGGTTTTCCTGTATCTGCCGCGTATGTCTCTTGGAGAGAGATGCGCTGCTTAGATGCCTTACCTGGTTTATTCCTTTTTGCACTCCTGAGCTTGCCTGGTACCAGGGAGGAGCACTTTTCTGAAGGAAGTGTGCTTGAATTCACCACCTATGTCAGCTTTTGCCACCTATCTCCCTAGGAATTCATCAAACACCTTACGCTTCTTTGGCACACATCTTTGTCCATGCCCGTTCTCTCAGGCTCTTCTTCTTGACATCCTGTCACTTCTGCCCTTCTGCCCACTTAACAATGTCCTAAGGTCCGCCTTCATTTTCCTCTCTTCTCCTGAAGGTTATGCTCTCTTGCTTGCCTTACCTATCTGCTGAGAGGATGGCCAGCAGCATGGTTCAGCTGTAGCATGGTTTATCCGTGCTGTGATGGATCAACATCACAGAGTATACTTTCCATACACGTTTTTTCAGAAGAGGGGTCACAACAAGGACAAGATCAAAGGCACATTATTCAGCTTTCATACAGGGTATCTGTGATCTTGCAGAAGCGTACATAAAGTCTCTAGATTTGAAGGAAAAGTCAAACAATCCACTGCCGTTTTGTTTGGTTTTCTGTCACTCAACGTACATATTGCAGGCATGATCTTAGAAAAGGACATTAGGATGTGCAAAGAGCTTTTCCTAATGAACTGTGTAACTGTCACCTAGTGTATGTTGTACCTGTACATCTAGGATGTGGCAGAAAAATTATTAGCCTCATTGTCTAAGTCTGATATCTATTTCATCCAGCAGTAAACCATCACATGTCTTCTGCGGTAAAATTTTGCACAGAAGTGATGGCTGCACAGTACCTAATAGAGAACTTTTCCTTCTCTATAAAGCCACAATTCTTCCCATTATCCCCCCAATTTTCTAGGACCTTTTTCTTTGTATGCAGGCTTTCCTTTGCCCTAAAGTAGACAGATAACTTGACATAATGTCTATGCTCCTGTTGAATGAACAATGAGCATGTCATCCTTTACTAGGTCTGATGTACTCCATTACCAATACAAGCTGAAATAGCAGATGTCATTCCTTCTAAAATGTGAGTTTGGAGAAACCTTGTTCTCCCTTCTCTGCACACACTTTTGTTACTTAATACCAATGCCAGAAAAGAGCCAAGCAATGTAAAACTCTTCCAAAGGTGTGTAAGTCTAAAGGGTTACTGGAAGCAACTTGGAATATTCATTAGTCCATATGCCTGCATTGGCAATAACTGAGGCTTGGTAGAAGTGAAAATCACCTGAACTGCTTCCAGCCATAGTATTTTATTTCTTCATGATGGCAGTTCCTTCTGTCCAGCCTGACATAACAAACATCGATCAGGAAGCTAGTTTCCCCAAGTTAACTGATCTGACAGTAATGCTTTTATTTACTTCTCCAAAAGCAGGCTGTGTCAAATTGCATCATATTTTCTCAGTAATATCTATACATATTTGGATGGAAAAAGGCCAGTAAAAACTTTAACATACACTCTACTTTTCTGAATTGGCGGTTATATCTTCTGGCATTTCTTTCTTCAAAGCATTTTCCTGATTGTTTTTTGTAGTTCTTTTCCTTCTTTTCTGCATCATTAAAGTTAATGGTCGCAGAGATTTGCATGGACACTTGCTGAGCAGGACCACTGCACCTCAACCTAGAACCATCCCAAGTCCCAGCTGTGCAATTGCTCGCAATGGTTGAGCTACGTGGCAAATTGACATTAGCTCATCAAGAGAACTACATCACCATAAAAACAAAGTCTTTCCTAAGCTTCAAAGAATACCTGCATGACCTCATTCCTTCTGATGGTCTTAGTGGGAGCTGAGAATAATGGTGTAGATACCCATCTATCAAGTAGTTTATAAGCTAACGTATTTTAAAATGTTGGACATGATTATCGCCCCTTTATTCACAGGAACAGTAAATTAAAGGGATGAAACAACAGTTGTTAAACAACACGGAAAGGCCACTGCTACTTTATTTGCACTGTGAAGATGATTTTCTTCTAATCCACTGTATCTGTTTGAGCTGTCGACTCTTTTTTTTTTAAAACAGTGTTGTTCTATTTCTCTTTATGGTTTTCAGAAGTATGCATGCATTTAGAAGATTCTATGACCATCAACAGCAAAGGATATAAATACTCTTACTCCTCTCTTTTGGAAGAACTCCAAACTTTGCCTCACTCTGCTATTACTCTCTCTCTTTTCTATATACTGCCTTTTAAATTTCTACGGCAAATTTTTTTAAAAGACAAGAGAGAAGTATATGGTATTACAAACATGTGGCTTTGCTCTTTTATTCTATTCCAGTAAGCTGTCCTGCAGGTTATCCTGGATGCACATCCTACATCTGCTTAGGATGGGACTGTTTATTGGTAGCAGTTAGCTTTAACCTGTGATATTTTTGCCTAGATTGGTACTTCCGTACAAGAAGGTCCAAGTGGCAAAAATACAGCTAATGGTACCCTGTCCTCTCCCGAAGGTCTGCCTAGCTATCTTACTATCTTGTGCTAGGGGGAAACATATGATCACAAACATTCAAAACTGCCAAAATGCGTACTGAGTATACATTTGCTGCTGTGTAGTTCATTTTAATTATGTAATCTCATTGGAGCTCTTCAGGCGCATAGGGCAATAAGCAAGGATGAGATGTGTTATTTACCACAGTAGAGACAGCATTAATATGTACTAAGAAAACGTCATATTACATCTGTTTGTGATCACAGTAGAAGGCAGCCTAATGAAAGATTCTTAGGTCTCCTTTAGAATTTGTATATATTTCTATTTCCAAGCCAAGTGTGGAGATTTGTCTTCATGGGAAGACTAATACCATTTTAAATATGTTTTGACACCTTGTGCTTTATGAAAAATTAACACTGTCTCAGAGTCTGGGATTTACCCTGGTAGATTTCAGATCCCACTTAGACTGTTGTCTTCTATTGGAAGAGAAAAACAACAGAGGCAACAGATTCCTAACTTAGATGTCCAAATGAGAAGGGAAGAATCTAGGCCAGATGCCGTATGTGCATTTAGAAAAGAATTACTCGGACATCACTTTGTCTTTGGCAATTTCTACCTAGAATGTTACAGATGGGGGTAAAGACAGTTGGGTACTCAAGCAAATGAGCAGTTTAGGTCTAAAATAATATCTATGGGAATAGAGAAATAAAGAGACACAGTCTGATTTTGTTTCTCTAAGACACCAGGCATAAATTCACTCTCCACTTCATGGATTTTGCATGGTTAAATTTATTGGAATTATTTTAAGTACAATATTATCAATTCACACTACTCACAACTACTCTCCTTGTTATTGGATATATATCAAACATACAGTGGCTACACATCTTACTGCTCAAGGAAAACAATGAAACTGTTGAGTGACCACAGAGTATAAAATCAGAATGTAAAACAAGACAAGCATGATAAAAGCATTAGGCACAGTAGTCTTTCACTAGAAAACTAGATTTTGCTGTAAAGTTTCCTCTGAAACTTTTAAGAAATATATTGCAAAAGAGAAAAAGTGAACTTCAGTCTGGTAAACAAATTTTTTCCTTCAAGGCACTGTTACATAACCTTTAATGTCAATTTGAAAATAATTCAGGAAGTCAGTTGATAGAAATAATATAATAATAAAAAAGAACAAGAAAATCTTTATTTGTTCAATGAAAGGCTGAATAGAAGAACAAATCAGATGAAATTTCTGTATGGCAGAAAAACAATTTTTGAACAAACAATACAAGTCTGAGGTCTTACAAAAGTCAAAGGTCTTATAAAAGTCAACTACAAGAATGAACTCATTAAACAGTAAATTTAGACAATCTATTTTAATAACAAGTTGTAAAGTGTGTAACAGGTTATTTTTCATAAAGAATTTTTTAATGCATTACACATGCATGTTCTGGCATAAGAAAGTAACAAGACTGCAAAACTATTTAAAACCAGTGCAGAAAGACTGTCAAAGGATGTAACTTCCAATTCTCTTACAAACAATATCACTTAGCTCTGTGTTTTCACCTGTGCAAGTGCCTAGCAATGGCAGATTGATTTCAGTCACTGGACAGAACTTCCTACACAAATGGCACAGCTAAAAAAACCCACTCTCTCTCCTACAGATTCACACTCTATCTTCATGTACGCATCTAATTGCAAGTCATCTTCTGCTGTCTGTCCCTCAGAACCCCTATGGAATATCTGGAGGTTCTTCCTATGTCCCTGCAACCATTCTGAACTGGTTTCTTTCTCACTCCTGCCCCTTCGTATTTTTGGGAGGTCCAAGCTAGAACTGCAACATAATGTGCCTAATTGTGGTCAGCCAGCATATGCTCTGTAGCTCAACCCTTAAGATCACTCAACGGAAACACTCCCCCTACAGAGAAGACACCAATCAGTTTCTTCCTAATTTTAATCGCTCAGCAGCATTGAAAAGTTGTGATGGTTAAATTAAAGGCAGAATACAAACCTCATTTTCTTTGGCTGAAAAACAGTTAAGAGGCATACAGATGCTGATGTCGGTATCAATATCAATACTGATGGGTTTTTCCTCTCTTCCTCAGGACTGTGTATGTCAAATGACCTATAGCTAATCACTTATTATCTTCACCCACAATTGGGTAATTCTTAGGTCTCTAATCTAAGGAAATAATCATACAGTTCTATTTGAGCTCACAGTTCGGAAACTCTTCTAGTATTTGTCATGCTTCACTAGAAATCGGGTCTCACAGCTGCTTGTGTCTACTGCAGACCTATGGAAAGGAAGAATTTGCAGTGACCAGTTTGGAGCATTGGGAAACAGCCTTTCAGGATTCTTTTGCAGACTTTCATCTTTTCCTATGAAACGGATAAGGCTTTTGTTGGTATAGAAACCAATAACGTATCACTTCTTGCAAGAAAACAAGGATCTGATCTTTGGAAGACAAGATTTGCCAAACAAATGTAACAGACTTAGCCTGCCCATATGTCCATTATTACAGAATAATGTTTGTTATTAAAACTAATTTTGTGAATCCTTACACTTAGCTCTAATTGCTGTTTGAAGGAAATATCTTCAGAGTTGTTTTGGTTCTCCTTTGGTATCTCTTGGCTTGCATAAAGTAAAAAGTCATTGCCTAGTTTTGTTTTTTTTTTAAGTTGCCCAATTTTTTTTCTATTGAAGGCTATGTTCGCATAATAAAACAGATAAACAAAGCAACACATTAGGAATGTTTGAACATATACAACATGTATTTCTCAAAAAACCTACGTTTCTAGATTTCCAGAGCTTCCTATGTGGTATCTGGACTCAAAAAGTAGTGTTTATGCCTTTGAAGTTATGACCATTTATTATGCCAATTATTTAATATTTATCATTTAGTACTATTTATTATTCCCCTCTGCAGAGAAACCCAAGAAGGTTTGAACCTCGGCAGACACATAGTGAATAAAGCCATTTACCAAGAGAAAACAGCTACTTGCCAACCTAAAAATAAACACCGAACACATTGCAGACATGGCATGCAGAACATGTTTGGTCAAGACAAAACTACAGATACAGCAGCCAGTCTGACCAAACTCTAATACAGTCCTGACAGGAGGAACACATCATAGGTCTAAAATCCATGCTCAATCCAGGTTTTCCAGTTCCTGCCTGCCTTCAGCACAGCCCTTGTTTGCTAACACCAAAAAAGTATCTATTCATGTAAGTCTCCTATGTTGGCTAAGACTTCATACCACAATTTTAGATCAGGTAGGAATGCTAAGTGAAGGTAGATACAAGTTGTTACCACTCCTGTTTAAAAGGTGGTCTTTTTTCCAGCTAGTGCCTAGCCTTGTTTTGGTTGCAAAATATATTAATTCTACTTTATTCAGAAAATGATTCTTAGATCTATAGGCAAGCTTACTTTTTTACTACCAAATTTCCTACAAAAAAAGTCTATTTTCTAAAAAAATAAAATGATGTTTCAAACAATTAGTATACAGCAGTAAGTCTTTTTAAACTGCAAACATTTACGTGCTAAACCAAATAACATTCATATAAAAACCTGTAAATGAGTTCTACTTTTTATAGTGCATAGAAACTCCAAGGCAAAATACAATAAACACAGTATATTAGCAAGGGAAATCTTTATCAGTGGTCAGCCCTTACAGTCAATCACTTAATGCTTATATACTTTCCAAATAAAAAAAAAAACAAACAAAACAGTGGGCTTCAACTTGTAGTTATTAAAGCTGCAAAATAAATAATGAAAACCAGAAAAAGCACAGATCAGATGGATTTTGTTCCTCATCCCCAACAAAACAGCCAATGATAGGCTTCTGATATTTGTAAACCCGTAAGAACAGTAAAATAGAAAAAAAATAAAAGGAGGGAATTAAATTGATTTTAACTTCTATTTTTCTGTATGTCCTTATTTAAGTTCAAAGAGAAATGACAAGTTTGAGGAAATTCTGTTTAGATGTATTTTCCTTTGACTTCCCTAGGTAACTTACAAATGTTGTCTGTTCTTTTGTACATTTTTTGTTGAGATAATAAGTTCTTTGAATACTTTACTTTTCCCTTCCTTAAAAAGGAGGTTTTTCTTATTTTTCTTTTGGACTAGTAAGCAAAGGCTGAATGCATAATGTAACTAAACGGTATATTTAGAATTATGGCAACTACAATATTGCTTTAGAAGAGCTAAGTCATAACAGCAGTGTCACAATTTACGTATAAGAGAATAGTAGTATTCGTGTTGCTTTATCCTATTAGCCTGAGAATTTTAGCTGCTCAAGACCTTCTCTGTGCTGAGAGGAGTTTAAGCCACAATACAGTAGGCTGCAAGAAGTAAAAGTACCAACTAGACAGAATGTATAAGAACCATACAGATATATTTTTGAAGTTTCTATGTTTTGTATAAATTATAATCACATAAATTGTTTTGCAGCCCTCAGATCCTGCAGTAATTTGTGCAAGCATAAGGAATTATCTCAGTTATATTATGATATGGTACTGTATCCCCTTTGTTTCTTTTATCTACTCTGAAATACTGCTGAAATCTCATCAGTACAGTATTTAAGTGTTTAGTCTGTTTAGAATTACAGTACAGTAGCATAGACATATGGCCGGATATCTTAAGAAAATTCATATCTTAAGTATTCAGAATATACCTGTATTCCTTTTTCATTTAAATGAAGCTAACAAAAGTTTGAATGAAGACATTTTACTGTTCAAAGCAAATTGCAAAACAGTTAATGTTTCATTTAAATCATGATAAAGATTTCCCTTTCACTGTTTCTTTGGTAAAAATGTCTGTATCACATTCATTTAATCTACTCGTAAAAGGCATTTTCTTTGGTGGAAATACTTTATCTTACAAGTCCAGCTTTATAACATGTAGATAACAGGACCATTCTATACTACCTGCTCATTCAGTGAATGCAAGGTTAGTTTCAGTTTAGGACATAAAAATCAAATAGCTCAGTCCTAAAACAACTGGAAGTCTGATGACATAAAAACCACCTTTTAGCAGCAAAATGACAAACAGCGTTACAGGCAGCAAAGGTCTAAATGCAGTGTATTAGAATGCATCCTGATCTGTGTAAAATGAGCAGTTTCACAGCTACTTTAAAAGCATCTTACTTCTCCTAAGCATAGAGGAGTTTACTTAGAAGCACAGTGGATGTTTAAAATGCATAGCCCCATACATCTTCTATAGCTTTGTGATGATTTCCACTTCAGTCGGCTTAAGTTTCCTGAATTAAAAGAGAATAAACACATTTCCTTATAACATGAATTCTGTTATTTTTCTGCTTAATATTTTCCCCACTTCATACTTTCCCATGTCTGTTTGAAAATAAACTTCATTCCAATTTATATTTTTCAATTTTTTGTCAGTGGTCTAATTTACAAATCTGAATCCTTAGTGATTCACTGAGGGTCATGTGCCAGAAGAACTTTACAAGAATAGAACCTTAGATCCAATATCGGATAAATCCTTGGGAACTTAAGTCACAGTGATCAACAATAAGATGACAGAGCAGAGAATATACTCCTGTAAAATATTTTTTCTTGATTGTTTTCTGGTTTGTTACTCTCTTTATATGAGCTTTACCTGACACTTCTCTTTCTGTTCTTTAAAGCAAAGGGTATGGAAACAATGTTCCTTCAGGTAGATGGCTTTTGATGAAGAAAAACAGTAACAGCAGTGACATGAATGCAAAGTCACTCACACCTCTCATCTTGAGAGGAGAGACCAGGGTGCCAGATGCAGAGGGTGAATAGCAAGGGGAAATAGCTAGAGTGTGTAGGATTGGTCCTCAGCTGACAGGCCATCCTCTGACAAGCATTTCCAGCTGGCATAAGTAGAAGCAATTAGACTGTAAAGAGGGCAGAGAATCAGGGAAGTTCATTATATAGCTTCCACAGGGCTACATATCCTCTGCTTGCTTCTGCTACCACTAATCCCTTCAGTCACCATCTATTAAGCTCTGTCTTCTTTCCTAGACTCCTGTAATCCTTTGTTTCATATCTCTGGTACTGTCGCATTCCCACTTGCTATTACACTTGCATTCTTCCTCCATAAACTCACTCAACACCCAAAATACCGCCTGAAAGAGCAGGATTTCAGATACATTAGCAATCCTAATGCATCTCAGCACCTATCCTGGTGTTCACAGGAATGTTTCACAACCAGGAGCCAAGCAATTAAGGAGGTTAATCTTGGTCTGATTTTAAGGACTGCATGGGTAAACTGAGCTATTAAATCACAATGATGGTCACAGCATTGAATTAAAAGGTATTAGGCTCACTCTCTTGCTGATATTACATCATGAATGACCATATATTGTTTTATCTAAACAATGGTTTTATTACTATGTTGTTTCCACAAAAAAAAAACACAGATGGGGATGGT
Organism: Rissa tridactyla; assembly: GCF_028500815.1. Classification (NCBI taxonomy): domain Eukaryota; kingdom Metazoa; phylum Chordata; class Aves; order Charadriiformes; family Laridae; genus Rissa; species Rissa tridactyla. The sequence goes on along the minus strand of NC_071497.1, from coordinate 69,921,930 downwards.
ACAGTGGATTTCTTTGTTCTTGTATTAGGCTGCTCAGGAAAAGAGTAAACAGTGGTCTGTTTCATCTCTTACTTACCTTTTAGGAACAAGATTAAGTTTTCCTTTGCCTAGTGCTACTGTTTTCCAGACCATTGCTTTCTTCCGATTTACTGTAAGAAAGAGATGTTAAAATCCAAACCTCAACTTTTACATATAGGGTCAGCAGTCATTCTAGTCCCACAATCCAATCACAAAGTACATCCAAAGTGTATTTAATTTACTCTTCTAGCATGTGAAGTTACAAGAAAAAAGAGAAGATTAAACAAAATTTAAAGAAACAAAGTAACTCCTCAAGTCGTTCAGCCAAGTAGTGAAGGCTCAACTCAATCTCCCTCAAAAATCCCACAAAATTCTGGGCAGAAGTCATAACAGTGATAGTATTCCCAGAAGTGATTGCTATACTATCATTTCATTCAATGTATAGAATTTATATATAAAGTGAATGCTCAAATAATATACAAGCAAGACACAGCTCAACATCCTCAGAACATGGGCTGAAACAGTCATATGATTGCTCTTTCTGGAGTACCAACCACTAGTGGTATAGCGGTGGTCACAATCAGACAAGAATTAATGATTCTCTTGCTAAAAAAGATTATATTTCTAAATACTGGCCTCCCACCTAATGCACTGTTGGATATGGCATTTTAATTATAGCCTCATCAACCAAGTTCAGCTGTATAATTAGTCATCACTTGACATAACAGACTAGAAAAGTTCCTTTGGAGCCATTCTCTCTGGTACACAAATCTATCTTCTACACAGTCAGTAATTGAGATAACTTTCCGTTATTAAAATTAGGCAAGTAGTACATGGTTTAACATATTTTCCTCACATGTGTTTATCTAAGATAGAACTCCAAAGTAAAAAAATCAAGCAACTGATCAAAACCACATCCCACATCTCATCAAGCATGAAAACATTATTTTAGTCCACTATACTGTTACCATCCTATTGTAATAGTTTCAGCATGTTTATGAGAAGCAGGGCTGTGCGACAAAGGCAATTATTCAATTTTCAACCCAAGACAGATCCCCAAACACTCAGTAGCAGAACAACACACTATATGCCCAAGACATATCCCCACTTTATAGTCTAATTGAATTATAGCTTTAAAGCTCTTTAGACAAGGGGAAAAGCACCAAAATATGTTTTCATCTAGCACTGGGAAAAGGAATGCAAAAGTGAATACAACACAGGGAAACAAAGGTCACTGCAGCAAGAAATTCAAAAAGGGAAAGACAGTGCTACTCAGAGGGGAAAAGAGGTGGATAGACACAGGATGAGAGAAGGGACTGAGGGGAAAGAAAACTGGAATAGATTGGATGCATCTAAAGAGAAGATGCTAGGCTGCATCTTAAAACAAAAGGAAAGCTAATAGGCCAACGCAACTGGGCTTCAAAGGATGAGCAGAGGGAGAGAACTATGGCTTATTTCCACAAGCAAGCTTTTAGAAATGCATAATCCTAAACAGGGGTAGCCACCATGGGAGCACTGACCCTCCAGCAGCAAAGCAGCGACAGAAGTGCCTACACCTGCTCCTTTGGCTCCAGTAGTGCAGCCGTTCCTGTGCCCAGGAGCCCAAGCCACCAGCACAGTAAAGGGCCCTCACAGAGAGGTTGGAGTTACCACCAAAACAGCCAACAATACCAGGTCCCAACACCCCAGCAGCTACAGGCTTACCTAGGACAGTCAGGGCTTTGACCACGTGCAAGTGAGAGAAATGTATGTTTTGGGGGGCAAAAAAAAAGAAAAAAATTGAAAGCCTCTTCTGTAAAATTTCCACCTGAAAGGTGTTTTCCTTACAGTTAGAGCCTTTTAGAATGAATTTATAATGAGGACACATGGTGCTCCCACCAAAAAGTGAAATATCTTCCAAACACCAGAATCAGAAAACAGCATTCTGCACACTCTGGAATTAGGAAGTTTTAAGGAAATAATCTGTACTTTCACATTCATCATAATCCCTTACCAACTGGGACAACAACAAGGTATAATTTTATACCTTGTAATATACACATTGTAATACACAAAAGAGCAAATATTTAGCTCTATATATAGTTATATATATATAAAAGAATAAAAATTCTTTACTTACAGTTGCTCAACTTGGTCAAATTCTTTTTCATCTTCTGCACAACAGAAAAAGAATTATATAAGGTCTCAATTTAACAAACACTAGTTCTGTTTATTATTTCCTCCATGTATAAGCCAAACAAAATTTTATTATTTCATTTTATTAGTTTTCTTAAATTTGTAAATTAAATCATTTTGTTCCTCTATTCAATGGAATTACCCACAAATTTGTCAAAAAGCTTACTTTGATTAAGTTTTATTATTCTGATTTTAATACAGATCATGTTATAGAATATATATAAAAAATATACATATATGTATACATGTATTTTTCTATAATACAGACATAAATATATATTTTATATATAACTTTTGTTCCATCTTGCACATCTAGTTTGGCTCACTTACTTGTGCCTTAGGTTCAGCAACCAACATAAATACATTCTGTTTTAATGCATTTTTCCTTCTTGCTCAATTTCTTGACAAAAGTTTCGCCCACCAAGATGACTAACAGTTGCTTCCACTTCTAAGCATTCCCCAAATAGGTATAGCCTCTAAATTCCTTTGTTTTGTAAGGAAAAAATAAGGACTGTATCAAACCCCTCATAGAAAAGTATTGCTTACTGAAAGCATTTTGTACCTAAAGTCAAGGCTCATGAAAGAGATTTAAAAATCTAAAATAACGCAATGTTCTACAAGAAAGTATTTTATCAGAAAAAATACAGATGTAAAAATCACACTGAACTTCATCTATGAAGTTCATACCTTTCTATCTTTGGCTGCAATTTCAATGGAAAGCTAGAAGAGACTGAAAAAATACTTACCTGCGTGTTTCTCTTTCTTTTTTGAATAGATCTCATAAAGGAAAACAACAGTTACTAAAATAACAGCTTCAGCCACAATTGCTAGAAAGGGTTTGAGAGGCACCATGAAGGACAGAACTTTAAGCATCAGCTTTCCTTTACTTTTCCCTAGTTCAAAAGCAGCTTCACACCAATATACACCATCATCTTCCTTGGTGAGCTTCAATATCTTCAGGTGGGTTACGTTGGCAGATATTTTATTAATTGCATACTTGTCTGCCAGCAAAGAGTCATTAAGGGCAATCTGAAAATAAAAAATACACAGAATCACACACAGATGAAAGTCTTATTAATGCAATGAAAATGCATTCAATCAAATTATCTATATTACCAGATAGTTCTGCAGTGAGAGATGTAAACCAAGTTAAGAACAAGTAGCATTCGTGAAGCATGTTTAGTTTACCTCCAAGGGAAGGATTTATCTTAGCTGGCATCCCTGGTTTCCTTTACATTCAGTGGAGGAAAATATGCACTTTTAGTGAGCAAGCTGTCTGACTTTTTTTAGTTTATTTAAGATCAGATGAAAGATAGCCTTGACTCTCTTGACTCTCCACTGACAAAGGCAGCCTTCGGTGTCAGGATCTAGTGTCCAGGTTTCACCACAGCAGAAAGCATACATTTTCAAGGAAGCCGAGCTAGGAATGCTGCTTCACTGGAAAATATGTTGATAGTCTTACAAGTAAGTCAGTGCTACCCTCCAGCAGCACAGAGGAGACTGGTCTGTTTACCTCCTCTCCATTGACAGTGCTTCCCCAGAAAAAGGCTAGAACAAAGTGGCTGTGCTTCCCAAGGCTAAGTGGCATCCTGAAAGGTGGGTATGCGAAGGAGGAAAACTGCTGAGTGAGGTTTTTCCTCACAGCTTTTAAGGCAGGAGCTGAAGTGAGAAGAGATTTCAGCTCCGTCAGAATCAAATGACACAGCCATCTTCGCTACAGGATGACCTCCTTCAGGACTCCATGGAGGTCATACAGGCTGGGAAATACAGAACTACTTGTAGCTGGAGGAGGAGGAGAACAGAGATGCTCCTGTTCTCCCTCAAGCCTCCAATACCTTGCATGTCTTTAAAAGTGTCCTGCTAAGATAAGATTTTTTTTGATATCAAGTAGTTAAGATTTGAGCAACATAACCAAAACAAGTACCTCAAGACTTGTCTTGTTTGTTTTACTCTTATCTCAGCTGTAAGAGTATGGCAGGGACTTTTTGGAGAAGAAACATCACACAAACCAGAACAAAAACTACATCCCAGTAATAATGATTACTTTAAATATAAGAGATTTTTTTTGCATGTACAGAGATTTACATTAACTTTAATAGGAATACAATTTGTACAGCCTAATGTGTCTCTACTTGGTTTTTGCAACATGGTTTTGTTTGGCCAACAGATGGAAACCTTACCTGCTCACTTCCATTGGTCATATACCAGGTCCAAGCAATGGGAGTATAGCCAGAACTTTTACAAATCATTACAGCTGTATCTCCTTCATAACTGACTATGGGTTTTTCTTTTCCTTCAATTGTTGGTACTAAGAAACAAGTAGGAAAAAGTTCACCAAGTGAGATCTACAGGTTTTAATTACAGCATTACAAAAGGTAAAACATATTTAGGTACGTGTTTATAGTAGTCCGTTCATTTCCTTTTCCTGTAAACACAGATATTCTATCATTCATGACATGACCTAAATGAAGAGTCATTTCAGGATGATATTCCACATGCAGAATTTGTGCAGAAGACTGCAGGAATCCTGTTTCAAGTTGCTATATGATCTTGAGTTGCCGATTAATACTGAAAACCAAGTGATAATCAAACTGATTTCTACACCCTTGCTCATTTCCTCTTTCCCATCCTTGACAGCTGTGAGCTACATGCGTCAGTTCTAGTACACTAGAAAGAAACATAATTTTTCTGCAATTTCACTTAATCTGCAAAAAGTGATAGAAATCTATTCCAGCCATAATGCTACCGCATAGTGCTATCTGACAAGTTGGACATGCAGAGAACTTTTTTTTTGTAATTATGACAAAACTGTAGATTGAGGGAACTTTGAAGTTACAAACATTTTCTAAGCCAAAGAAATGACTTGTGAGTGCATGTCAGTAAAATACACTTTTGGCCCAATCTTGCTAAGGACGAAGCATGGCCACAAAGCACATGACCTCAGATTAGATCTACTTGTCCTAGCCATTTTAACTGCAGATGCCCCACAGCCTTCCAAGAGCAAAAGCCAAAAAAAGGCTGTTGAATATGTTGAGGTATCCCACAGGTATAGTTAGACCTGAGCAAATATATCATGATGGAGTACGTATTTCCCCTTCCCCCTTCTTTCCATCTTTGTTAAAATGTTTACCAGCATTTTTCCCCTCAGATCCATTTATTAAAGTTTTACTTCAAGTTTCATTGCTGTATCTTGTAAGTACATACCCAATACATCTTCTAAATTATATCGGTCACACAAGACTAAACAGGACAAGAATTTGCTTTCAGCAGTTATGATGGAACAATTTCTTATAAACTAAGATTGTTCTTGTTCCCTCCCCTTCTTGACCGGCTGAGCAAAAATTAATTGTCCTAAAGAGTTCACTTCTCATGAGTATTCAAACTTAAAAATTTCCATTTCAGAAATATGTATGAAACCAATTTGTTAATAAGAACATTGCTTACAACCTCAAAATTTTCTGCACCATACATTAATCCATCCTCTTACTAGTGAAGTCTTCTCACTCCATACGTATTTGTTTTAATCATTAAACACTATTCTTTTAAAGAGTAGTGGCAGAGTATCTTTACTACTGTCAATAAAAGGGACAACTTTACTAATAACTGCTGCCACCTCCTTTGCAATTTATAGAAGACAAAACCAAAAGCAGACTGGGAAAAAAGAATGGAACACGTGAAAACAAATAAAAAACCTTATACACAACACAACAGGTTTATGTGGCAGTCAAAAAGATTTAGCCATGCTGATCAGTGGCAAAGCACAGCTACAGGCATACCAGCAATACATGTGACCACACTAGCCATGATTAAGGACATGAATATCCACCATGAGTTCTGGGATCTGGCTCTAACAGACTGGTTAATCCTTGAATCTGTGCAAGGAAGTAATATGCTTTGTCCCAGGTATTTTTGCAGGTAGATCACCCAGAATTTGGTGAAAAAAAAAAACCTGCTGCTGCACAGAAAAAACACACCATTTAGGAAATGAACAGAGAGATAACTACACCAACATTTATACCAGTCAGATTTCCACACTGGTTTAAAGACCAGAGTTGTTTCATAATGCGTACACCTGGACAGCTGCTTAAGGATCCCTTAAAGGCCTAACACAAATTAATCTATTCTACCCTTTAATATAGCTATTACAACACTTCACACCATTTAAAAATGCCCATGAATGGTCTCCCTGTTTCATGCTTTGAACTTCCTATACATATCTCATTGTTTTCTGCAGACCTGCGTAAAAGCTTAACTTCTCAATCTGCAGGGTTATGCCAAGCCAGGATGGGGGAAGGGAAGGAGAGGCAACACATCCAATAATGCTGAACTGCCTAGTGGAAAAGCTATTGCAGTTAGTTACAGCAGTGATGACTTTAGCCAGAGTCTATACCAACACATTACTCATATTTCAGTTTGAGAATTGTTCTCTCTGCATTATCGACTGGAAGATTCAAGGACTTCTCTTTCCTATTTCCTTCACTCTTGCATTAATCTTGGAAAGTGTCAAGCCAGTACTTTTTATGGCATCAGAAGTGGCAGCATTCAACCATTGTGAAGCAGTTCTCCCATCTTCTTGTGATAAATCAACCAACTGTTCTGGAAAAGATTACTTCCCTGTTGAGTCATTCCTGTCCTTACTAAAATAGTTATTGTATACTTTCAAAACAATAATGTCTCCTTCGACTTTTTAATCTAAACAGACTTGGGTAGCCATTCAACTACACCTTACCCACATGTGACAAGAAAAATATATAATAATTTTTAGAGATTAAAAGGTCTCAATAAGCTACAATTTTTGTCCTTCTTCAGTATTGCAAGCTAGTCTCCCCTGGCTGAAGGTCTGAAAGCAGATATCAACATTAGTATTCAAGATTTGAACATACACAAGAGAATTTCTTCAAGTGATATGACCAGATACCCCGCTGAACAAAGGCACCTTACAGCACTGAGTTAAAGCCCTGCTGGTTAGTTCAGCTGAGGTTAGCGTAGTTATTTGAAGAGTCACGGTTTTTAGGAGCCTGTGTTCAGGAAGAATCTTCCTTATATATCACAGTCTGTGGAGCTTTCACAGATCAAATGCTTGCCTTCCTCCTTGTAAAATTTGGACAGTGCAAACAGAGAAGGGAATAGCTCCCATTAGAGATGAGGGTTCTCAGCAGCTTGTATTTATTTCATTTCCACATGTCTTCTATTCAACTGGACTTCACCTACTATTGTCAGGGGTAACATTATTGGAGAAGAGAATACAAAACAGAAGGGCACTCATACTGCCCAATGAAGCACACTAACTTTTAATATAAGTTCTGTCCTTACATTATACAGATCAAAAGATGCATTAAAGCAATAATTTGGTGTTTCAGAAATACAACTGAATTTGTTCAAAAACCTGCCTCCATTCTGCCAATCATTGCTTTTCTTGTAACACCAAATCTCAGGCCAAACTTTCAAGTCATTAGCTCTGCTTTTTGAAGAATTTATCTGAGATACCATCCTCTCCTCCCACCTCCTAGAAAGTGATGAGTATTCACCACTGCTGTACAAATGGAGAGGGATGGGGAATCAGTTACTCATTTAGAAAAAAAAAATAGGCTTACATGCTCTTTTGGTTGTTAGCAAGTTCTTAAAAAGCCTTTTAGTTTTTGCTTCAAAGTTCTTCCCTCCATGCTACAGAAATGCCTTTGATAGTGATTCTCACTTAGCTTGACCATATGAGTCATTGCTTATCAAATTAAGTTGCAATTTCCATACTATGCAGAAACCATAGTAATACAGGATTTCAATGGTCAAAGGAAGCAAAATTTAAAATAAATTAAAATTAAATAAATCTAAATTAATACAATTACCTTGTAAATGAAACATAGCGCTGATTTCTTCTTCACCTTTCAGAGTACAACTGTAACTTCCCAAATTACTGTTATCCAAGATCCTCAATCTTAAAAAAAAGATATTTCAGCAATTTGCTTTTTAGCTTGTATTTTCTTTTGTTCTACAACTATCAGTGACTGCTAATTAACATTCTAAAGAAATAAGTAGAGATCAGTAAGAGGAGCAGAAAACATACATTGCTGAAACAGTAGGATCCAGGTTTAGTGCAATGTAGAACAGTATGACACCTTTAAGAAAAGTAAAGCACACCTGGGAACGTAAATATCATTTATCATCCTTGCTACTCACAGAAGATCATCTTTAAGCAGTATGATCTACAGGTTACTGAATTAGGCATGGGTTCACCATGTGAACTAAACAGCACATGTTATGTAGGACTTCAGAAGGGATTATTTAAATGGTTTGTTCTTTCTAAAGCCAGTCAATCAATGGCTAGCATAGCTTCAACACAGAACAGTTTTTTAAATAGCTGCCATCTAATGAAGTCCAGCATCTTCTCTGCTGGCAAACTATACATTTCACAGGCACTTTGAAAAAGATTTACATGGTTGCGTTTGTGTACATGGAGTAGCAGAAAAGTGGCAGTACATTCTCGTCATGTTCTATCATACAAATTTTAAATAAATATTATTGATGTTAAGAAACCAAAGCAATACAGAAATCAAGTGGAGGCTACCTGGTTAAAATTAACCCATTCACAGATTTTTAAAGTCTAACAATATATTGTATCAACTGAAAAAAGTTTTCTACAATATTTCTTGAGTCTCTGTAGAGGTTTGAAAGAGTTAAGCAAACCTTTAAAATAATCCAAAACATCTTTACTGTAAAGCTAATTTCTTTGCTCTCTTGTGCTAATTATGAAGAAAAAACATGGCCGTTGATGCCTTTTAGATTTCTGCAAAGCAGCACTGAGGTGTAAAAGAGAATGTGGAAAAAGGGAATGAAGGTATTTTACCATTCTCAGACTGAGATTACTACTTTACTTACTGAACAGAGTTTTGGACCTAAAAAAATTTTGCCCTTATTCTATATCTGTATTGAAGAAAGTTTGTTTTCCCAACACTGGAGGAAGAACAGGAACTCTTCATCCAGGCTCAAGGTAATTGCAACCTTTTTCCTTTCCTGCAGTTTCAATGTTGATTATGGGCAAATATTAATACCTGCATTTGGCTCTTTTCTAATATATACATGGCTAGTACTGGGCAGTGTATATGCATGTGATAACTCATGACAACCTGCAAGTAAAATTGTAAATAATGCTACTTACTGGATGCTCCAACTGTTTTCAGTTTTATTGATGTGTCTGATTGTTTCATTTCCTCTCTTCCAAATCACTTGAAGACTTTTCAAATGAGAATATTTATTGTCCAATCTGCATGAAAGTTCAATTCTAGTTGCACTGTCCAAAGTGACATTTTTTTCTATGGAAGTACCAGAAACACCTAAAAGAAGTTAAAAAAAGCTGTTTAAGAAAAACATACTTCATTCTGTGGGAAGAAGAAATTCAAAGATTGTGTTTTACATATGCTGGATTACAGGTAGATACAGAGGGCTGCTGTTATACTTTCCAGGGTGTAAAACTGCAAACTCAGACCATCAGTGTTTGACAGTAATTTTTTTAAGCCATAACTGAGTTATGATATACATCCATTACAAAAATGACAGTCATTCCATTCTGTAGGTAAACTTCCTAGGGGGCTCTAATATAGAAACATAGATATTCATTTTACTGAAAGCAAGGTAGACTTTTACATAATTTAACCCAAACCAAAATATATTAAGAACTTAGCTCTCACCAGGGGGCACAATGTCTGTTCTCAATCTAAACTTTCTTTCTGACTCCACATTTAGTATTAAAAAAGAAATCAGGATTTATTGGATTAAAAATATTAGAAGTATATACAAAGTTATATCAATATAATAGCAAAAAGTTAGACTTGTAAATATCTATAAGCATCCAAGTTTTAGCCAGCTGATTTTCATGATACTATGAGATCATAAGTAGTGTCCTGTTGCTAGTGAAGTTGTTGATAAAATCCACAATCTTAACATTGTTGGAACTGGCCTTTCATGCTACAGCTACTCAATTTGGCACCAAATCATCTTCAAACCCATTTATCACTGCCTTTGCCTTCCTAGTGGCAAGCCAGTAGAATTACAATGTGAAAACATTCCAATACAGTAGAAAAACCTAATACTTTCTTTGCTTTTAACAAGCTCTATGAGCAGAAAATGAGCACATCCAAGAAACAGGGCTTCAACAGCAGACAACTTCTCTGATCCATACAAACAGATAAAAAAACCTGACTTTGTACCCATTAGCACTGAGATTTTATTTCATAATTGTTTTTTCTTTCATGCCTTCCAGACACAACTGTTGTTAGTCCATCTGATTACTCCATGAAAATTTACTCCAGGCCTCACCTCAATCTTAGACCTACCCTGTAGTACTTGATGGTCAAAAAAATACATCTGTATTTCAGAGCTCAAATGCTTTCAGAGAGGTACAGCTCACTGACTTAGTAATTCAAGTCATACCTAGGAAGCAGCAAAGTCTGGCTGAAGTGGAAGCACCAGATACCCCCATAGAATATTTGAACTTTACTGGGTCTGGCAGAGACATTTACAGCCTGCAGTACAGTGTGCCCAGAACTCCAAGTCCCAGCCAAAATAATATAGATCTGCTGAACTGGAGTTAAACTTAGAGGTGCAACACCTCAGTCTTTCATAGCAGAGCAAAGTCAGTTACTGCAACTCATTTATTAGAGCCATTACACTCAATAAATAAGCCAAGCATAACTAACCTTGTTGAGATTGTTTATGATCAAAGTAATTTTGCAAATGGAATTGTTTCACAGTAGCAAGTTTTACAGTCAGATTAATTGCACTGGCTGAAAATAGAATTCATACTTTTTGAGACTATTTTAAAAACAAACACTTTAGATGAGTGGAACATGAAAATCCTACACTGTTGAAGATTAACAACTAGCAAGACTGATATCTGGGGCATCTCTGCAAGAGTACATGTACCAGAACAAGAAATAGATATTACCTTAAGTTTCCTGATAGAAAAAAAAATACAGCATAAATGCTGGGCAATTATGTCCTGAAGATATTGTACCTGTATTTTGCAAAGGAGTTCTAACTGCTCTCCTCCAATTGAGAGCTATTTTGATTAGATCGGTTTTTCCAGTTCTCCAAGAAATTAGTTATAAATGATTATTTGGCAACTGGGAACTTCACATCTACTTTAGGAAGAGGCTTCTCTTGCCTTTTCTCCATGCTTTAAACCCTGTAATGCTGCAAAACTGACTAACACCTGCTGGTTAACAAGTACCCTAGCTCACATGGTCTCTCCAAGTAGATTCACTACTGCAAAGAAACTGCCACTTGAATTTATTGGGGGGAAACAGATAGCTATGGGTTGTTTTAATAAAAAAGTAAGAATCACATTGTCCACTGCAAAATAGTTATTAGAACACAATAATTAACAGTGCAATAAACTTATTCATCTTCCCTGTTACTAAGCTCATTACATGCTTGCTGTGAGCATCTTAACTTTATCAGGAAGTTGGCATCCTAGATACTTAAACAACTCATATAAAAGACTGTGTGCAGTCACAGGCATTCAATATAACATAACTGGAAGAGAAAATAACACACTTACCTGGTAGAAGTACCTCATACTCCACAAAAGTAACATTAGACACACTCTCTTTGGTTGCCTGCTTCAACTCTTGTGACACAAGATCTGGTGGGGGAAGCAAAGTGATATGTTATGATCTTAATAAAGGTAATCATATAACTGAGTGTCAATACAGTATTGCAATAGTTTCTTATAGTAATCCTAGGGAGGGGAAAAAGGACCTTGCCAAATGCTGACTACTGTGGAGATCCTTTCATGTGCCTTGTGTGTTAACAGCCAAAACCTTGAAGCAGCAGTGTTGTGTAGTCACTGTTATAGTAATTATGTCATTTTAAAAGACTGTTTCTACCTTTAATATAATGTTGTAACTGTAAATGTCAATTATCTAAAGAGCTCATAACTATACATCTCACAGCCTGATTCAAAGTGTCACACACAGCTTAGAGGTAGGTCCTAGAACTGTACAGGACTACATCAATGTTTAAGGAGAGCTTGGAAAAGTAGTAATTTCTAGAAAAAGAAACAGAAGGAAAGAACACTGCCATTCCCAAGGCCACTACAATTTGACAACACAGCCAGAAAGCTGGAGGTAGACTACCTAATCTAAATGCAGCTATAATGAATACAGAGGCAAGAACACCCTGTGCAACATGACCTGCAACATGGTCAGAGTCCCTCACGACTTCACAAAACTTGTATTATACCGCAGGGAATTTTCTTCCATACATAAAAAAATATCAATATTGACCATCCTGCCTGACTAAAATATACTCCTTTCTTTCTGTGATGGAAAACTGCATTTAAAAGACTTAATATGGCCAGCAAAATCCCTTTTCTGTAGAGCTACAGATAGCCTACTACTCAGGTACTACCTTTATAAAGCTCTACAAAACTTGATACAGCTATCAGGCAGGCCATTAAGCATAAACAGTCTGTTTACACCACTATACTTGGTCTCATGCTCTGTGCATTTCAAGAATAGAGCAAGAAAGCAATTAATGAGCTACAGCTTTAACAACAGAGATAGCCCAGCTAAGGAAGCATCACCCTGCCACATCTACACACATAACTGTTTCATTAGTATTGTACCACCTGCATAAAAGTTCCTACTAAACTGAAGCACATCATGGGAAAAGATATTAGAAATTATGCTTAAAGGGAAGGTCAATTCAATACAGTTATAGCAATTCTCATTTTTTTCAGTTTCCACAGTTACTTTCCATACAGCTTTAAATATCAAACTTTTGTCACAGTAATTATCAATTAATATAAATGCTCTATGACCCCTTGATTAAAAGATAAAGGTAGAACCTTAGGGTAACTCAAATTTAGGAATTTGAGTAGAAGACAACATGTGATTGCTTTTACCAAGTGTAGATACATTATGTCCAAGTGTCAAAAGATCTGAAGGGCTCCCCTGAGTTTGCCAGTTGACAGTTTGTGTAGTTATCATGGGCTCTGAAAGGTGAAAAAACAAACCTGTTACAAAAGTTAGTTTTCCTTCAATTTAGCGATGAGACAAAAGAAATAGAGGTTTCCTACCCCCTGCTCCACAGCAGATAAAATACACCACTTGTTTTGGATGCTTGCAAAGTAATTTTATTGTCAATTACTATTAATGCATCTCAAATACATAAATAGTAATTATGGATTGAATCTGTCAAATCATACAGCATTATATAAGAAAATTATTCTAGTTTTTGTAGAAGGAAAGGGGCTTCATTATCTCTCCTGTCCATGGGTTGAGAAGGTTCCCACTCACAATTGGGAAAATAGAAAAAACTGGTCTACAGCTTCAGTCTTCTCACTGAGAGAAGCACTGGGTGGCAGAGTTGATCACTGTGCAGTAGAGATAGTCATCTCTGAAAGCCTAGATCTTCTCAGAATTACTCCTTCTCTTTTCCTGCATAAAATACTGAACTTTACCTCAAAGTACTTAAACACATCCCTCTCGACTACACTTTAGAGAATCTGGCTGTGCTGAAGGAGGTCCCTGCTAGTAGTTTGCATCAAAAGGTCTCTAAGCAAGCATAAACCAAGGTACCGCATGCCTTCCAAGTTGCTGGCCTGTTCTGTAAAGCAGTGTTTATCAACATGTCAGCTCACAACACAAGGAATGCCACACCACAGGCAATCAGGCTTTTGCCTAACTTGTTCCATCTGCATTTTCATACCTTCCCTCATGCTTCAATCAGTTTAACAATAAACCTGTATATTAAGGTGGACAATGTGGAAAAAATAGAGCTTCAGGCTAGTTTGTTTGGGGGTTATTGACAGTAGACTGTTGTCAATCTCAGCTACTAGTCCAAAATGGCTTTGTAAGCAAAAAAAAAAAACAACCCCTGAAGCTGTCTCCTAGACTAGATAGTAAGTCCCATTCCTCTAGACGAGAGCACAAGCAAGCTTTGATTTTTGCTGATGGAGAAACAATCTCCTCCAAGTATTTACCCCTAAATAAGATGAGAAGGCTGAAAGAGTTCTGGGGAATCCACCTCTGTCTGTGTGTGCAAACACCTTGACAGCATGCCAAGGTTGTCACGGATCACCTGAGTTTATGTCAGTCTAGTACACACATCACCTGGTTCATTACTGAAATCCCTCATGATGATAGATTCAGAAGGCACCAGTGCCAGTTCATATGGTAGTTATCCACCCACAAAAAAGGAGAGAGTCAACTCTTAAAATGTCTTGTGCACTAATAGGATCCTCATACTGACTTTCTTCTTCAATTCACAAATCAAATGAAAATAGTCAGGTGAGGTCACGTTATAAAAAACACTTACACATTTTAGTTCATATGCATTTGTATATTTATATATGAAAAGAGTTACTGAATCTATTACTTATTGCACTTCCTCTAGTTCTCACACACATTGTGCTAAAAAGCTCTGAAGATGAGCACCAGATAAATAGCGCTCTCATCCCCCAACATTCCCCATGTAGATGGAATAACTTGTCAGAACTTGCTTGAGTTCCTGTATAAATATAACTTAGTCCACATCTGACTTGCATTTATCAACATAAACTTTGGTACGCTGCAGAATTCCTGCTGCTCTGACCTTTATGGAGAAAGGAGAGGTGGGATCAACAATCATCGCATTCTTCTCTTGCCTGGAACTTATTCTCTGCTCCCCATCAAATCCACAATTGAAGCCCAAAATATGGTGAATAAAGTGTGGGGACAACAGAAGGTTTTGACACATCCATAATTAAAAACAGACAGATTAAGCTAGCAGGCTTCATTGATGCAAGGGCGTTATTCTACCTCTCACTAATACAAGACCATAAGGAGGAGTCCTCACATAGAAAAATTATCAAGTATAAGTGCTATAACAGAACCTCCCATGATGGTTCTAGTTTGGGAGTTGTCCCATGTCTACGGTCGCTGCCTGTTTCTATGGCTTATAGGCATAAGGGCAATAGATCACGCAACTGGCAGTTGGATAGCTTTTTTCACAGTCCTTGAGATGCTTAAAACACTTAAGCTCTTGCAGTGGCTTTGAAAGACCTAGATGATATATTTATTTTTGTTCCTTATGAAAAGTGACAATCTTATTTCAAAAGACTTCAGTATGAAAATGTAAACTCCATGTGATAACTTAGTATCCCTAGGAAAAAGTATTACAGCTTTGTGTGTACTGAAATAAAATAATTACCAGCAGATGATTCATTAAGTCCACCTTGCATCTTAGTCAAAAAGTTTGCCTGAGGCTGACTGGTATCTTCTGTTGTCATAGCTGAATCTAAAAAGAAAAAAAGGTTTAAAGAAACTTTATTCTCTCTCAGTTGAGCTGAGTTAGAAGGATCTAGTTCACAAAAAGAAAATCAAACAGAACCTCCTCAGCCTACTACTGCTGTTTTTTTTTTCCCCCCAAGTTCTGAGCATATACACCCAAAATGTGCAAGAACTACTTTTCTTCAGTTCTTTAGCTTACTTTAGGCAAGAAACTATTAAAGAACAGAGGCAGTATTTGTTTGACCTGTAATTTCTATGTACAGATCTTTTCCTGTAGTTAGTCTGTAGTCAGGCAAAGCCATTCTTCAGAATATTCCAGCAGACCAATAAACTTTATAACCTGTACTCAAATCCTGTCTTGTTTGCGGTGTTAGACCACCTCAGCTTATGACACTGACACTAGCTGATTATTTTTAAACATAGATTAGCAGATTCACTAATAGAAAAGGACCACACTACACCCTTACATGTCTACCCTGTTTTGCAATACAGTGAACAACCTCCTTTCCTTGTACTATCACCTTGGTGAGCAAAACAAAAGGCATCTGTGTCAACCATAGACTTCACCCAGTAATAATAATAACTATTTACATCTTCCTGAACACCACTACAAATTTGATTCTGCTCCTATAATACATTTTTTGTCAGAGCCAGGTGAGACTTGGCTTCTGCTTTATGTTCCTGACTGGAGAAAGGACAGCAGGGAAAGAGGCAGAAGATTTGCTTAGTTTGAGTATGTTGCTGTGTCACTCTTCTATTAAGAATTCAAGGTCCCTAGATGTTTTATAAAAATGGAGATGTTTGCTCCTTCCTTTCTGTTCCCAAGTTTGGGTGGCAGAATTAGTTAGTGTAAACTAAACACTGTGTCTTCACATGCTTAGGTATTCCAGGACATAATCTACTCCCACAGTAGCAGGATGCACTCTTCTCTACCTCAAATTCAGAGCAATTTCACATTAGTAGCTTTTAAGACATTTGGCCAGTAGTTACACAGGGGGGAAAAAAGGACATGCATTTTGCAGCTGTAATAAAGTTTGGGGCAAGTGTGTGGATTATTACAAGATGGCAGAAAGCACAGATGAACAGTCAAAATCTACGTCATACTTTAAGCATGTTCAAACTTGTTGAGAACTGTGTGCCTTCAGCAGAAGGTAAAGTCAGCACTCTGCCAGTACAAGTGAACAACACTACAAACAGTCCTGCCTCATTTCAGCACTATGGGCACAGACAACCTGGACTCTCCAATCAGCACCTCCAGCACGCAGGCACTCCAGACTATGCCGGAGTCATGCCCAGCTTGCACCATCTGCTTTCTCAATGAAACCATCATACTTCAACCAGTTTGGACCAAGAGTAAAACATGGTAGTCAAAGGATATGATTACAAAATTAAGCATTAGTGGTTCTTAAGAACAGGCTCTTCATTTTTCATACTGGTCCACTGGTTCCACAGGCAAATGTTCCCTTGCAGCCCTTCACCCAACCAAAGAACTTAAGAAACCTGCTCTGAGTACCTGCTGGCTTATGACCCAGTAATACGACTGAGTCTTATTCTCTGATTGACAGAGGTGCTGAGAGCAGGGAGAGTTATTATGCTGCTGATATCCATGGTAAGGTTGAAGAGAGGTCCATGAATTTTTACACCTGCAGCATCTTGAGGATGTCATGGATCACCTGACTGTGTCAGCTTAGTAGATGCATCACCTGCACAGTAATTAAAATCCCCAAAGATGATAAATTTAGAAGGTGCCAGTGCCAAGCTGAACAGCAGCTCTGTTATCTCTCTGCAAGGAAGGCAGATAACCTGCAACACGGTTTGCATACTAATAGGGTTCTCATCTTGTCTTTCTTCCTTGATTCGCATACCAAGTGAAAGCAGCCAAGTAGTGTTATTTTAGTCACCACTGCTTCCACATCTCAGGTCTTATCTGTCCATATGTCAAACTACATAGCACAGAGATAACATTGCAACCCTTTTCTCTCAGATACACCTGATGAATAGCATCAGAGATCAAGATGATCCAGCACCACATAATTAGTGTCATCAAGCCAGGTCATGATGTAAGCAAGTCAAGTGGACTTACGTCTCAAACTATTGAGTCATGGCTGCATGCCTTAGCCTGTAATTGATTTGCATTAGATTTAATCAATAGTGTGGTAGCTTACTGAGTTCTTGTTGCCCTGATCCTTATGTAGGAAGGAGTAGGTGAGAGTATGAGGTCATTAATTTATTTTTCTACCTTACCTCTGCTCCCTCCGGCAGCCAATATTTGGGAGATGAAGTGTGGATGTACCGTACTTGTCATCATCAGAGCAATTTTAGGCTTTAAAATCTATTCACGGTCTTTTTCAGCCAGAAAAGTGGCTGAATAGGAAAAGGCTGAGATACAATTTGGTTTAATTTAACATCATTAATTTAATAATTAGTGTCAATTAATTTAATATCAATTTTATACTCTATGCAAGCACACAAGCATTCAGCAGTATCCAAAACCAGCCACCAGAACCTCCTAATGCTGCTATAAAAGAGAAAAGGTGCAGACTGAGCCACATGATCCACACGAAGGACTTCCAAATGCCCTGACAGAAGCCCCTCCCTCAGGGCAAGCCATAAAAACTCAACCTGGAAGCAAAGTCTGTAAGAAAAGAGATGTATCCTCTACTCATATAACTCCTTGGTATCTTTAGGGGCAGAAGCTGGGAGACAAGACGTGATGCATTTGCTTTTCCTAAAGGAACCTGGCAGCACGTCCTGCAACCAAATTAGGCAGCCACAATGGTAACCAAACAAAGCAGCAAACTCTGAAGAACAATGCTACGACACTTAGTTAGAAATTACCCTAATAAAAGCAATGGTTTAAATTTTTCAAAACAATTAACCAAGCAGTTACAAGACTAAAAGACAGAAGGAATAATAAGAACTCTCCTCAACCTACTTATCTCAAAACAAAAATCTAAGGGGCCTCCTGTGATAGCCACCTCACCAACTCGAGAAGGCTGTGCAACCCCCGCTTCCTGCAGCTCAGTCCTTGTGCACCTACCACTCCAGACAGTTGCTTTCACTGCAAACATTCCTTTTGCTTGAAGAAACGTGCTGAACCCCCACATCTCCAGAATGCACACTGATTGCGGACTTCACTAGAAGACAGTTTTAGTTCTCCTCCCTCCAAGGGAGCATGAACTTCCCTTTGGTGCACCTGTGCAGAGAGTCCCTGTGCTTGACTAGCTTTTTGCACATTTGGTTAATAACTAATGGAAGAGTTAAATACTCTGCCTCACATTTAAATCATCGTGGAAATAGAAGCCCGAAAAACAGCAGCCTGACTTTAAACAGATAAAGGATACTAAAACAGGTGGCTCAGTTCTGATGTCTACACAAACCCAGACATGATATCCACCTCTTTAGGAAGATGGCAGCTTTATGGAAATTTTGGAGACACAAATAGGGTTTTTGTTGGTTTTTTAGTTGGGTTTCTGTTTTGGGTTGGTTTTTGTTTGGGTCTTTTTTTCAGAAGAGTATATAATTTCACTGATGGCTCTGCATAAACTTAGAATTGCTTCAACCACCATTAGGTACAGCTTTCAGCAGTAATAGTCATCAATAAATAAATACCATGTGGCTAACTTGCCATAATATGACTCACAGGTTCCTACAAATATCAGGCCATTTACAGTCACAAAACCTTTCGATCAATGAAATAAAACTGTTAGAAAGGACTTCCAAGTTCTTTTTGTGTGTATATAAATACACATACATATTTTAAAGAAGCTTTAAGAACTATAGAACAGATTTTTCCCCTGTGTACACACATAAATACATGTATTTTAAACAAGCCTTGAGAATTTTCTGTCCTTTCACATTATGTGAAACTACTACAAATTTTACGTAAGTTATCATCACACAGGGAGCACTATTGCTCCTCTCAGTACTAGGAAGACCAACTGAGGCACGAAGAAGCATGTAACTAGTTACCTATCACCCACTGAAAATGCAGCTAAACCACTGATGGGTAATGAAAGACACAGCAATATTGTTCACACACATGTATTGGCAGAACATGCAGCCTTGGAAAGACATGCTTCAAGCACATCTTGCACTGCAAACACCAGCAATCTGGTATTTCCTTCCATTACCATCCAGTAGTACTCTGTGATGCTTCAAAAATAGGGATTAACAACAGAAATACGCTAGTTTTAGAAATAAGCTCCTATTTCCTTAGGAGCGGATGGCCTGCTGAAAGCTACTAGAGGAAGAATAGTGTCACATCTAAAGACGCAATATCCGATCCTCCAAGCAACGTTCCTCACAACCTGCTAGGCATAGTCACATTTTAGTCATGTATTTACTGATACCGTTTGTTTTTTTTTTCCCCCCTCAGGACTTAAATAACGCTTTAATTGATAAGGAGAGGGCAACAAGAAAGCACTGTGCCTCAGCCTCCGCGTCCCGCACCCGTGAGCGGACCGACACCCCCCGCACCCCCCACCCCGGGCCGGCGTTAGGCCAAGGGCTGAGCATCCCCGGGTGCGGTGCCGCGCCGCCTCCGCTGCCGGCGAGGCACCGGCCGGCGGCCGCCTCGCCCTTCGCCGGCCGGCAGCGGAGGAGGGACCCCCCCGCTTTCCAGCCAGCCTGCAAGGAACCCCAACGCCGCTGTTTGACGCTAAAGAGGAGGGAGGCCGGGGCGGCAGGCGGGGAGGAGGAGGCAGCGCCGGGGAGTTGCGACCCCGGGGAGGGTCGGTGCCGCTGAGGAGAAGAAACGCCTCAGTCATTTAAAAAAGGCAGGGCCGAGAAGCGGCCGCCTCGCCGCGCCACCGCTCCGTCCCCATGAGATGCTGCGGGGCAGGGAGGACCTTTGCTCGGCCGCAGCTCCCGGGCTGCTCCCCCGGTCCCCCTCGCCCCAGCCCACCTCGAAGCTGAGGGGGGCGGCTGCAGCGTGAGGGACGCCCGGCCCAGCCCGTGAGCGGAGGGAGCGTTTACCTGTGGGGCTCCCGCCCGAGAGGCTGAGGCAGAGCAGCAGCAGCCGCCCCAGGCGGTTCCCGGAGAAGGCGGCCGGCATGGTGCCCCAGCCGCCGCCGCGCTCCCACTGCCGTTCCCCCCGCCGCCGCACAGGCATCTGGCCCGGCCCAGCACCGCCCGCGGGCAGCGGCTGCTGAGGGAAGCCTCAAGCGCGCCGGAGGGGCTGTGAGGGAGAGCCGGCTGCTGCAGCCCCAAATCCACGCACAAGGCAAACGCCAGGGAAGGAGCTGCAGGCACCACTGTTCCTCCTCAGCCGGAGGACATGGCCCTGCCAGCACGGCCCCGCCGGGCTTTATGCGGCAGGAGGAAGGGCGTGGGTGAGCACCGGTGGCGAATTGGAGCGGGGCCCTCGCCGCTGGCACGGCTGGGAGCTGATAGGGCACGTACGGAGGTTGGGGTTGTGTCTTCTTTTTGGCCGACAAGCGGTCGTTGCTGCAGGACCACTGGCACCTCGGCTCACCGGCCCGCTGGTGGGGTTTGCCCAGAGAAGGTGGCCACGGGCGGAGTGTGGGCTTGTGGCTGCCCTTTGGCTGGTGATCTGGAGAGCCCAGCTTTGAGGGTCAGTGGCTCCAGGGCAGCCGGGTTATACTGTATGAGAGCTGCAGCTTGGCACATCTGTTTTTCTAAATCTGCTGGCCTGGGCGGCGGTGCCTGGGGAGCACCATTTCTGACAAGGGATTCTCAGGACTTTGGTACTGCTTGGTGCCTTTAAAATCACAATTTAATTGATGAGGCTGTTTTAATCTGTATGTATATGTACATGTATAGTAAACCCATTCATATATATATATATGCACATTTCTGTTTGTTGCTTGATAAATAACTGCATTTGGATTTTGCAGCATAAAATCTGGCAGGGTGGCATTCTCTGAAGGAAGGTCTCCATAATGGGGTACTGGCTGCTGCTTTCTTCCTATCAAGATACGGTTACTTCACCTAATGCAAAAGTTGAATTGTGTGTAAGGTTTGTATCAGTAATGCAAAAAGGTCACTGCATCTGAGTCTTTACATCATCTTAGCTCTCTCGTGCTGACAGAGCTGTAGGAGTTTATGCAGAGCAGGAATAAGTCAAATGCCCTATGTCTTGATTTTCCAGGATTGCACATGTTCATGCACGTCCTCCCACACCAGTACAGTGTCCTTCAGATTAAAATTTTACATCATGAAACCTCCCGATAAATAGACCTAATGGCAAATGACTGGGTACAACATTGTTTCGCTAAGCCCTTGCTACGCGTCTCAGGAAGACTCAGTATTCCTGCTGGCTAAATGGGACTATGTATATAGATAGGAGCCTTTTCTGCTGTTGAAAGAGCAAACGCCTTTCATATACATGGAGCAATAGGATGGAGCCTTCTGGGCTCCAGCTCTAAGGTTGTTTAGCTCACATAGAAAAGCAGGCAGTCATATGAGTAGTCAATGCACAGTGGTGCCTATACAGCTGTAAATCAACTGCTTTTGAAATTTAGCTGCATCCTGTAGTTCTGTGGCGTGGTGTGATAGACAGGCAGTACCAGTGCGCTCTAAGGAGAGGCTGAACCCCCCAAATTCTGTTAATCTGACAGCCTGCTACAACTGCAGAGATGATGGGATTCAGGGAGAGAATACAATTCAGATAAGGCTGTTTGGGAGTGGCAGAAGGTCTTCAGCTTTTAATGGGGGAAAAAAAATTGGCTGGAGCTTGAAAGCTGTTTTATCTGAACCAGTTAGGCCTGAAGAGACTTGTGAGGGGGGAAGGGACATAAAAGGGTATGTCGACTACCTACTAAGGGTATGAAGGGGCTGGTTTGTAGCTCCAGTTAGCTCTCCCTGGAATGGAGGAAAAGAAAACCTTATGTTCACCTGATTTAGCAGTTGGGTATGCAGAACCTTTTGGTAAGGCAGATTTTAACCACCTGGAAATCACGTGGATGGGTTAGCGTGGGGCAAGTCTATGTAGAAATCTATGGCTAACCTCCGCCAGCTGGGAGGAATGGAGCTGCTAGGACAGTCTGATCTAGGACCTAGCTATTGCTTAATCAGTTCTGGCTCAGGGGAAATTGTAGAGGGTCTGACAGAGATGATTTGTTTTGAGTGACTTGACAATATGTCCTTTTTAGGACTGGCTTCTGTCTTTCCCACCAGTCATCTTGGGTAGAGCATCAAATCAGTCTGAAGACGTGATGAATACCTTTGCAGGATTCTTCTCAAATCTTCTTCAGGGCTTGTTGTCTGCTAATGGTACATCCCACACTTACCTGATGCTGAATGGGAAGAAAACAATTATTAAACTACTCCTGAGGGAGCTGTTGTTTATTGTAAGGTATGAGGTGCAGAAGCTACAAAGCAATGGAAGGGGGAAAGGCAAAGAGGGAGCAGAATTTAGAGGAACCACTCGAGCAAAGAACCAAACAGCCCTTTAAGGGTTTCAGTGCTCCAGAGTTTGCTTTACCATAATAATATGCTCATACTAGATTATTCCCCAGGTACTACAGCTGGATTTGGTAGATCATTGAAAGTGCAGGAGTGAGAGATTTCAGAAATTACAAAGTTAGTGATAATGAACTATGAGAAAGTAGAATATTGGGGATATTAAAAAAAACCGCTGTCATATTTGCCTGCATTTGGAAACACTGACTGGTGAGTAATTAGGAATTTCAGGAAAAATACCTCTATTCAAATTTTACATACTAAGACTAACTGCTCCATCTATTAACATCAAGCATATTTTCTTCTCTCTCAAGCTAATTTTTTTCTCTCACTTCCAGAGAGAAACTTTGACTTATTCTCACATGGTAATTCCTTGGCAAATGTGACAGTCGTTTTGGAACGAGGATTCATATGTTGAACCATATTCTTACAAGAAAACTTTTATATTTAATAAAACCTTTAATACAGGGAAATTGCTGATTTATTCAGCTGGAACATATTTGCCAAAACCTTTTGTGGCAGAAGGAAAGTAAATGAAACTCTGAATATTGCTGTGATATGTTGATTATTGGCTGAAGAAAAAATCTAGATGATAATTTGTTCTTTTACAGCTCCTTTTCTCCAACAACCAAGTCTATGTTCTCAAAGCTCAATCTTTGGCATTCATTTATTTCTGTTAATAACTAAATAATAACTAAACACAGTAAAATAATAACTAAATAATAACTGAACAGTAAACTAATAACTAAATAATAATAATGATGACTAAAACAACAGTAAAATAACCAAAGGACATACCTGATTCAGCAGTTTCCTTGGATGGAGATTTGCTTTTTATTAAATCCACTCAAACTGTGAGAAGTTAACTAACGTGTATGTGAGAAGAACTGGGAAAAGGAAGAAACTATCAAAAGGGACGGAAAATCTCTTGAGGTGGTGGTTCAGATGTGTTTCAGGGCTGGTGCTTAGCAGCTTTCAGTATCTGAAGCTGAATCATCAAGACATTATTAGACTCTACCTAGAATTTTCTAACATTCAAGGAACTTTAATGAGGGCAGATTTTTTTATGTGTGTGAAAATTTTAATTGGAAAAGCATGAAAATAAGCAGTGGGAATTAGGAGAAACAATTTAGAATTATTTCAGAAATAACTCTTGCAAGCATGGTCAGGAGATAATTTTGCGAGGCCAGGAGATACTGTGTTACTGATCTATGGACCACTACCAAAAAGATGTGCCAGAGTAGATGCTATGCAACACCCCCATGCGCTCCCCATTCGACAATAACAGTCAGGTTATAATAAAATAAAAAAGTAATGCAGAATGCATATGTTTCTGAAAGCCAAAACAATACGTTGAATGCCAGTATAAGACTACAAAACGGAATTTGATTGTCTTCCTCAAACATTTATCTTTTGCTTGCTGTCTTTGAAGGATTTAACTGAACTGACCTCTTGGCTAGATTTAAAATTACAGGCCAGATTATGCAATCTGCAGACTCTGCAATGTCTGCATCCTGCTGGGTGGCTGTAAATCCCAGTATTTCCTGTCACCTCCTTGAAGGCAATTTGCAAGATTAAACATATAATCTCCATTGAGAATTCTGCCATTTATCAAAGGTTTAATGCCGTGTTCTAAGATCTGCGTTGTAGATGAAACAGAAATTTGGGCTGTAGTGCTTTAGAAACATATTTCTTAAAAATCATAGGTTGCTGCCAAAACCAATTACTGAGATTGGTAATACTTACCATACAAGATACAATATCAATTGTTATTGTGTGGGGTTTGATTTTGTGCAGGGTTGCAGATTATGCAGCATGGCTCTGCTCAGAAAAGGCTTTGTTCACCTGGCAAACATACCGCCATCAGAACTGGCAACCAGAAAGTCGGCCAAGTAAGATTTTTGGCAAACAGTTCTTTTTGCCTTTCTGTCCTGCCCTCCACCTCCCACCTCCCCCAAGC
Source organism: Rissa tridactyla (assembly GCF_028500815.1). NCBI lineage: Eukaryota > Metazoa > Chordata > Aves > Charadriiformes > Laridae > Rissa > Rissa tridactyla. Next base: position 69,897,084 of record NC_071497.1, on the reverse strand, counting down.
CTGAACAAAATTGGTATTTTCTAATGGAAAATATAATGAAAAAAATATATTTTGTTTAAAACTCTATTTAGATTGAAACCTTATCTACAGACATCTAAAGAATTTTCTACAATCTGTTAAGTTAATGTAGAAATAAAGTTCACTGTGATGCCAAACCTTGCCACCCCGTCACAGTTTGTTTTGCAAGCTGTTGCTTCAAAATGTGCAGAAAATATTTTAAATGTCGCACACAAGAACAGACTTTGAGGGAGTTAGTATTTTTCATTACAGTAGTGCACCTGGAAAAAGAAAGCCAGCCTCTGATCTGAATACAATTTGAGAACAACTACTTTGTGTAGTTGAAATTATGCTGAGGGCACGCAGTCCCACCTACTGCTTTAACAGATGATCACCTTTGGTAAGTTTTTCATGAATTCTCCATTTTCCAGCCTTTCAAACTCTTAAAAATATTTTCTCTTTTGTTGCAAAAATAAAAAAAGTCATGAGAGGCCTTGTGTACAATAAACTATACAGAAAAGTCTCCTCCATGCTGCTACTGTGTGTGCTCAATTATTAGCAGCAATAAGTGCCTTGTTTACAGCATTTAAATTGGGCTATGTGGGGCTCCTGCTCTGGGGAAGTAATGCGTGTGCTGCTCAAGATAATGGTTTTTCTATTTTTTTGTGGATGTGGTGACAGAAGGTAGACTTTGTCTCATTCAACTGACCCGTTTTATGGTTTTCCTCTGCTACGGTTGTTTTTTTTTCAGCTAGTTGACACAAAGTTAGTTTCTCTGAATTGATTTTTTTTTTACTTGGAAATGTGTTCATAATGTTGAAGATAAGATCTGAAGATCAGACAGCGTAAAATAAGTAACAAGTAAAGTGGCCTAAGCCTTATTGATTATATTCGTGGTGGAGGGAAATCATTCAAGTTAAACGGCACACCAAGTATTTATTAGTCAACTTCAGTAAACTTCAGAAACTCTACCTCTAACAGCATTCTTTCACTTTCAACATTGTTTTTACTTCAGTCTTCATATATTTATTATTTTAGAAAGAAAAGAGGGCTTCAGGAAAAAAAAAGTGGAGAAAGCTATGTAAATAAAACTGTTATTTGTAAATTCCATTACAATTGTAATTTCAAATATTCAGTTTGAGTATTTAAACAGTTTTTATTAGTCTTTTACTATTTAATTATTTTCTATCTTAAATGAAAGTTAAGGTTCTATTCTGATATCACAGGACTCCAGGAATGGAGCAGAAAAGAAAGAAGAAAAACGACTGCAAATGTTGTGATAAAATCATCGGCATTTTTACTGACTGCAGAGTCATCATAGCCAAAACTGAAGAACTGAAGTGGGTAGAACTATGCTGCCATTTGATCACTTTATAACTTTGCGGAACACAGGTAAAGTATGCCCCTGTCCTCATCAGCACAGAGGCAGAGACCTCAGGCCGTCTGCATTGGGAATACCTGACAGTAGTGACTCTAGTGAACATGAATATTCACTCTCCTAAATCTTAAGAATCTGTGTTGGCAGAACCACGCCATCTAAGACAGTGCATGCAAATGCACCCTGGCATCTGCACGCTACAGGAATATACCCATGTTTCTTTTACCGTACTATTTCTGTAAAGAGAAAATTCAGTTTCAGGGCTTACCGCAGTGATAATTCTCATAGCTTTTAATCCACACAAACAGAACATTTATGTAACAGTACAGAACTATTTAAATACTCTCTGAAATGATGTATACTCAGAACTGGATAGCTTAGTTCTTTAATAAAAAAAGTCTGTTTGTCCAGAGAGAGGTGGTCTTGAATATTCTTCTTTGAGTGGGAAGGAAAATACCATTCTAAAACAAAACAGCCTGTAAACATTGCTAGTTCTTTGCATGTGGAAGAGCTTCTTTCAGAAATGGATTGTTTTCCAGTCTGCAAATATCTTGTTGGAGAAGGAGGAACAGCATGTAGCAAACAAAGTTCAGACAAAGGAAGGAAAGCCACCAGAACTACAATAAACTTACTTGTCTGCAATAAGAAAGACTATCAGGAGTCAGGCTTTACGTGTTAGAATTTGTGGAGTACTTGTTTGTACAAACCCATTTTCCCTCCTTGTATTTTTCAGTCTGACTATGCATCATAATCCTACGGTTTTTCTGATGCCTAAAGCAGTGTGCACTCTGTACTTCTCCATGGGAGACATTTTCATCCAGAGCTGTAAACCGCCCCATTAGAAGTGTCCAGTGGAATCTGTGAGAGAGGAACTTCTGGGCTGTGAGACAGTCATCTTATGTATCTTTTTTAGTCCTGTTGATACATAAATTTTATTTGAAACTGGTAATAATGGAGTTAAAATGTCTTTTTCAGCTTACATCACACCAGAAGGGTTCAAAGATGAACTTCTGAAGGTGACTTTTTAACAGCAGATTTGTTCTCTGAGGCATTTCCAGAAAGGATTTATCAGGTTATATTATAACTTAGACAATGTTATCAATATTTCCAGGAAAAAAATACATATATATATATATTCTAAGTGAAAGAAGCCTAAAATATTTTAGTGTGTAGAATGTGAATTTCCAAGTGAAAAAGAATGGTAATAAGTAGTTTTTACTTTTAGGTCTGATTCAGAAATTGTTAATGTATTTCCAAATACTTCTGCAGTCAGTAAGCTGGGGGAGGATTATGCAAAGATAACTTACCCTAATTGAGTTTTACCTTTCAATAAAACAATTAAAAAAAAAAAGAGTTCCTCATGAAGAGAAGAATGTGCAGAACATATCAATAGTGACAAATCTACAAAGGTAATGTAAATTTTTTCAACAATAACGTAAATCAGCTTATCCTGGCTGATCTATGGAGTTTATTTCAGGTTTTGTAAGCCCCATAAATGCCAGAAAAAAGCATCTTATTTTTTGTCCCAGCTTCCTTGTTTCACCTTCATTTGGTTATGAGAGTTACTGGAACTAATGGTTTTGTAGAATTTCAATGTATAGTGTAAGAATTAGCTTGTTGTAATTATTGTGTTTTGATTAATTCAGCCACAAGTTAGAGTTAGTAACACTCAGACAGCTTTCTAAAAGAAAAAATAATTTTGTTTAGTTTTTAAATAACTCAGATAAGGAGAATAAGTAATAAATTACATGTGTCATCGGTAAGACTTTAGAAAGCGTATTGCTAAGGGTTGCATAATTATTAATGGAAAAATAAGGTTTCAGAGAAAAATGTAAATCGGTCTACTGTGAGGAAGTTGGTCCATTCTGACTATTTAGATGACTTATGTTCCTCTCACTGACTTCTCATAGTGTTTGAAACAGGTCAGAGGAAAATGTGATCTCTCCACATGGACCCTTTTCCTATGCTTGACAACATTTAATGTGTTTGTCCTCACATCAGCCTTGTGGGTAATGTTAACTCCGGTAAGACACTAAGTGGGTCACCTGAGATAACCCAGGAAAAGTGTTACACTTGACTGTTCTTTTCTAGCCTTTTCTGCCCTGTGCCAGGTTCTTTCTGATTCCCCAGGATAAAGCTGAGTAGGTAAAAAACACTAGTCAGGGTGCACTGAAAAAGTCAGAGGCATTCCCTGCTGACCTGTTTTATTACTCCTCTTTCTTTTAGGAGAGAGCAAGCCATGCCCTTTGTACAGACAGCATGTTTGGTCTTGGCTTGGGAAGAATTTGAGTTGCCCTCTCTAACACACAGCACAGATTGCAAGGTGAGCATTTGAGACTGCAGACAGCTGCATGAACATGGTGATTTTGATTCAAGCAAATGTTTAAGCGCTTTTACACATTGGCATTATGTTGGAAATTAGATTCCAAGTACAAATGACCTGCAAAACTGCTGTTGTGCAACAGGTTCATTATCCTCTAGGATTTCTTCAAGGGATTTGATTGTAGATCTCCAGGACTTGATGGTTACAGGTCTCCTGGACTTAGAGCTAGTGTATATCAACTAGGAAAAACACTATTTTTTAAGCTGAAGCTTCTTACAGAGGTGTCTTTTCTACACTTTACAGATAAATACAGCTTTACAGTAAAAGTGGTGTGCTCACTCCTACGTTTGAACTGCCCTGGGATATTCAAACTGGAAGTAAAATTTCAATTACAGTTTCTTACTGGTAGACACTTCTTTTAAACATGCTTGAAAGCTTTATAAAATTATTTAAAGCTTCTCATAAAGTTGCTAAAACAAAGCTTATTAATTCTAAATTACTTAAAGGCTTTTTTTCTTCCCTTGATAATACACCCTTGAGGATGATGGTGCCTCACTATTACAATGCGTCAAGCCAGGGGCAGCGCAGGTGTTAATTACATTTTTTAAAGTAATCATTAAATAGTTTGTACTTCACACAAAGACCATGACCTCCATCCAGTAAGTTAATTGAACTTAGTAGCAGAAAAATAGGACAATAAATCCGGATTGCAGAAGTCCCTGCCAGAAATCTGTGACTAGAGTGGTTGGAAAATACATTATCCTCTTTTCACGTGCCTTTCTTAGTCACTGTTGTTCTTAATCTTGTTAAGTGGGGTTGGACTAGATGACCTTTAAAGATCCCTTCCAACCCAAACCATTCTATGATACTGTATGGGAATGAACAGATCTCCTGCATCATCTAGTACATACCAGGTTACCAGTGCAGTATAATTCGTCACCATTTCTACAGCTTCTCTAACCAGTTCTAAGGCAGCTCTCATGACAGTGTGCTACTTTTTCCAGCTGTTGTGTGCTGCAGAAGTTGCTCTGCCCACTGAAACTCCATGAATCACATCTTTCCTTCCTAGTATGAAAAGAAATTACTTGTGGATTTATTACTTTTTTGGCAGGTTCCCCTTTAGGCAATGTATTCATTCTTGAAAACCTTTGCACTCTTCAGCAGACCTTCGAAGCATGCTCTGTGATGTTGCAGGTAGAAGCAATACAGGTGTTATTACTGAAGAAACAGAGATCCTTGCAAGGAAAGCCCATCTCTAGATGGGTTTGTAACAAGAAATATCATACGGTCCGTACAACACTTAATTTAGTCTCACAAACGGACTAATTGCCTTTCTATTACTTCATTTCACACTCTTTTTTTTTGCAAAAAGATTAATCTCCTTTCACATACTTCTTGGTGTTAAGTTGATGTCAGAAGAAAGGGGGATATTTTTACTGTCCGCGTTTATCCTAAAGCACATACTACATAACATTGTGTAACACACAAAAAAACCACACTCAAAGCTTTTCAAAAGAGGAACTTTTCAAAAGAGGAACTTTTCAAAAGAGGAACTTTTCAAAAGAGACAGGATCTTGTAGTGGCAACCTGAAGTCAACTGAAGCCGGAAGCATCACTGTTTCCAATTCTTTGTCTGTATGCCAAGTATGCAGCTTATCTGATTCATAGTATGACTGTCCACATTTAGTTCTAAACAGGCATCCTCTGTAGTTCGAAAAATTTAACTTCTGGGCTTTTAAAAAGGAAGCAAAGTATAAAAGGGAGATATCTCACAAAAGGACTGGATTTCTCTGGGAACTGCGCAAACATTTTTCCAGAAGATTCCTACTGAGAACAGCAGTGCTATCAAGTAGCACTTTTATGACTCTTGTTCAGATAAGACCTTTGTGCAGTGTTTGCTACTTTTTCACACTTACAGCAGAAGCTAGAGAATAATGTTTATCAACTGCATGTTTGTTTCTTGCTCTCTCGGGGTTACCTACCTGCAATAGCTTTTGACATTCTTTGTGTGTGTGCATATGAGTATTATCTGAATGAAGAAGTACAGTTATCAGTTGTATTTCTTATTGGAGAAGATGAGATAAGAAATGTGAGTACCATCTCCTTAATGCTAATTTTATGTAGGGTTTTTTTCTTTATCGCTCTTCTTCCTACATAGACCTAGATGGAAAATGCTGTCTGTAGAATACAACCAGATCATGAACTACAGGCACAAAAATATGGCTAGTAGGAAACATGCATTAAGTTCTTCACACTGTCTCTGAGGCAGCAGTTTTCCTGTCAGTAGGCACTGATCAGAGAGCAGGCAGGAACGTGCTTGGGATCATACTAAACAGTAACATTTGATGCACTGTCCTATTAGGAATAGTCGAATCTTGACCAAAGTCCAGGGACTTCTGGCATGGATGAATTTGGACTTGAGTGCAGGTTTGGGTCTGTATCTGGAAGGCAGTGTAGACATATCCAAAACAAGCCATGTTTATATAAAACCAAACACACAAGGAATATGCAAATTGGGCTTAAAACAAAACAAGAAACCTTTCTCCAATGCAAAATTAACTTTTTGTGTGATAATGACAAGTCATTAGTTTCCTTTCACAGATAACAGTAATCTGCCCTGGGGCACAACTCTGCAGGAAAGAAAACCTCTTTATAGGTTCTGCCTCATTATCCCTAGGCAATTTCACTGCTGATATCGACACTTGCCAGCATGCTGGATTCAGTGACAGTAGAGAGGGTAGATGGGCGGTGGCAGCTATTTTATTTTGGGGAAGAAGGTGATCTCTGCTCAGCTGGGAGATAAATTAGCTTTTATCACAGTCTACCATTAAACATATTTTTAAATCACGGTCTCTGTTTTTCAAATCACTAAGCTCTGTTAAGCTAACAAGAAGAAAAGCGCACATATCTGCAATAATTCAGTGGTGGGTTAAACTCGTGTATAACAGAAATCACTAACACATATTAAGAAAAGGCTTTCCCTTTTAAGGACAACGAAAAGTAATATCCATCTTAAAAGATGGATACAGAATCTGCCCTTCTCTGAGTTCTCACCAATTCTTGTTACAAGTATTTATCATTAGAAAATGATAAGTTAGAAAAGAAAATTGGATTTGTTTTCACTTCTTTGCACTTTCTACTATGTCTACTATGCTACTATGCTTTTTTTTTTTTTTAGGTAGGGCACATTTATGCTCTCTGGCTAGGCGAGTGCATATCTGAACCTCCGTTCTGTCTAATGAGCTAGAGGGATAACCTACTCCTGGCACGCCATCTAGTTTCTTCTGTATTTATGACTAGAAATCTTAGAGTAGAGCCAGCCCCCATGGGGGAGCTTGATCTCACCCTGATACTCAGCGTAAATCGTGAATCTCCTGAATTCCTGCTCCAGACAACAGAGGTGCAGCGCCTTGCGGCAAAGGTCCCTGCAGCCAGGCTGTTTTGGACACCAAATGCCAGCAGGTTGTAAGCTGCAGCGTGTCGATGCTAAGCGGGCACTGTGAGCCCACTTTCAAACAGCAGTTCCCTTTTTCATGTTTGACTTTGAGACTGCAGGGAAACTCCTGGGACTACAATGTCCGGTACTATTTTAAACATAGCTAAGAATCTGATAGCATTCCTCTATTACAATAAATAACATTCTTGTACTTTTTTGTGCATAGTCTCCAAAACACAGATTCCCGCTGTGTTTTATTACTGCATTGGATGCTCGCACATTTAGTCCCTTTATCCTTTCGTTTTAAAGCCATATTCCTTCAAAAAATAGGTGTTCAGACTACGCTTATTTTCCTTTTTCTGAGCTTGTTATTTCTTCTATAGGTAGGACATATCTAAAGGCAAATATCCAGTTGTTTTTAAATGTGATAAAATTATCTCTATAGAGTACAATATGTTTGCACTCCATGTAGTGCAATAATGTTTTGGTATAAAAAGCTCTGAATGCAACAAGACTTTATAGTGCATTTTACAGAGCACTGAATACTTTTATGAAGGTAACAGCATTCACTCATTGCTGAGACAAGCTAGTTTTGAACTGATGACCTGTAAGATAAAAGGAAAGGTGATCATTTTCTGGAGACCCCTAAACAACTATTTAGTTTTAAATGTAAAAAATTTTCATTGATCCTTGCTAGAAGGTACCATTTGGTTGTTTAGGAGATCTTGGTTTTTTGAATAGAGGTGACAGGAGTGAGGTGAGACTGGTTGTGGTAAATCATACGGTTAGTGGAATGTCATAGTCATAACATCAGTGTTCCTAATAACTGAATTTTACTGATAGTATTGAATTGCTGAACTGCCAGTTCTCTCTGACTTGCATTATATTGTTCTGCTGAGTGTTGCATAAAATAATTAAAGCAGTGATACAGTGTACAAGACATATTAAAAATAAGAACTTTATTGTATCGGTGGTTTAAAGGAGGTGCAGAGAGTTTGTGGTCAAAACAGAGGGGGGAAAGGCTAGAATAATAAATGAGCTGTGTGTTTTTATAGGGGTCCTTTATCCCTAGATTTTAATGCCATTTCAATATTGATTACTTCCACAGTGAGCTCTAATAAAGAAACAGCACTGGCACTTAAGCTTACAGAGAATTTCAAAGAAGCATCAGAAATACCATGGTCATGAAGAACTAGTGCAACCATGAAGAAACAAAATAAACTTTGTTAAACAGAGTGTTTTGAACAGAAGTTTGAAAAGGAGAAAGATTTTCAACTGCTACCAAACAGTGTGTATCAGACCCCTGCTTTTTCCTCAGTCAAGAGAAACAGACATTGTAAGTATGCAGGTTTGCATCTAAGAATGTCTCATTTCCTCTGATAGCAAGCTGCAAGATAATGAATAGTGGTCGTATGACTAGATCAAGAAGTGTAAATATTTTAACATGGTTGATGTGATTTTTTGCTGTTATTTCTGATAATGCTTAAATCAACTGAACATTTCAAACCATTATTCACCTCTCTCATGCCTATTATGGTAGTAGGTTGGATGGTGACAGTGTTGGGTCTGTTTCAGGCACTTAGAAATCTGAGAGGATACTGAATAGTGAATGTTGGCAAAGAGTTCTTTTTTTTGCAGTCAACGCAAAATGAGGAGACGGCCTTGGAAACAATGTCTTAACTCTTCCTTGTGAACATTGAAGTGCATTATTTCAAACACTTGAATGCTACAGTTAATCCTGGCATATCTGCATACATGTTACTGAGGACATCCCTGTAATCTGGTAATTACCTAAAGCAAAGCCTTAGTTATCTAACTGTAGTTGATAATTCCAGAGTTCTAGTGCTGGTGATAAATACATTGTGAAAAATGTCAGCACGAGCTTTTGAGAGGTTTCATTTCTTTTAAAGAGAGGGGAAAAAATGCAACAGCATGAGTCAGGTCCTTAAAGGTTTGTTGGCACAGCACCTCAAATATCTTTAAGTGATAGATGCTTCACGTTGTAGGCAGCATCTAGCAAAACCACTGGGAAAGCTAGGGAAACCACTTTTTGCAAAAAACTTGGTTGTTGTGTATTACTACTACTTTGCATGTCTTTCCCTGTGTGTAAAGTCAGCACCTACTTACTACTGTTTTTTTCCCTTGCTGTACCTACCCAAACCTCCATGAATTCAATGTTTTCCGCGTTTCCCTTCATGGTGAGAAAAGGTGCAACTTGAGAAAGTTGCACCTCAGAGTAAGACTTGTGTCCTTTTTTTCCTGTCTTTGCTTGCACCAAGTTCTCTCTGCTTGTAATCTAAATGTTGTTCTAGATTTTGTCTCAATTGTTTATTTTGTTGGAGCAAGGAATTCATGTACTCCTGCACATGAAAATCTGCTCACCTATCGTTATGCTGAATTTAGAATATTCAGTACTACAGTCAGCAGTTTGACTATGTTTTTATGCTTGTAGTCTGTCATCATTTGTATCTTCCCAGAATTCACACTTCTCCCCTTCAACAAGGGATTGTCTTTTCTTTTCTCTATCCCTCAGGCTTGTCCTGACACTCTTCAGAGCTTTGTCCTTTTAACAGACTCCCTTCTGTCCTGGGTCCAAGAATGGAGACAATGCTTTTATTTTTGTACCTGTTTGGCATTGTTTGTGAATTTTTTTCATTGTTTCAGTAGCTATGCTTGTACAGACACATCAGAATATATTGATTTCCTTAAGGAAGAAGGTAAATCAACTCTGCTTTTGTCTCTCTAATACGGTACTTAAAGTACATAACTAGATCTCAAGGCAAGAGTTATTGATACCAACATCCCAACTAAATTGTCCTTTCTACATTTATAGTTAGAACAGTTGTAGAGATCTGTCTGTCCTAAGGATTGACCCTGACCTAAATTGTTTGATGAATGAGAAATTGTGAAATTACATCCTCTCAACATCCAGAGTGGGATAAAATCCCCATGTTGAGGCGGCACTGAGATGGGACTTGCGTTTTAACCATGGCAGGATACAGCCCCATCCCTCGTTCCCCACCCCCTCTGCAATAGCTCTTGCATTTGTCTCAGTGTAATTAAAGATTAATTGGATCAAAGAGACAGACTGAAAAGGAGCATGAATCTGTGTCCGTGCGGTCAGAGCACTCGCTGGGGAGTGACTGGAAATACTCTACACCCCATTTACGTACTTTGTTCAGTAACTGTTCTTGAAAGAGTGTTGGGAATCCAATTTTTCATTTCATCGCGTATTTCAAATTTTCCTTTCAAGGTGAAAGTCTTATCCAGTAGGTATCAAGCTGTGTTTTTCCTACAGTGAAAACATTTTTCAGCCCTATGGTGGGAAGCAAAAGAAGCCCCAGTGGTAGGGGAAGGTGCCGAGCCCCAGCACTGAGGTGTTCATGGTGCTCTTGGTAACTCCAGCACCTCTGGGTACAAATTTGAAAATGAGCATTTCCTCGAAAGGTCAGAGCGCAGAAGGCAACTGCAGTATGAAGCCGCAGAGGCGGTGCCCTCCTCTTCCCACCGGGTTCCTGTGTGCGCCAGGCCCGGAGGACACCAGCAGGTCCTGCCTGGCCCCCCAGCCGCCCCAGCCTGCCCGTGCCCCCCTTTCCACCCAGAGCAGGCTGCCAGTCCCTGCCTGGGCTGTGTCTTCTGTGGCCTGTCTCAGGTCCTGCCCGCAGGAGGGAGGTTAGGCCCCTGTTGCCACTTGTCCGCAGTCTCACTCCTCTTGCTCCTGACGGGGCTGCCTGGAGGGTGATGGCCGCTGTGACCAGACATCTGCCTCTTTCGGGTACGTCTTTATTTCTCATTTTGTGGAGGTGGGCGGCTGGGGTGGAGGGGTATTTCTGTGGCGGAGCCCATGAAGGTGCAGAGGTGTGAGAGGCCACCAAGGCAGGCAGCACGAGCAGGCGACGGTGCCGTTGGTGTGCTAGGCCTTGCTCCAGTCGTTACATGGGTGTTTCATCTAATGACAGTTTAATTAATAGCAGACCTTGGAGCAAAGACCAGGAAAAGGCCCTTGTGAAGTTAAATTCCTTTCATGACACTGCCAGCCCCTGCAACCCGGTTACTGAACAGGGACTCTGGGCGGCAGAGAGTTGGCCTTGAGGGCGAGGTGAGACGGGCGCTGAGGACATCCCCTGGGTGAGGGACTTGGAATAGCAGCTCTTTCTCCTGCTTATGGGAGCGTCCTACCTGCTCATCGTTAACTCTGGCTCCTGGGACTTGCTATGGGGCTGTCTCCAAGCTGTCCTGTAAGGAGCTGGTGTTGGGGGACTGGCTGTCCTCGGGGAGGGAGCTGGTTCTTAGCAGTGCTAAAAATAACATCCCGAAACACAGAGGCACACGCAGGGATTATAGTGCAGTCTGGCCGGAGAAGCCGAGCACCTCAGTCCCATCAAAACAAAAGCAGGATGTACAGACATAGCCCATTTGAGGCACGCCTGTCAAAGGCACAGCCCGTGGCACCCTGTGGCATTTGGGTGTCTCCAAGGTAACATGCCAGCTAAATGGTGTTTTTAGGCTGAGTAGCTAATTCTTCTCTGAACGCCTACATGAAGGACCTCTCTCTTCCCTGGATCTAACCCAGGTTCATACTAGCTGTCGTTTGACTGTTACATACCTCCTAAGGGTTACATTTTCTCTAAAGGACTCACATAATAATCTATTAAAAAAAAGTAATCTTTTGTTGCCTCAAGACAGGCAAACTCTTTTGTTACTGTCATTGTGAATCTCCTCAAAACTGAAGCACTTTTACATAGTTCAGTCTTTAAATGCCCTCTTTTATTCTCATTCAGGGAAGTCTAGATTTGGTAACGGTCCAGGATTTTAGCATTTCATTTTATCTAAAGAAAAAAAAGTCCAAGGAGAAGTATGGTAGGTTGTATTCCTTTAATTATGATTTTGTTTCTGAAGTAGAGCAGCGAATTCTTGCTAACAGCATACAACTGAACGAAGTAAAATCATCCTACCTGTAACTTTAGTGGTTTAGCAATTCTTGAAATAAAAATACACCTCTATGTACAGTTTTGCTCACCCACTAGTTTTAAGCCTCAGTAAGAACTGCTTATGTTGTACAATAGTCAGCATTTTGCCTGTATTTTTATGCATGCAATTTGTCATCAGTTTGTGCCTCTTTAGGGCTTGGCAATGATTTCTTAAATAGTCTCTTCTAGTTGCAGCGTTCCTTTCAAAAATTACTACTTTCAAAAATTCCTGAGGCTCCTTGGCAGAAAGCAGAAGAAGGTATAGTGGCAGAATGATTATAAACTAAAGCAGATGGCATTTCAGTTTCGGATAATATCATGAAGTTTGCACACAATCTTAATTGTCCTGTAACACAGTGCATTTCTTGCACTATGTTGAAAATCAAAATAATTTAAGAAGGTATTGTAAAACAACATACAAACAAATAGAATAATTCCAAACTGGGAAGACTTGGAAAGGTCAATAAATTGTCTAATATAAGCACTTTGGCTGGCTGATACCTTTGAAGATGTCTAGTCCTTTCTGATGACCATGTTTAAAATTCTCATGTAATTCAAAAGACGGTTAAGTAATTCCAAGTACTGAAACATCAAGATACAGAGAAGAGTTGAAGAGGCTCATCTGCATCTCTCCAATCACTTCCTTTGGGAACTGTCAATAACATGATGAAATCAGTTTTGACCGATGCATCGTGGTCATTTAAGGGGAGATTTCTCCACCATCAAAGGTGAAATAAACTTTGTTGTGGCAAAAATTTAAACGCCTTTTCAGATCAAAGGGTAATTTCAGTGGGTTTTTTTAATGGTCTCTAGTACAGTTTCAAGACTTCTATTTCACCAGAGAAAACTGCTTATAGTTCACTTTGGAGAAGGAATAAACTATGTGCTACTGTGATACAGTAAATAACACTCGTAAACTAATTACTTACCATAATCAGCTGTATTTTTAGGGATGAACAGAATGCTATTAGAGCTGAGATTCCAATTTCTGGAAGAGGCATCAAAGAATATTAATATAACTACAGAGGCAAAATTAGTGTCTTCAATGTAAAACAATAAATAAGCAAGATGTCCCTTGGTTGTTTTTAAATTTTATGCTCTTACTAGTCTCTGAACTGTCTTACCCCTTGCAGTCTTTCCTCTCCCATTTTTTCTGTCAACACATTCTTGGATTATAACTCTTTGATAAGATATATATTATAATCTATTCATTTTTTGTTCATTCTTTAACATTGCATTACTAAATTGTATGCAATATATACTGTCAACCTTATATAAAATACAGAAACAGTTATCAGTGATAAATCTTGCATGTGCTTCAAAATTGTATAAAGTGTTTATATCTGATTTTAGGCTGCCCTCCAGCATTATTAAACGGAACAGTTATTACAACCCAGTACAGCACAGTCTGTATATACGGATGGCTGTTTATTAACCACAAGATGATAGTTTAACATAAACGCCTCCTACTTGGTTTTGCTTAAACTACAAGTGGTCATGTTTCTTCAAATACCCAGGAGTCATTTTTCTCCTTCTCAAAACAGAAAGTAGCACTATGTAGTAATGATCTAATTCAGAAAGAGGAAATCTCTCGTCCATATGAGAAAGTAAACTAGTATTTGGAAGATATGTACATGTATTTGAAGCTATATTGGGGGAGGAGGGGGCAGTTATCTCAGGTGCTTACAGATATTAAACTGTATTATTTTTTGAAAGATAATATACTTTACCAATGAAACGCTATCAAATAAATACTAAGGTTAAACTAGAACATCAAGGTTAAACTATGACACCAATAAAAGAGAGTCAGACTCCATCTGGTCCTCCATACAGTGTCTGTAGGAGACTTTGCTTGCTTAACCTCAAAGCGCTGACTTTGACTGTAGCCAAAAAGGGTATTTGTAGCTTCTTTCTGCAACTATTCCTCCAGTGGATTTTCTACCAGCATGGTAATTGTGCAATCACATTGTCCATGCCTTTGTTTTACTGCATATTTCAGCTGTATGAACTTCATGTCTTTTGAAGAAAATCCATCACTGCTTTTTGTTTGTCCCCCCTTATGATACTGAAGGAAATCTCTTTGCACAATGGAGTTTAAGCCTTCTCTACAACTGCTTGCAGAGCTCGCAGCCTGGCAGACAACAGGAAGGGGAAGAGTGAAGAGTGTAAGAAACTGAAGGTAGTCGAAGGCAGAAACAAGCAGCTAGTCTGGGGACGCCTCCAGCCCACAGCAGAGGAGGAGGCTCTGCTTACCTCAAGACATCTGCAACTAGTCAGACAGTGAAAATGGGTTTCAGAACATACGCATGCACTTTAGTAGGACAGACTGCTTGCCTCCAGCTATTGAGAGAGCAGCTGAGGCCACATACAGGTGCCTCATCTCCACAATTAGCTATGCCCCAGCTCTCAGTGTTCGAATAATTTTTGTCATGTGCTATTACCTGTAGCAGTGATCAGCACACTGATGAGGAGCCAAGGGGAGCGTTTCTTGGAAGAAATATATAAAAGCATGGTTGCTTAGGAAAGAAAAAAAGAAGTATGATGGGAGGCAACTTTTAAATGAAAACTAAGCTATCCACTTTGGTTGCCCGCCTACCATATTTCCTTTGTGTTAAACCCCCTCCCATTTCTCAAAGCCCTTAATCCCACCCATCTCCCAGAAAAGCCCAAAGAAAACAAAATTGCACCGATAAAATGAGCTGTCCTAAAACCCAAAGAATCCGTACAGCCAAAAGCCAATTTTTAGCTTTCAAAAAAATTGAATATACAAGGCCTCGGATGCCTAACTTAATAGTTCTGATTATACACAGTTGTAGGGCTGTGGTACACACTTGCACAATTACTTTCTCATTTGGATGTCTATTATTTGCTATAATCTCAGAGATAATTAGATATGAAGGTAGGATTTAGCAAATCCTATCAGTTCAAATCCCTTTTACATTTTGTAGTATGAAGCTATGAAAGCATAAACTTACTCCTTTTTTCCCAGTGATTTCCGGATGTGTATCAGAAAGTAAACGCACAGAATATTTAAAGAAACCTGCAAAAGGCCACATAAAATGCTTTATTCTTTGAAGTGACTGGGAAAAATTTGATTCCAATACACTGTTTTTACCAGTACAAAATATTTCAGGATAACCTGGGTAAACTGACTAAAAACTAAAGCTGAATACCGCAACGGACAAAGAATGAATACAAGTATATAGGTCTCCACACTCATTTCTTCCTGAAGAATTAGAAATGCTACATCACTTCCTTAAAATGTAATATGGCCATAGGACAATACATAATTTTAAAATGTGAACGAATTTAATGGGCCATATGCTAATAAAGGAAATTAGTTTCTGAAGTTGTGATCAACTGCTTATGTGGAGAGTAACTATGCCTTTTTTTTTCCTGCAATATATTTTCTGAATTATATTCCTACACAGTGGTGTTTAAAATAATTTATTGGATAGTATCACCACTCCTCCCTGGGTAGGAGGACAGAAGTGAGGGATGGTCTTAACAAGGGTTGCTTCTATGGATCACGCAGTGGGGAGGCTCACCTCATCAAAAATGCTGGTGTCTGTTTAGGTAGAATGATGACATTTGTTATTCCAGGCTGTGAAGAGGCAGTTACTTGACTTGTGGCTCTGTGCCCTCATAAACTGGGACCCACAAATCTGTTCCTAGACTATCTGGAAAATGGTTTTGAGACTGCAGTTTACGTTATCACGGTGAGCATTCCTTCCTGGTTATTTTGTGTCCTTACCACTTGGCAGTGTCCCCCTCTCCAGGTCCGAGCTATCCTTGTCACCTCTGTGGTAAAGAAGTAACTGAGATAACTGCATCATGTTATTTGGCCTTCTGTTTTCTAAAACTCCACTTTGTGATGAGTTATTGTGTCCTTCTCACATCAAGTGTTTCATGCAGTACAGCTCAACTGGCATTTTTTCGCACCCCTGATGTGAAGTGACATATTCCATACTTTAGTAGAAGGTTTACATTTTAGACTATATGATTTCTGTTCTTGTGCAAGGGGTAAGTAGACTACTTGACTATAATCAGGGTATGTGAGATCAGATTTGGACTTGGGAAACTTCTCAGAATAGCTACAACCTATCAATGGGATTAGCTGTGGTGCTGTCCCCTCTTTTGAATCAGCAGGTCACTTAACATTTTTAAATAAGCCACTTCAAGAGCTGATCTTGTTGAAAATTGCTTTTTATTTATACCCGATTTTTGGTTTCATTCCCCGCACCAGCTCAATGTGGGTTTGCACAAGCTCCAATGCTGGTCAAGCAAAGGGGCTTGAAAAAAACAGCCAAAGGCAGAAGGTAAGTGGACTGTGGAAGCTTGAATTTAATCTGTGAAATTTCATCATTTTCAGTGGAGGAAAGAGGAGGGTAATGAAGGAACTACCTTGTACAATATATTGCAGTGGCTGTTGTTTACATTCAAATATAAATTCCTATTTAAAGTTTCATCTGAGTTGTTTGTTGTGTTTTTTTTTATCTCTTTATCCCCTTTTGTATTTTTCCCCTGTTTGTTTGTATGCTTAAAAATCTTCTATTTTACAGCCACTTAATTGATCATATTTTGACCATTTGAGAAACATGACCCTGGAGAACACTAATGACAATGTCAATCAAATATTTTTCTCAGATTTAAGGATTTCCAAACTCCAGAGGTGCTCAAACTATACTATATTAAACATTTCTCATACTTATTCCTTATTCCTCCTTAGGAAAGTATCAGAGTGATATATGAACAATTGTTCTTTTTATGAAGTAACAAAAATGCCCTCTAAGGGAAATCTTGAATTATTTATTCCGGTTAATTTTATGGATAGATTTTTTTTTTTCCCCAGCAGAAAATAATCTCCTCCTTCATTGAGTAATGTGGATAGTGCATTCACTCCAGATATGGGAAAGTTGAACTCAGTTCCTTCCTCTTTGGGAGACGGATCTTATGCTTCTCTAAAAGAGTGCCATAAATACTCAGCTCTCAGACAAGTGCTCTTGCTCTGCACTTGTAAAGCTGTTTCTCTTTGTCTAAACCAAAAGTACATTGAGCAAGGGCCTGGAATTCTCATGAGTGACTGTTCAAACAATGGAGCTGAACGTTCATTACTTCTCTGTTCCTATCGAGGCAAGACCAAACCCAAACCTGGCTTCTGCCAAGTATTCTAGCTAGGAGCTGGGGGAAATCTCTAGGGTGGAGTGCTCTTGTTGAAGCTGTTTGACCTTCTATAAGATACTTCAATAAATGTCGGGAGGCCAAGATGTGAGACATCAACATGAGGTCTCCTCAGGACTTGTAAGCTACAGAATAAAAGGATGTTTCTTCATAGTGCAGTCTTATGACTTCTGGTTTTTCCTCAAATGAGCGTCCCAAAATGAAACTTTTTGTTTCAGGCTGAAAAGATCAATTTTGTGTTAAATGGATCAGAACTTCTCTATGCTCTATTTCAATCACAAAAAGAGATGACAAAAATAAGTTTAGCTTGATAGAAACCAGATATGATTTTCCTTTTTCTTTGATTCAACAGCAGAAGTCCCGGTTGAAAGGACCTTAGAATGCTGAAGCCCTTTGCCCTGCCATTGTTATGACCGCATTTATCATTTCTTCATTATTTAAACACCTTTATGTGAACATCTATCAAGTACTGTATTGCTTGAAAAGTGCTCACTCTAATATTTTGAATAATTTACAATACTGTATGATATGCATTGGACTTGTGTTACACAATATTGGGTCTATCTTGACAGTCAAAAATAATTTTCTGGCTCAAACGTAAATACTGATACTGTTACCAGAATTATCATGGCTGCATATTGACATCATCCAATAAAAAAATCCTGCTGAATATTTTTTAAAACAAGAAAATATAAGGGGTGGGACTATAGCCAAATTGTAAGGGATTTGTAAATGTCTCCATGAATAATTTTTCCTACTATTTACCCAGCTCTGCTCTTGTGACTGAGCTTACTGAAATGCATAAATCAGCGCTGAGTATTTTAGGAGTCTATCCAGCTGTATTTCTCTTTTAGCATTCTCTTGTCAGTATGAAATATTGTGCCAAGAGCTATATCTGTGCAGTTTACAGAATTTAGATAATTATGTAGGAAGATGAAAAATTAATTTAATAAGAAAATTAAAATAGGGTTTATAGTATACAACCGTCTGTAGCTGTACAAAAAAATCACCAAGACACAAGAACTAAGACAAATCTCCTTATGTAACATTTTATAACTGTTCTGCACAGCAAAACCTCATAGAGCACCTCAGTAAAACTGAAATGGCTTAAAGACAATGATGGACATATTAATAATTTATTTCGGGGCATGGCAAACGTATAAAGAAAAGTTTGCTGAAACATTATCAACTGATTATTTTTTTTACAGGAAATTTCTTTTCAGCCTTGAAATATTTTGAAAAATGTACATGTTAGCCTCATGGTTTTCACCATTTTGAAAGAAAAAAAGGAAAGCATAAAATGTAAAATGCTATATAAAGATATAAAATAACTGAACTTTACATCTAGAAATCAGTAACAATGGCCTAGATTCAATTGTGGCTGTTTTTCTATACTATTCCCACAGAGCAAGGATAGTTGTATAATTGTGTTAGTTTACACAAGTATATACTTTATGTTGTGAATGTTAGAAGAAATTGGTCTCATACCACACAAGTTTTAGTATAAACACGCTGTAAGCCTTGTAAAACAACCTTATCAGTCACAAGACCGCTCATCTACATCTTTCGATGTATTTAATTAGTGCTTATGGGTGTTAGATGGGACAAAATAAATACAAAGTTCAACTGAAACAGATGGGGCTCCAACAGGATTTGTGAAATGGGTTACTTCACTGCTGGCAGCCGAAATCTCATTTCAGAGAAAAATCAAAGCAGCATTGAGGAAGAAGAGGGAAGAGAAAAAGGTCACACAGAAGATCTCAAAAACACACCTAATCCAGAAACTTTTTTTTTTTGCATGTTTTACCTCATTAATTTTGTGATTTTGAAGTAATATGGCACCCCGCAGGGCTAAGGCAGAGGAATTGCCAACAAGAGGATATTTTTGTTTTACTTTCAGAATAGAACCTTGGTCATATCGCAAGTTTTATGTACCAGAGAAGGAATTGAGAAGCTAGATAGCACTGTGAGTGCTCAAACCCATACAATATAGGTATTGCTTCATTAATGGACATATACCAACCTCCTTCCTCACAAAGGCATTTATGAATATTTTCAACAATGACAGTGAATTATTTTGGTATTCTTTTCAAGAATATATTGTATTTAAGGAAACTTGCTTTTAATATTAATTTAAATAATATTAGAAATATATAGAAATAATATTACTGGAATAGGCAAAGCTTCACTAGGCTTACAGAAAATGCCTATGCTGCATACAAACTTAAGGGTTTTAAAATCAAAGTATGGATGTGTCACAACTAAGACCTGTGTTAAAAAACTAATTAATAATTTCATTTTAATTCATACCTTGTCTTGTTCACATCACTGGGACTAGTCATACTGAAAGCTTAGATGTGATTTGCAAAATCAATGTCTTCATTATTAATCGTTAATACCCATGGACATTTTTTTTAATAAGAAGAAAGAATACTGACATGATCTCCTTTAAAAAGAAGATCAAGTGAAGTACTTAAATTTTTTTCTCTTCCAAGTAAAAGCAATCTTACTCCTTTTCTCCCAGTTATTTCTAAACTTTTTTTATTAATTTCCCTACCTTCTTCCTCCCCTTTCTCCCTTGCCTTCCCCTCGCCAGACTGTAGATTAACCTCGAACGGATCTTTTTGTTGTAAATATTGCACACTTTTTTTTTGCATTTGATACATATGTCCTTGAGGGGTGTCAGATTTTGTTTCATTGACACTGCTTATGTTTTACCCATTTCCTATTTTGTAGGCATCCAGCAGTCTCACCACTGGACCTCTGAAGCTGGTCATCTACTGAAAAGCCTTCTGAGGTTAGCACAGGGTTTTAAAAGGAAAGACATTTACTTGATACGTGGTAAGCATGATTTTGTACACAGTGCAGCAAATACATGAAAGGGAGTGGATTTATTTCTCCAAATACTTTGGTGGTTTTGGTTTATAACTACACAGACTTTTTGCCTAACATTTTTTGAATTGTTCCAGTCTGTTTGGGTCATAGCAGTGACCGCAGATTTTTACTAGTTTAGATTATGGGTTATTTAGTTAAAAGTTACTTCTGCATTCTGGATACCTTTGGCTCACAGTGTACTTCAGTGTTAAGATAACAAGGAAACCAGGGAATGGGATGACTTGTAGTAATCATGAACATGGCTTGCATCAAATTATCTGGGTAACTACCAAAATAAATGGTCAATGGGATGAATACTGGACACGTTTGGCTGTGTTTCGTAGCAGCTGAAGAAATAAGCAAAACCCCACACAATGTGCTCCCTTGTAAGAGTTTAATGTTAAATACCATGTCAACTATTATTTATAAAGAAAAAAAAACCTACTATGGCTCCTGCAGGTTACACAACTGTTTTACCAATAGGAAACAAACATAAAAGATGGCCTATAAACAGGTAAAAAGCCAAAATCCTTTTCTTAGCCATAGGGGCACTGGACAAGAGACTGTGGGAAAGTGACTAAGGAAGACACCCATATGGAGTCTGAAAGTTAGGCTGTTGTATGCAAGCTTGGGATGCTTTTGGTAAGAGTTAAATGAGACAGTTGCAAACGCTCATTAATTATTGTAAATGTCACTTTCTTTTATGTTTAGTTCCTTAAGATTAAAGAGTGCCTTTGTTTAAAGCGGCTGACTGAACATTGCATTAACCCCCGGTTCCAGTCTTCTGAAGGGAACAAATGCAGGCACCCAAGTCTAATTACATAGGTGAGGTTAAACACAGTTGGTTGTGCAGCAATAGCTGAGCAAACACTAAATGGGTTTGCTTGGGTACAGGAAGCAGCGTAGTTGCAGCAGCGTGAAACCCTGTATGTGCTAATTTTCCCTCTTTTTCAGCCTCTCATTTAAAGTTTGGTCAGAGATCAAAACAGTACCCCACAGCTTGCAGAATGAGACGTGGTCTACCAATGGAATTAGTCCTCAGTTTCTAAGGGCTAATCTTGTAAGGTGCTGAGTGCTTCCCACCCTATCAATGTCAGCTAAACTAGGAGTACTTGACAATTCCTTTTAATTTGGGGTTACAAATTCTTAGTTAAGATCAGGCACAGGTTGGCTGCAATGGAGCTTGTTACAGCAGGAAAGCATCGGTACCTGATAACAGATGGTGACATGGTGAATCATATTTACTGTTGCAGAAAATGGACTAAATGGAATATTTTTAGCAGGTAAGTATTTTACAGTGAGTACTTTCTGGCATGACTATTTGCAATTAAGAAATTGCAATCTGGATATAGGCAACAGAGGAGGGTTTTTTTAAGGCTTTTTAACCATGTATGTGCTCAGCAACTGAGAAATTTGCCAGGTAATAAGTTCAGCTGCAGTAAATGATATCAGTAATACTACAGATTTCAGAAACAGTCTGCGTACCCTGGAGCCATTCACTAAACATTATTGTCTGGGACTAAATGTGAATTGGGAGAAGCAGCGCTTACGTGTTGTCCGCAGGCCGTAAATGCAGGTATTCCATAAGCATAGCTAAGCCATCTAGGTTCCCTGCGCAGTGAATGGGATCAGTAAAGCTCTCGGGAAGGGGATTTAGAATAGTTGTAAAGGGAGCACAGCCCACGGCCAAGTAAGGAATGGAACGGAGCTGAAATTCTGCCTATTGCCTGGGCTTAGGCGCTTATCTGCACCCCTGAGATAGGTGCCTCAGACTGACTGGAAAGCCATTTGTTATGCTCAGGCAGGATGGTTGTACCTTCAGCACTGATCACTGCTTGACCTTAGGGTGTAACTCTGATAAGAGATAGTTGTGGAGACAATAAGCGTGAACTTAATGTTAGCCTATGAGTATACACTCACAGCTCTCAACTTCTAGAGAAATATTCTAGCTACTGGGCTTCAGAGTAATAGAGGTGGACACCCCTGTTATTTGCCTTACTGAGCAATGCCAGTGTGCAGCCAGAAATGTCCACGTTTCATGGAAATAACGAGGAAGCTGGCAAGAGGCAACTTGCTTCAGGAGCTGGCAGGAAACACAGGGTTCCCCCTTCTGGATTTGTCTGTGACTGACATCAGAAAGTCATGGATAAAAGGTTTAGAAATATTCCTGCTTGCCTCCCCTGCAAAACTCTGATTTCTCCCATTGTGTTATAGCCCTCTTCCTTGAGCTGCTCGTGAAGTGAGCTGCCACGAGTGAGGTGGAATAGGGAAACTGAATGGATGGCATAGACAGAAGTAAGAGTTCAAAAGAGGGAATAATAAGATGCACTAGGGGAAAAAAAAAAAAGGCCTTAGTGGTGTAAGAGTTAGTGAGGAAAGGAAAACGGAATATGAGAAATGAGGCTAACAGGCAGAGACCGAAAGATGAGATGACATGATATTAGCAAAGGAGGCAAAACAAGAATAAGTCAAAATCATCATTAGAAAGTGTAATGCTAAGAGTTGCAATAAATTGTGGTGTCATTTGGGACTCTGACTGCATGATTTATTGACATGACTAGGAGCATTTATCATGCCAGCAGCCATAGCCTGAGCTACTGTGGGCCTCAGTGACATCTGGAAGGATGAGTACTTGGTCTTTGATGGAAAGTTAGAGGTCACTGTCATAGCAGTCCACACATCTGTGTGTAGCGCCTGTGCATCCTTTTGTTTTGTTTGCAGTGACTATTGCTGCTGTTTAACATATATTTAAAAAAAAATAAAATACAATTGCTTTGGAAATTTCAGCACTGAATTGAAAAAGTAAGCCTTGGTCCTCTGGTATATCACGTCAATGCTTTTTTTTTACCCCTCCATTGCTATCAAAAAAAAAACCAACCCCAAAAAGCAAATAAAATATGTAATGTTAAAATATGTTAGCTGAAGGTTTTTTCATCCCCTAGGCTAGATGAGATGGCTTGAAATGATTTTTAAAAACTTATGGAGGATTGGACAGGTGATAGTTTGAGCTATTGTTCCATGTTGTAATCTAAGTCATTACTTAAGATTTTATCATGCAAAAATATTTAAATATTTTATTAAGAATTACGCAGTATTTTAAATCATGCGATTAATTCCATTTTAACTGTCATTCTTTTTTAAAAAACAAAGGCTTTTTACCAATGGACCAGTGCTAATACACTCCAAAAATCAGTTAAGATGCTTTATTCACCGTGAAATCCACACTTAAATCATGATAGGTCCACCATGCTAGTGGTTTTTTTTTAATCAAAATCATCACAGATTTACAGTGATGACCCAAAGAAGACAATCTATTTATAATTTCACCATGATTTGAGTGGCTTTGTATTCTAATATGGACTGCTCTGGCTAAGGATTGTGGCTACACAGAGTGGCAATGACTACTTGGATGGACAACTGAGAGCAATGCCGTAAAGGACAGCCAATTTGTTATCTGTCTGAAACTGGAACAGGCTTACAGGAAATGAACTATAAACTCAGTGTATTTACTTGAATATTGCATTGAATATTAGATTGCAACTGCTAACAATAGAGTTCTAGTGAAACTTAAAGCTTTTCTTTATGCTTTGTGTCACTTCTTTGGTGGTGGGGACAGCTAAGCATTGCTCCTACATCTCCCACAACTTAGTGCCTATGTTTTCAGACTTTAATGCCACAGTGTCATTTAGAAATGATTGTGTCATTTTGAAGCATCTTACTGGAAGGGTAGCATTGTGTTTTATGCTGCAAGCGTGGAATGGTATTGATCCTTTAAACGTTCCACCTCCCAGAGCTCACTGTCTACAGACATCAGCGAGCTTTGCTGTATCAGTGACGGACAAATAGTCCTTGAAATTGGAGAAAAGCAGAGGTTTAGTTTGTTTTGTGCTACAGTTTCGTCTGGAGCATGTAAAAGTGGAGACAGGTTTTTGTTATTGTTTTGGAGGGTTGATAGAAATTTGGTGTTTTGGAGGGGTTTGGATTCTTTTCCTTATCTCTGCCCTTTTGAATGTTCTCCCATATCAGAAGTATGGGAGAGATGCCATGTCACATTGCCCTGAATTCTGTATATTCCCTATAATGGCAAGTGTGCCTACTATTATTTTTTTTAAGACTTCTAATATTTGTTTATATGTAACAGGAACATGTTTAGAAAAATACATAAAGAAGATACTTTGGGACAGAATAGGGTGTCCTGATGCTTACTGAAGCATATCTAACAGCTTTACTAATACATGGAAAGTGTGTTTTTTTCCTGGCATAAAATGAAAAAAATATCGCTTAGGCTAAAGGAGGCAGAACCCATCTACAAGCAGAAATTGTATGACCTATGCATTTCCTCAGCAACTTTCTCCATCACACATTATTGCAACACATTCACTGTGTTGTTTCTCTTCAGATAATTGTCCCCATTACATTTTGAGCCAATTTTCTCACATGAATTTTATAATCATGTAGCTCTACGGATTTAAATTTCATTTTACCTCATTTACACCTCCATAAATGTTTTCAGGTTCTCAGGAATGCAAACACAAAAGTTACTTGTGTTTCTTTTTTACTTAATTGGGGTAATCAGGTCAGTTAATCTATCTGAGCTGAACTGAACTTGAGACAAAACTAGAAATTGACATGGGACACTTTTTAAGGTTGAAAAAGCAATTGGAAAGACATACATTGAATTCCCTTGAGCCACGACCATTACTTCCAAGACCAGCTGTCCTATCGTTCATGGAATTACTTGTAAAGCTCTTCAGAAAGTTTCTTCAAGAGGGTGGTATAATGTCCATCATTATAGAGATTACAGCACGCATACAGATACTGTTGCAATAACACAATAATCCTACCTGGATGTCAGCATCTTGTCAATCTTTAAAAATTTAGGGATCAATTCCAAAGATTCACCTTGATTTTCCAACATTTCCATTTTTGGTATTTTAATCAATAGAATGACCTCAATATACAATCTAGCTTTTCTGCACTGAAATCAGCCGTTCCTGCTGTAACAGTACTAGAGCCATCAGGTAAATCAAGGGCCAAATTGGCCAAGAATCTAGAAATTCAAGAGCCCCTTACAATAGATAACAATAAATGGGATAAATAACCAACCGTATTTCCAGACTTCTTGTTCTAGTCCATTGATGCTGCGAAACCAGATACCACCCATATTAGTTTTCTTGAAAACAGTGGTGTTTCTTTGTGGATGACTTTTCAATTCACTGTTACCAAGCCTATGAAAAATAGTCTGAGGCTTGAAAAGGCAGCCAAGAATTGTGTTAATTGACATGACACTGAGAAGAGCCCTGTGGTCAAAATAAGCTGTGAGCAGAATTGTCAGCATAAATATCCTGTAACTGTCTAATAACCTCCCTCCTTCCCAGTCCATGCGGGAGGGATAACAGAGACCTTTTCCTACAAGGTTCAGGACCAACACCCGACCAGAATAAATCAAGTTCTGATTACATCTTCTAACTATGATTAAGGGGAAGGCAGCAAACATGGCTGCTGACGTCCTATCCTGAATAGCAAAAAAAAAGCCCTCTAGAAAAGCGTCACTCGTTGACCAAGCTGGCGTAACTTAACAGAATGACAGTGTCTTACCATATTACACTGTATGTCTGACTACAGTGACACGTTCTGTGTCCTGCCTTGGAAAGGTCTTGCTGTGGTAGAACAGAATTTAGTGAACAGCACCGAAAAGTCATCTGGAAACATCCCTTCAAAGATAAATTATTTTCTTAGAGACAGAGTCCTATCACGTGATGGATTTTTGTTCTCTTTAAACACTACCTGCTTTTCTTTGTTATTTCCCTTCTGGTCCTTCCTTCAGATGCAAAATCTTATCTACACAGGAATACATACAGAATATTTTTATCCTCACTTTTTTAGCTATTTCCACTTAACAACAAATAAGAAAATAATGATTTGTGTTTGTCCAGTGTTTGAACTCAACAATACATGATTAATACAGACTTGCTTAATGAAAAAACACTAAAACAACTGAGCTCCATAATGAATAATCCATGGGAGCTGTTTACAGACGGCTAAATATGTAAAAAATGAATTTTGTGCATATTCTTTCCATTTTTTTTATCAAAACTGTTCCTACTACATTCACACCCGTTTGGGGTGGGTTTTTTTGGTTGTTTTGTTTTGTTTTGTTTTGTTTTCCGCTTTGCACTTTGATGAAAAATGCTTGGTTTTGCAGACCTGACCATTCTTTCCGAGTTGTGCTAGGGCTGTCCCCTATACGGGATCAGTGCCGGCCGCCTGGCGCTGTACCGACATCCCGAGCCCCCTCCCGCAGTCCTCAGCTTCGGGAGATGGCTCTGCCGGAGACGGCGGCGACAGGGGCGCGGCAGAGACCCCCGGTGGCCGGAGAGGGTCTACAAACGCCTTCCTCCTCTTCCACCGTTCCCGCGGGCTCGCGTCCCCGTCGATGGGGCAGGGGCGGGCAGGCAACGGGGGTGGGCTGCTCGGTGTCCCTGCCCGGGGACGGAACACCGCTCCCCGGCGCCCGCCCGCGGTGTCGGGCCGGGGCGCAGCCGCCGCGGGGGCGGAAGGGCGCGGAGGCCAGCGGAAGGCGGCCGGCGGCGGGGAGAGAGAGCCGGGCGGG
This sequence comes from Rissa tridactyla, assembly GCF_028500815.1. Lineage (NCBI taxonomy): Eukaryota > Metazoa > Chordata > Aves > Charadriiformes > Laridae > Rissa > Rissa tridactyla. The sequence continues at coordinate 69,870,312 of NC_071497.1, read as the reverse complement.
CCCGGGGGGACGGCTGCCGGGGGAGGACGCGGCGGGACGGCGATCCCCGCCCCGGGACAAAGGGCGAGCGGAGCCCCGCTGTCCCGGCCCGGCTGGAAAGGGAAGCGCCGCTCTTCCCCGCTTCCTCCCCGGTGCCGGCCCGGGAACCGCCCCGCCGCCCAGATCACTTGCCATTTGCATTTCTCCGATGCTGGGGAGGAGGAGGAGGAAGAGGAAGAGGAAGAGGAGGAAGCCTATGCCCAGGGCGGTGAGGGAGAGGAGGAGGCGAGAGCCGGCGGCGGGGCCAGGGCCGCCGAGCCCGCCGCCTCCCGGGCCGCCCGCACGGCTCTTGTGCATCCGCCTCTTCCTTCCCCCCGCGCCGCCTCCGCCGGGGGAGCCGGCGGGGGCCGTACGTGCCGGGCCGGCAGCGAGGGGAGGGTCTGCGGCTCGGCGTCGCTGCAGCAGCGCCGGCCCCGCCGCGCCGCCAGGGACCGGGTGCGGGCGCCGCCGGCTCCGCGTTGCTGCTGCGCGGCGATCGCCGCTGCTGGCGGGAGGGGCAGGGATGTGAGCGGTCGGGTCGGCTTGCCCACCCTCCCCCCTTTATTTTTTTTTTTCCCTTCCTCTCTCCTCCAAAAAAAAAAAAAAAAAAAAAAAAAAACAAACCAGCCAGCCAACCCCAAAAAACCCAGAGGGCGTGGGGGGTGAGAGGGGGGGGTTCCCGTGTCGCCGCCGCCACCCTCCGCTGCTGGATCCGTTGTGAGGAAATTGCCATTCGCCGGCAGCGGCGGCACATCTGGGCGGGCACATCTGGGCATGCAAGATCGGCTCCCGCCGCCTTCCTCCTCCTCCGTCCTCCAGCCGGCCGAGCGGATCCCTCCGGGCCGCCGGGGAGGCTCCCGCCCGCCAGCCCCAGGGTCCATCTTTCGGACTGAATATTAAAAAAACTGGCAGCGCGGGGAGGGGGGGTGGGGTGGAAATAAAGGCTGCTTTTTTTCTTCCCCTGGGATTTATTTCATGGGGATGTGTTCAAGACAAGAGAGGATTCAGAAGGATATTGACGTTGTGATCCAAAAGTGCAAGGCGGAGAAGGACTGCCTGTTTGCAGGTGAGTTTCTCTCCCGGGCGCCAGGTTGACGGCGCGGAGGCTCTGCCGCCGCCGCCCGCCCCGCACCGGGCTGCCGCCGCCGCGGCGGCCGTGCCCTTCGCCGCTGTTCCCGGCAGCGAGGGGCCACCGCCGAGCCGGCGTGTGCCTGCCCTCGGCCCCCTTCTTCCTCCTCCTCCGGAGGGCATGTGAGGGCAGATGGGACCAGGCGCCGGCCGGGAAAGGTGGGGGGGACGACGACACATCCCGAGTCAGGGATGGTGGCAGCGGCCACACGCAAACCCGGGCGGGTGTGGGCGAATGTGTCCGTGTGCGTGGCCCCCCCGCTGCCTGGCGCAGCCCGGCGCAGCCCCTGTGCTTTCTGCTCCTCGGTGCATGCCTTTATCCCCGCTCGGCCGGCGACAAGCGTCCCACCTTTCCGTGCTAGCACCCCCCTCTCCCCCCCGCCTCCCCCCGGGGTTTCGCGGTGCCGGCGCGGTGCCGGCGCGGTGCCGGCCGCGATGGGCCGTCGCAGGAGCCCGGCTTGTGGCTGCCTGTTGCCGTTTCTGACAATGGAAATCCCTGCCGTTGCCATAGTACCAGGCACTTGTTGCGAGGGGCTGGGGCGGGGGGCGGCTGGGGGATGTTGCATTTCGTCTGATTCACGCCCGACCACCCCCCACCCCCCTTCCACCCACCCCCTTGTCGGCAACTGAATGCTGCTCTGTAAAACCTCGGTTATTTCAGCCAAAATAAAGACAAGTTGTAATAATGCATCTCTTTGTCTTTCAGATTTCAGGTATTCAGACTCCACCTTTACCTTCACCTATATTGGAGGCTCCAAAAGGTACTTTTTTTTTTTTTTTTAGCAAAAAATCATTTCCTGGTGGCAGCGAGGTGCAGTGGTTCAACACAGTGGCAGGCTTCTTTTGTTTCCATTCCGTTTGCAAGGAGGATCAGTAAATCATCTGCCTTCGTGCAAACGTAAACCGAGGAGGAGGAAGCGTGGAGGGAGGTGATCAGAAAGGTGATCCTACTTGTCAGAGGCTCATTCCTCTGAGTGCTGCTCTGCACTGTTTCTCTTCTTTTCATTTTTATGTGGATATGCAGAATTTCTGCTTAGGTATAAACTTAACAGAAGCATAGCAAAGGTGTCAACGTGATATAAAGTTAATTCGTGTTAAAAAACTGCGAAAAGTTACAACTTTAATAACCAATAGGGCAAATTTCACATCAGCACCTTATTCTCTTGCATGAGAGCCATATTTAGTCCCATGACAGATGCAAGATTGTGAGCGATTGACCAAATCAGATTCCTGAGACATTAAGTGAAATGTCAGTATAGCTTATAAGGCTAAAAAATGCTGTTATTGAATGGCAGTTTAAATATTATTTCTAAGTGGTTCTGAGCTTTTGGTTATAAACTGGATTGTGCATGTACACATTTTTAATTATATTTCAGCATTTGTTGTGTTTATCTGTTTTCAGAAGGAAATACATGTAAAAGCGTGAATGCACATCCTTTTCATTTCCCTGTCTCTTCATTACCTTTTTACTTAATAAGGTGTTAACAGTATATGTTACGTCATGCTCTTATCTTTTAGCCAGATTTTATTAGACTTGGCAATAAGTCTTGGTTTGATTCCCCCCCCGCCCCAGTTCATCTGATATCTTTGGCAATTGTTTTTCTTTCCTGGGGTATGCCAGGTTAAAGTACTGTATTCCTTGCAAGGGAACCTTTCAGTGCAGACAGCACTCCCGCAGCCATCGGTTCTCCCCCGTGCATGCTCCGTGGGCTGGCTGCAGGACCAGGCTTGCAGATGTTCCACAGGCTGAGAGATTGCTTGGAAAAATGCTTTCCCAGTTTGCTACCCTGCCTCTTCCCACTAAAAGAAAAGACAACTTCTGTCATTTTTCAATGGAATGGAATAGTTCACCCAGCAGCTGAGAATCAATGCATTTTTAGGTTGCTTGTAGTATACTCTTTCATTTAGGATTTTACTACAAGAAAACATACACTTCGGTCTTGTTTTAAAAGACAATTTTGAAAGGCTTGATACAGTAAAAATTATACATCAGAAATATTATTTATCATGTAATTAAAACAATTTAATTTGAAAGTTACTTTGCTCAGCTTTCTAAACCAAATATTGCAGCAAGAGATCGGGAAGTGAAACCTGTCTATTGTTTCCATTTTCCAAGCTGAATAAAGTGAAAAGCCTGAGGGCATAACTGATGGGAAACAAACTGGTTTATAAATATTGAAACAAAACGTTGTCACTTGTACAAGGAGAGACGGAAGACGACCTTACATCCCGCAGCCTTGAATTTTTCCTGGGGTCAGCATTTGCTTAGGAAACTTGACTGGAAACTAGTCTCAGGACCTTGAAAATACAAACTGAATTGAGAAACAAACATTATGCTTACAGAAAATGGTGGAAGTGCGTTATTATTTAGAGCATACTCAAATTTCACTTTCCTTTTCACATTTTAAGGACATTTAAAAAGTATCCTCTGAGATACGTGTTCCATGTTCTCTGCTTGTTTGTATTGTGATTTAGAAAGACTTTTTACAATATTCTTAGTGTAGAGTGGTGTACTGAGTGGCCAATTTACGGTAGTAAGCTCTCTTGTGAAGTACATAAAATGAAGACCCTAAGCCTTGACTATTAAGAGCCAAACTTCATTTTCTCACATGGAAGATGAGTTATTGGTTTCTTCTGGGAGAAGGTGCTGCCATACTGCACTGTGCAGCATTCGGGCAAGTCTCCAGTACAGGGTCAACAGCAGTCACTGGTACGCGGTATTGGGTTAGGAGAGCACAAGGCTTTCTAAGGATCTTTTTCTTGCATTTGGCTGTGATTATTTTCTTCTTCTTCCTGCCACTGCTGCAGCTGTGAGCTGCCTGAGGGGTGACTCCCATTTTTGACTATTGCACTCAGGACTTGTCCCTGAATTACAAAACCTCTGTTAGCTCATGATCATAGACTTGAGTATCATCCGCAGGCCTTGTCCACCTACTTCAGATATTCATCCTGATTACTTTGTTTTTCCAACTGACAGGGATGCGGGCTTTTGAGTAATGGGCAAAGGGGTGGATGTTCACTGGGTGGTTGTTCAAACCAAGAAACAGATTTAAATGAGTAAGAGTAAAAATGGTGTGTAAGGAAGATTACAGGACTGTAGCACTCATTAGTCGTGCTTGGAACTAAGTCTTTTTTATGCTTTATTTCCTTTTGATGTTCCTTTAGGTCAGTGTGTATTATGGCTTTGTTTTAGCCATAGCAGTTAGATACAAGAGTGGAAACCCTTAAAAGAAGGCAGTAAGCTTTCTGTTTGAGAAGGTGGATTTTTTGTCTTACCCTTGTCAAAAGGCAGGTGACAATACTTGCAAGTTAAACATCACTGAGCGTTGTCCTCTGCATACTGTAATTGCATCTAGTGCCTGTTAGGTCCATTTATCAGTAGTCTTATTTTATAAACTGAGAGCCAGATTCTCAATAAATCAGTTTAAGTCCATGGAAGTCAGTGTACCAATATTATTTCAGTTATGGTGAAGACCTAAGATTTATTTGTGTTTGTTCTTTAAACTGTTAAGTTTATCTGTGTGAGATTTTTCTTCTTGGGGCCAGCTTCTCTGTCTTTATCTGATTTTCCCCTGTTGCTTGCATTGATTGCACAGCCTCTTCCTACATTAGTACTATTCAAATATTGAGGTAGTACATAACCACGCTGCAGATCAATCCAAATAGATGGGCCTGATCCAGAGCACATTTATCATCACTTCAGTGGAGTTAACTTGTATTCCCACAGTAAAGTACCGAACCAAACCCCGAGGGCATGACTTAGCTTTTGTTCAAGTACAGAAGTTCCAGGGAAACCAACTGAAAACTATTATTTTTTTATTCTTCATATAGACCTGTTCCAACATTTGACCTTTAGGTGATATTAAGCTATTATATTGTGTAAATAATCTATGTGTAAATGATCACTGGATGGGCATAAATACGCTTCATGGAGATTGTGCATTTGCAGGATTTTTCTTGAAAAGTTAGAAGGGAATAATCTCTGTAAATACAAACATATTGTGTGAATTATCATAAATGATCTCCTACCTATGTAGTTCAGTTAAACTTTTTGGACTGTATTTCACTATACTTCTTTAAAAATAAAAACACCACAGCGTTCACACTTCCAAACAATTAGAGTTGTTTGACACTGCAGAGGTGCTTCCCAGTTTGGGAAGGCTGTAATCAGCAATTTATTAGCGAAAGTGCATATTTGTGCATAATGTGGGCACTAAATACGGGGCAGATTATTTATCAATTTAATAATTTTTAATTTAATTGTCAGAAAGCACTAAGTAGGGTGATAGATTGCTTATAAAGTGAGGTGTTCATTTGGGCGCTGTGACTGTGCAAGATTTACTCTTCTTTAACTACATCTGGCAGAAAGTCAGAAATGGCTGGATTTTTTATGCTTTTTACTGCAGGATCTAAAAAAGGGTATTAAAGTGTGAACATGTCAAGTTATCTTTTTTTCAAAAAAAAAAAAAAAATCTCGTTTCCTTTTTCCTATTTTCTGCCCCTGTATGAAACATTGCTCCTCCAGAAACCGTGCAGACTGAACAGAACTGTTGAACTGTCATCTTTCAAATAAAAATGCATGATGCCCTGAAGTTGTTTTCACTTGGTATGTCATTTGACATGGTTTACATAGAAGCAGTGCTTGGTTGTCCTGGAAAAAAAGATGTTTCCTTTTTTTTTAGTGTTTTTCTCGCCTCTCCCCCCCTCCCTTTTTTTTTTTTTTTTCTGAGGCTAAACAAGGACATCATATCAGTCCTGAAATAAATACCTCTTCATTCAAATATGTACTTAACTTCCATTGGCAGAAAGGGATGATGACAATAAGGCTGTGCATGAGAACAGATCAGATACTGCAGCATATTGTAAAGAAACTAGATAAGACCTGTAAGAATGGAACACATTAATTTTGTCAGCAAAATTCCCATCTCATATTTGCATAGAGGACTCCTGTGTTCTGCTTTCCATACTTTAGCACAATGATTATAACAATGGCAGTTCTGAAGAAGCAAGAAAAGTTGAGTTTTGGTCTGAAGTAATTGGTGTTTTTTGCTTAAAATAATGACAAATTGTTAATTTAGGCTGTTTTGATTTTGAATATTTGGCTTTTTGTTTTCTATTCAAGAGGTTACCACATAGTGCTTAATATTGTAGTATCAGAAATTTTCATGTAAACTGATGAATTAATTCCCACCTCACTGTAGCAGTGAAATATTTCACAGCTGGGGAGCTATGCCTCTGAAAGAGTAACTAAATTGCTTGTGGCTTTCTATAGCTAGAGATGAAAACCACTATCGGCAGTCATAGCACATTGTGTCCACCAGGTGTTTGAACCACTTGATGATAAATAGATACAGATAACCTTTTTTTTCCCCTGTTAGTGGTATGCCCTGTTGCTGCTTACATGAATTAAATAAAACTGCCTACATGAGAGATTCGATTTGGTGAATAATTTGGAAATTCTGATGTCACTCTCATAACGCTGAAAGTCTTCAGTACAAAAAAAGTGGTGAAGAAAAATGGTTTGGGGGTAACTGATGAGTGTTTTTATCTTAAAATTTATGTTCAGTTTATATATACTGTAGCAAAAGAGGAAGGAGAGAACTGAAAAACATTTGTTAAACCGAAACATAAAATTGTGTCCATCAGAAAATACCGAAGTGGAATAGTTTTCTGAGCATTTTCATTTTTTTCTTTCCTTTCCAAAATGATGTAATTTAAGACCAGCCTTTTTTGGATAGGTTAGTTTTAACCTAGCTGCTCTGTCGTGTTCATTGCCTGGCAGTGTTCATTGCCTGGCTATGCAAGGTTTGGGAAGAGAAGGTTGGACTGTTCCTTTTGGAAGCAGCGGTGGCTTACATAAGATGAAAAGTATCCATGAAAGTATGACTTAAGAAGATGATTTTTTTGGAATCCATTGCTCTGAATGGTTTTAGTTTAGCTGGAATCGGATTTATACAGGGCTTAGGAAGGGCTGGCACAAGCACAGTTCATCTTCTGTTGCTGATGGCTGTGCTTAACTTTGTGCTCAGGTTATTAAATATGTAATTACATTCCTAAAATATACCTCTACTACAGTAAGAGAAGGGTGAAAACTAGGTACACAGCTTGTACTTAGCCATCTGTTTATTGCTATTTCAAAATACCTTGATAGTACATCGTCTTTCAATTTTAACTTTCTTATCAAATACGGCTTAACATTTTTCCTGTGACCGCACCATTTCCTGTGACAGAAATCTGTGATATGAGACAGGAATCTAGTTTAGATATAACATGGCAAGCATTATGATTTCCATTTCTTCATTAAAGGTTCTGTAGATTAAATAAGGTTGAATACAGCCTTGGGTACTTTTAAAAACAGTTTTGTGTCAGGTATTAATTAAGTTTCAGTTTTAAAATCAAAAAGCATTTTCCGTTCTGTGAATTCCTGCTACCATACCTATTCTGACTTTATACTACCTTCTAGTATTGGCAGAGTGCAGTATGTACATGAAACCTACCCATACATTCCTATAGATAGTTTTTTGATAGATACTGCAAGAATTTCAGTAGGTGTGATTTAACAAATGATTCATTCTAAAAAGAGATCTAGTACAACACCATAGTAAAAAAGTCAATGTGAAAAAATGCAACGTTGAGGGTTTGTGAAAAGCAAAATCAACACCATTCTACTCACGGTCTTTCTGAGCTTGCCTTTTTTTTGATGGTCTTGTGTCTAACAGATTCTTCTCGCCTTGCTGTTAGAAAACCAGCTCTGTCTGAAATTAACCCAGTCCCCATCATTGCATCTTGGAAAAATCACATCCTTCAGGGAGAGCATGGTTTTGTGGAGATGTGTTACTGGTCTGGTGAAGTGAGTGGCTGTCCTCTTTTAGCTGCACCCTGTACTGATACTAAGAACAATACATTCAAATTGTGAACATCTACCTTTCTGTGAGAAAAACGTGTTTTTAGGCGCTTAAATGAATGGCCTGGTTTTCAGATGTGCTGAACTCCCACACCATGTAGTGGTCTCAGTATTACTGTGCCGTTGCTTAGCACTTTTAAAAAGCATCACAATCTTTATGCAGGTGTTTTTGCTGCCATACAAATGTATGCACTGCTGTTTGAATGGTTCACCAGCACAGAGTTGCTTGAGTGCTTGAACGTCTTTACAGAAAACGTTTTCAGTAACTTCTTCTTTCTCTGCTTTCATCACATATTTTAACATATTAAGTACCTAAAAATAGACCTGTAGGCTGTCATTGTTAAAGTGTTAATGTGATAAGACAAATAAATTTGAAAGCAGAGTCCACTCTGACAAAATTAATTTAGATCACTTTTCTCTGTATTGGGACTAATGCCATTTCTGGCTTTTCCTGTTAGTCTCTAATAATTCCCCGTATTTTTCATTGCTCATAAATAAAGAGATGGAGATACCTGTTGGCATATTTTTTCCATGGATTACTTACTGTGCAGAATATGAATTCTCATTTCAGTCAAGAGTCTAATCACTCAGAGTCAAAATACTTATTTTAAAAAGCTTCAGCACCTAGCTGGAAAGTAAATTTTAAACTGCTGGGATAGTTCACTTTAGTTACAATTAAAACTAAGAAAGGGATGAAATGTGAGTAAATCTAGAAAAACTCCAATGTATAATTCTGCCTTGGCAGTAAATAAATCCCACTTAAGAGGACAGCTCTTAAGAATTAATGTCCTCCTTGCTACAGGAGGGTGCAGATTTTTACAGATGTTTCATTGAACTGGCCTCATCTGAGGAAAAGCAGCTCCTTTAAAATTGGTAAGGGTAAAATTGACTCATAAAGATAAGCCTACTATCCTGTACGGCAGTAGCTAGAAAATCTCACTGAAAGAAGAGGGACTAAACAAGGTACAGAAGTAACATCTCCTTCCTCTGACAGCCTTCTGCACGCTCACACAAGATTGCATCCAGCCTGTTTCTATGGGAGGAAGGAGCCTTGCCTAAGGACTGGGAACAATTGTTGCTTTTATGAGTCAGACTTCTCCTGGGAGGACCCATTATCTCCAGGGAGGTTTATGTCAGACATTGTGTTCCCCTACTGCAAGGGCCAAGCACCATCGTGCGTGCTTTTGGCACGGTGTAATCCTGTGGGACTAAGTCATGGTTCGGCACATGCTCACCTAAGGTAACAAGGCAGAAAACAGTCTTGGGGAAAGGCTGGAGGGTGAACATCTTTCTTCCTGTAGCTTGCTTGAAGGCAGGTACCTGCCCGAGCCCTCTAGAAGGCTTTGGCTTCTCCTGGCTGTTGCAGAAGACCACGGTGTGTCCTGGCAATGAGGACTGAGCTGAATCACTTTCTTCTGAGGGAGACTTCTGCAGTGCTCAGTGGGAGCCTGTCTGGAGCAAAGAATCGAGGGCAAAGAGGAAGCTCAAAGAAACTAACAAACCCTCTGGATGTCTGCTTCCAGCCTCAAGGCATTGATCAGAAAGACAAGGGACAACAGCGTGTCTCTTGTGTAATGAAATGTTCTGTTTGCCGAAAGAGAGTACAAAAAATGGTGATATACCATTTGTAGAGAGAAGTATGTAATTAAAGAATAAGTTCCTTTCAAACTGTGTAGCATTCTACATTTCATCTCATATATTACAGGTTGCCATCTTGTCATCTTGTTGCTTTAAATGAATGTTCCATTTTATGTTTATAGATACGAATTTTTCATATTTTAAGAGCCAAGCTAGAAGGCAGGATAACTTTGCACCGTTCAGCTGTCATGCTTCTACTCAATAAGGTGTTTGTGACAGACAGCATTTGCTCTCAAGTGAAAAAAAACAGCCTATGGGTTAGACGTGGTATTCCAGGTCATTAGCTTTTCTGCAAATGGTAGAATATTTTATTTTATTTTATTTTTGTGGCGTTGCTCATTCTTGCTTGTTCTTTTTCCTTAATGTTGAAAACTTGGTCTTTGATGGGGAGTCCTCACCCCGTAATAATCATACATACAGCAAAATATGAAAATAATTAGGATGCTTTTCTGTCAGATTAGTACCTCAGGTTGATAAAGGTGTTAAAACCAGGAGGCACTTCGTTGTCATAAAAGTACTTGCTGATACTCAGCTGCCTGATCTCAATTACAGCTGTATGAGTCCGAGTAATTCCTCTGATGTGATGGGGCTCGCTTGGGTCCACAGCAATGCTGCTCAATTTTTTATTTGACCCTGCTTGCTCTTAGTGAATGGCAATCCAGGTCATTTTTTTCACCTGGAGGGGAGCTACGACGACCAGAGTTCTGTTTTCTGCCATCTTTCCAGATGTATTCTCATTTTTCAGTACCTTTCTGGATGGTGGGAGAGCTGCAATTTATCCAAGGAAAAAAGCTTGCTGTCATGCATTCTTACCAAGTCGCTGGTGTTGCAGAGAGCGCAGACAGAAGGCCAGTTGTCAAAACCATGCTTTTCTTCCTCTGTCCTTTTAGCCTTAGCATCTGAAAACCTGGTTGTCACAGAGTCCTCTTTTAAGAACATAATTTGCTAGGCCACATGAAAACCTCTTTATCTTTCAGCCACTCAGTATTAAATCTTAAGCTGAGTCCCAACATGGTTTCAGAGCTTTTTGTATAGGTATAACCATTGGTCGAAATAGAAACGGTGATTTCTTAATGAGGACTATTATGTGGAAACACCTGAAAGGAATATATTGACTTTGTCCAGAAAGTGAAATCTGGCCATTGCAGTATATATTTGTGCAAAACAGTGGAAATGTTAAAAAACAACAAAAAAAATAGTTTTATTTCAGTATTTCAGACAAAAAAATGTAACCTGCAAGTATTAAAAACTTTTGGAAAACATATATTTGGCTAATGTCTTGGTATGGCAGTTATGGACACTGTAAACAGCCTTCTCTTATAGATAGGGATTTATATAAATTAAGGTAGTCTACTGCTTTAATACAGTTCTATGACTATTACATGAAATCTTTTGTGCATGGTTGTAGCTCTAATGGCGTTACAGCTGAAAACAGCTTATTAATTCTTTTCTTTTAAGTTAGAGAATTGTTTTGCTATAAAGGCTTCTAATCATCCTATAGAACAAGGCTTGTTAGGCTTGGCATAAAATTTCAGTAGTAGGATGTTGTAGGCTTCTATGTTGAAGGAGGACTCATGTTTTGCCAGTGTGTGACAGGAAGAGTGAAACCGGATACGTTTAGGTGGCAATGAGAGGACCATAACCTCTGCAAGAATCTCCTTGGGCATATACTAGTTTTGTTAACTCAGGCCAACAGAAGTTTAAAATTAGTTTAGTATCGGTCTCTAGAGCGTGAAGTAAAGTGTCAGTCAGCCCACCAAAGGTGCAAGCTCTCTTGCCTTTAGCAGACATATGTGCCCGTAGTTGGTTTTTTTTTCTTTTTTTTTTTTTCCCCCCAAATACCTGTATAACACAAGCACAGCATCGCCTCTGGCATAGAGTCCTGCTTCTACATGTTCACTGTGCCAGATTTAGCTTTGCTGGACTTTTTACATCAAACTTCAGTGTTGGTTAAAGCTGTTCTACATTCATTACTGAAGTAAAATTACATGGATTAGCAGCCACCAGTTTAGTTCTTATTAAGGTATTTTGCTCAGTAATCTAAGGACATCTACAATTCCATGTTTTGGCTATTACATTTTTTTTTATTTGCTTTGGTATTCTCATTTAAAATGACAATCTAGTGTTTATTTTATTTTAGCTATATAGAATGAATTAAAAGAAATGTATTCTCCCTGTGAACCGTACTATAAGGAGTAGATGAGTTGAAGGAGACTTCAGGCTCTTCTGTAACTGAATTTATATTTTACTGATAAGCTTTTATTTGTTTTATATTGTCTGTCTCGTGGTGAATAATTGCTTACTGTACTGTTTCTGTGTTTAAACATCAATAACTAGATATTAAAAAGCGTATGCCTTTATTTTAAGGCATGAAAAAACATTCATCCTGTGGTTCAGCTAAAAACTGACCTTTGCCAAGGACAACAAACACACAGAGATACGAAGTGCAAATACCTTTTACATCTAGCACTGTCTGGCTTCAAGGCTGGCATGGATGTGTGGAAGACGCTGGCCTCCCAGTGTGCTAATAAGGATTAGGCATTTGCTGTCTGTGAAGAGACCAGGAGTTGAAGTTACATGAGTCGGGATAAAAATTACAAAAGCTATTGATTTCACTCGTGGAGCACATAAACCAGTCATCATTTAGGGCCAAGAAAAGCATTTACCGTGCTTACAAAGTCCTTCCTCATTTCCCCTATTCACAAGGTGTCACCAGCCAACAGCAGAGTGGGTCAAGTCTCTGGCTGCAAGGCCATGTGAAAGGTGTCACGTCTTGTCTGGCGTGGCAATTTCTAGAGTGTTTCCAGCATATTTCAGTGCATGTAACAGTTGCAGAACTTTTGACAAAAGTGCCCAGCAAATCATCATAAATTGCTAGTATTAATGAGCCTTTCACCATTCCTCTGCTTGCTTGCAGCTTATTCCCATCTGTATTTTGTCCCAGGTTATTTCTCTGTTGTACTTTATGTGATGTAACATTATTATCATATTCTCAGCTAATTTAAATTGACAAATTGCCATGGAATTCAGTAAAGTCGTGCCAACTTATAGCACTGAGGACCTGTCTATAATTATATTCATCTTGTTAAGGAAGTTTAAATAGAGCAAAGCTAAATATAAATGCAGTATGTTATCTTCATTGACTTCTAGTGGAAGAGTTTAATATATGCGTGATTAGTTATATACCAAAGTGAAATTACACATTATTTGTGTTTGAATTTTAGCCTACAAGGTAAGGACAAGTTTCATGGAAGCTGATAAAGTGAGATCTAAATTATATTCTTTGGGAATGGCTTGTATTGAAGGGGAGGGATGACAGCAAAATAAGGCAGAGATGCCTGAAGTGATAGAGACCTGAGAAGTTCTCCTGCATAGCAAACAGGTGCTCTCGGCAGTGTGGCACCCAAGTCTCGGGTTTACACGTGTGGTGCAACCCCATGAGCAAAGGCACTAGCCAAGACACCACGCTGGTCTCTTTTTGCATTTTCAGTGCTAGGGTGAGCTTGACACAGCACTTGCTTGTCTGTGTGCAACGCAGATGTTCCCACAGGATCCCTCTGGCACAAGGAAGGTCTTGTCCCACAGAAAGTACCACCTCTGCACTGCGTCTTGAGAGATCATGATGACTTTATTCTGCAGAAGTTAAAGAAGGTTTCACACCAACCCTGACCATGCCATTTCCATTTCAGCCACGCTGATGGAGAGCGTAGGCAAATTACAGTTTTCTTTCCATTCCTTCTGGCCTTTTGTTTTCCAGAGAGGTGCTCTGCATACTGATTGATTCTGGCAAAAACTGCGATCTGTTGTGTTCATATTGTTGAAGACAGATGTGAAATAGTTGTTATTAAACAGCTATACTATGCAAGTTAACAACATGGAGCAGCTATAGATAGCTTATCTCCCAGTTCTCTTCAGATTATACGTATAACCTGAAGTTCTGGTTTCAGTTCTTGGGAAGTTTCACCATACTAACAACGGGTGCTCAGACTGTTAATCAGAGCAATCACACGTTTGTTGCTGTTCGTTATTCTGTTTTCGGTGTCTAATATGTGGGTGGCTAGAAAAAAAATCACTACTGAAATAATTGCAGCTGCAGCCTGAGTTGTTTGCTGATTTAGGTTTAAAAACCTCTTTTACCTGGGATGTTTTTGAGATTTCTGTTGTACCTAAGTAAGACTGAACAGAGGTGTTTAGAAAAAGCCTGTATTTCAGATCTTTCACTGTAGATGCTGCACAGGTCTAGGAATGCATTTTAGCTTGAACCAATAGAAGCTGTATGGTCTTATGTGTTACAGGAAATGTTTTAAATAGAACTGCAAAGCAATGAAAAAAAAAAGGTGTTGCTTTGTACGGTTTCCCATTCTTCATTTTACAGGCTACTAGCCTACTTACTCTTTAAAAAAGATTCTTTATGGACCTCTGGGAGTCTCTCTCCAGTAACTATCTTCTAATGCTGTTCCCCCAAATATAGGAGACCTTCTGGTATTTCCATCAGTACCAATGCATGTATCATTAGGTGCATTATACTATTAATTGTTACTCCACACTTCACAGGGTGTTCAGTACTTGCTTTGGGGATCATCACAATGTTCTTTTAGTGTATTTGTCCAGTAATATGACTGATTGAGGGTGACCTTTTGCCCTCTATGGTACCACTTGAGGGTTTCGTTTGTTGGTTTCTGCTTTGATTTATAATGATGTAAGTGACAGATCATAGAATCATAGAATGGTTTGGGTTGGAAGGGACCTTAAGGACCATCTGGTTCCAACCCTCCTGCCCTGGGCAGGGACACCTCCTACTAGACCAGGTTGCTCAAAGCCCCATCCAGCCTGGCCTTGAACACTTCCAGGGATGGGGCATCCACAACCTCTCTGGGCAACCTGTTCCAATGTCTCACCACCCTCACAGGAAGGAATTTCTTCCTGATATCCAATCTAAATCTACCCTCTTTCAGTTTAAGACCATTACCCCTCATCCTATCAATACACTCCATGATCAAGAGTCCCTCCCCATCATTCCTGTAGGCCATCTTTAGGTACTGGAAGGCCGCTATAAGGTCTCCTTGGAGCCTTCTCTTCTCTAGGCTGAACAACGCCAACTCTCTCAGCCTGTCCTCATAGCAGAGGGGCTCCAGCCCTCTGATCATCTTTGTGGCCCTCCTCTGGACCCACTCCAACAGGTCCGTGTCCTTCTTGTGCTGAGGACTCCAGAGCGGCACACACTACTCCAGGTGGGGTCTTATCAGAGCAGAGTAGAGGGGCAGAATCGCCTCCCTTGACCTGCTGGCCACACTTCTTTTGATGCAGCCCAGGATACAATTGGCTTTCTGGGCTGCAAGAGCATGTTGCCTGCTTATGTTGAGCTTCTTGTCTGCCAGCACCCCCAAGTCCCTCTTCTCAGGGCTGCTCTCAAGCCATTCTCCGCCCAACCTGTATTTGTGCCTGGGATTGCCGTGACCCAAGCGTAGCACGTTGCACTTGGCCTGGTTGAACTTAATGAGGTTGGCACAGGCCCACCTCTCAAGCCTGTCCAGGTCCCTCTGGGTGGCATCCCTTCCCTCCAGCATGTCAACTGTGCCACACAGCTTGGTGTCATTGGCAAACTTGCTGAGGGTGCTCTCAGTTCCACTGCCCACGTCTCCAACAAAGATGTTAAACAGCATTAGGTCCCAGTGAAAAACTCATCCTCTTGCAAACCTGCTGGTGGAGTTTCACAAGGGTGAGCTGGACTCCTGGGTCATTCCTGTGGTTTTTTAAGGGTCAGGCTTGAAAACCGGGTTTGCCTTTGTGCAGATCACCCACCCTGTAGGCACAGGCCCTCAGCACACAGGACCTGTATGGCTAAGGAAATCTGGTGGGGAAGTGTGCCAGTAGGTACAACTGGAGGAATGGGCCATGGGCTGTGCCCTGGACAACGCTGTAAATGGAGGGAGGATGAAATTCTTGTGCACATACCCTCCCTGAAGGCTGCTTCTCCACACCTCAGTCAATGTAGCACTGGGATTCACCTCAGTGACCATCTTTGATGGGAGATGTTTGAGAGCGGGAAGAAGAGCTGCTCCCAGCGGTGCAGTGCAGTGCTGCGGCTGTGGGTCAGAGCCTGGCATCCTGCCATGGGACCAACCGTGTCTGAATGACTGCTCTCCTCCCACGTCAGGACAGGTGTGACTCCTGGCAGACTGGCAGGTAGCAGAGCTCCACAGGACCGTTTGGCGGGAGTCAGGTCAGGTAAAATTAATATTTAACTACTTCAATGAAATAATAGGTATGTGTCTGGAGGAAACCCTTCTGTTGCCAGCAGAAAGCTTATCAGGCAGATGGAAGGAATTCTGTGAGTTCAGTAGCTGTGAAATTCAGATGAAGAGTTGAAGACGGATCACAGACCTTTCTCATTGCCTCCTGGAGGGCTCGGTGTCCTTCAGCTTAAGCATAAAATATTTTCTCTTGGAGAGGACCTAAGCTGAGAGTGTCTCTTTTCCAGTGCTAATTTCATACAGTAATGTAGCATGCACAAAGCTGCAGCGTACGCAGCCGCTCCAGACCATATCTGATGCATGCATGCACGTTGATTTTAGACAAGTGGTGTCAGCTTTCTCTTTAGCACTTTCTCCTTTCTTCTTCCTCAGAGGTTTTGTAGCTCTGAACACATCTGAGCTCTCCATAATGAAAGCTGCATTTTTCTGTGACTCAAATAGGTGTGCGTTTTATACATGTGCATGCAAATCAGTTTTGCCTCTCCGTTTCCTGGTGAGTTGCCACAGTGGCCAGGAGGGTGGCAGGGGTTCTGCACCATTGCCTGGGGGAGCGCTAATGTGTGACCGAACGTGGCGGAGCCTCCTCGCAGGAAGAGGTTCGGCATTTCCTTTTCGGCGCTGCTGCTGTTGCGTGAAGGAGGGCTACAGCAGAGAAATCTGGAGGGAGCAGTATAAAGAAGGAGCATGGGTTGGCGTTCAGCTCTGAGTGACATCAGTGCAAAGTGGACGCCTGGCTGTATGTGGAAAGGCGTCTTTATTAGTGTGTTAAACGGCGAAGACAGAATAAGATGTTATTTGTTGCCATCTAATTTCACCTGCAATTGAAATACTTTAAAAGACAATATGCACGATGTAAATACCTGTTTTCTCATTATCTGTTTACCTCTGTATTTTCTCTCAGAGTTGTTTATCATTTATTTTTAATGATAATGAATAATTCTGGTAAGAGGTTGAACCCGGGCGTGTTACTCACTATGATAGTGTTACTTCCTCCAGAGATACAATGCCAAGTTTTGTTTCATTTTATTTAGAAGAGCTGAGGATGGCCAATACCACACCTTATTCCAATATTTCTAAACAAAATTTTAGAAGAACTAATTTATGCATCTGACTGACATGCATTCAAAGCTCAGGTAGGTAAAACGGCTGAACTGTTCTGCCCCTAGTATTTTGAAGTTCCTTGTCAGATGCTGCCCATGGCTCTGCAGTGGCAGTACATTGATGGGACATTAGCTGCTCCTGAGTGAGAATCCTTTACGGTTCTCAGGCTTCAGTGATTTCAGTGTCTAATGATTGCAATATGCTTATGATTAACTAGATAATACACTCTATTGAAAAATCCTTGAATTGTGAGGTGAAGGTTGAGTGGGCTGGGGTGACGTTGGGACTTCCCTGCATAGATTGTTTCTGTTTTGAAGTCAATCGGTCAGAACTGCTGAGGTTTTTATTGCTGTACTTGGTAAGTTTCAGGAGTTTATTGCATAAACATTTTCATTTTGCTGCTGATCAGTTTTTTGACTGAAATGAAATGCATAAAAGGTTTCTACATTGAGCCTGTTCCTCCCCACCTCTAGACTATATAAACTGATGAGATGACATAAGCCTAACTAAAGAGAAAGAGCAGTTCAATTTCCTTTACATGGTCATATTTTTCCTTTATCATTCCATTTATTTCAGTTAGAGATTACTGAAGTAATTGAGGCAAATATTTAATGTTTGGCCAAATTTCATTTGAAAAGAATTCCATTTATAGTTCAAATTGCTTTGATGTGTTTTGCTGTTTTAATACCTGTAGCTGCAGTCATCTGCGTAAAGCTGAAGCAATGATACTGTTTTTATTTACACTCAAAGAACTTAACCCTGTGTATCTGCCTGGCCATCTATCCAGCTAAAAATCCTCCTTATGTGTGTACATAATGTATATTTATTTACAGAGGCTTCAGGTACTCAGTGATTCCTTTGTTCGTATTATTTGTATTAACATTGGCCATCTCACATGGTCGATGTCATGGTCAATAGTATTTTGAGAGAAGAATAACTGGTATGAGGACTATCCATTAATTAAACCTGTGAGGAATTCTTTGTCTGAGATTTCCATCAGGTTCCTCCAACACGTGACATTACCATGTTTATGTTCCTCATACAAGCACATATTTCTGTTGATGATGAGAAGTTGGGTCACTGAACTTTCAGCTTTCATTACTCCATAAGCAGCTACTTCACAGTTACACTGGTAAAATGGCAAATGACCCTGCGGAGGTGTGTTGAGGAGCAGCATGGTAAAAACATTCATCTTTTAGAATAAAATCTGAGAGAACTTCACCAGACCTTTTGTTCCAAAATACAACTAAATGTTTTGTGGCAATGGTTCCCTTTTCTTCAGTAGTGTGTGATCCTGCTCTAGTTCCAGGGGGATGCTCAACTGTGAGACTCCACAGCACATCCAGCCCCACAATTAGGCTCCTCTGGCCTGAACACAGACCATAAATGTTTCTAAAAACACCATCATTGTCCAGGCCCTTTCTCCTTTGTCATTCAGCTGCGGAGGTTTCTGAAATTTGGTCTCACGATCCCTAAATCCTTTTGTACGCCTGTGACTAATTGTGTAAGACTGCTTGGACCCCGGCAGCTTGGATGCAGGGTCCAGAGCAGAAACGTAGGTGCTTAGGGGACACGGCTGGTTAGGAACGGAGATGTCAAAAGACTTCTTAATGAGCATTCAGTCTTCTGTCTCCTGGGTCAGCTAATGAGTTCCTTTTGTGAAGTGAAACTCTTCTGATGTCAGTTGACATAGCTTCATGTATTTTTCAATGGAATTTTGCTCTAAATCCATCTTTTAATACAAAGCAGTTGTGAGATTCTTGCCTCACTGTGGTGTTTTCAGTAAAATGACATTTGCAGCTCCAGCGCGCCTTCTGTGTGAGATTCGGGAGCCACTGAATTGTGAAGGGTACATCAAGCCCTTGACATCTAGGATATATTTCATCAGTAAAGAAAAATAACAGCTAATATTTTTTTTCACTGTTAAGGTCTGTGTATTGTGATCCCCAAATAAATATATCTCATTCTTACAACTTAACCTCAAGCTGCTGTGGTGCAACGGGGGTTGTAACCAGTTTCTGATCTCATACGTTCTCCTTCTGAGAACCTCTTCCTTTTAAAAAGGTTAGAGATAATAGAAGAGAAGGTCTAGCTTAGATTATCTTTCACAGATGGGTATGCACTGATGAAAAGATGTAATCCAATCATGAGTTTATGAACCTGAACACCTGTACTGTATGAATGCATATACTTGCATTCAGATATCTGAAATAATGTTAAGGTGTTACTTAGTGGCACAAGGAAAGGTGACATACAGTTGCATCAGCATAGGCATCTGTGTATCTCACTCATGACAATGCTGTCAGGTCAATTTTAAAGCAATATGATTATGCAAGTCTTGCCCTAATGTAGCTTTGGTGCACGTCTCACAACTCAGTGAAGGCTCTTGTCTCGTTTCATTGTGAAGTCTACAAATGCAAAGGTTTAGTGACATCAGGGTGTGTCCCTGCCTTCGCTGGAGAGCTTTTGGACCTTGCAGGAATAATGCTCTTTCACTGCCCCATGTCCAGCTTCATGCCTTCCAGCAGCTTCGCAGGTTGGAAATTCATAGCTCAGCCTAGATAGACAAAACCAATCCTCAGCTGGGTGTGCTGGAGCTGCCTTGCCCCATCAGAGCCACCACAGGTGTAGAGAAGAGGGTAACAAGGAGATGGTGATGGAGAAACAGGGCGGCGGGGAATGGGGAGCTGAAGATGTCTGGATGCTGATAGAAAGCGTAGAGGCAGGGACAAGGAGATACACACATGCTTTGGAAGGGAAAATAGAAAGACAGGTGTGAGAGCTTCAATCAGTGAGAAAACACCGCCAGTGAGGGCATGTGAGGAAAGATCCTCTTGGGAAAAAAAAAAAAAGGAAAAAAAAAACCTCTTGAAAAAAAAAGGAGAGGATTTAAAAATGTGTTATATGCTAAAGAAACATACCATTCCACATTGAAATGATTAAAATAGGCTAGGAATGAAGGGGAAGATACATTTTGTGGCTGGATTTACAGGCATAAAATAGACTACAGAAAAATAAAATAGGGTTAAAAATCAGAACAGTGTGTAACTGTGTATGTATTCAGTGCAGCTCTGTAGAATAAGGCGGGTTTTATTAGTATGTATTATGGACAAAAGTCCATATAGACTGAAACCTTGCCTCTCTCTTGCCAGTCATCAAGTTCTTGATCTAAAGCATGAGGCCTCCAGGTCTTGCAAAGATGTGGTTTTTTCATATGGGTAAAGAACATAGTCTTTATTAGTCTCATTCTTAGAAATTATAGGCCCATTTTAGATTTTACTCCTTTTAAAAGAGAAAACTCAAGATAGATAATCTGTTGGGGAAGCTGCCCCTAAAACACTGCAGTCTGATAAAATCATAGGACATTTTTAATAGTGCCCATGCTGTGTACCTTGATCAGATTCAAATTTGGCTTTAAATTAATTTGTGTCCCTGTAACGTATGAGTCTTATTGCAAACTGTAATAGCAATCACTGGATCTAACTCCTGTCTGAACTAGCATTTTCATTTCAGGCAAATTAAATCTGTGTTAATTATAGAATAGCTTTTGGATGTATCTGGCCTAGGTTTCTTATTAAAATACTTTACTTTTTGGCTGCAGTCTGAAAACTAAATACTTGCATATTTGCATGCATAAAGATGGAGGAGAGGTTTGTAACATCTGTCTAATTGTCAGTGGAGTTTTAAATATGGATTGCAATCCTGATTCACATAAATTTACTCATATAAAGAGGTTACGGCGGGGGATGCTCAGGTAAGGATTCAGAATGAAATCTGCAGAAGTATGTGGGGACTGTGGTAGGCAGAGTTACAGACGGGAGCTGCAGTGACATATGGGCTGTTGCTGGTCCTCTTATGTGTATTTTAAAAGGAGCTCTCGTGATATTCCTGCATCCCTGGGCTGCATCAAAAGAAGCGTGGCCAGCAGGTGGAGGGAGGTGATTCTGCCCCTCTGCTCTGCTCTGGTGAGACCCCACCTGGGGTACTGCGTCCAGCTCTGGAGCCCTCAGCGCAAGAAAGACATGGACCTGTTGGAACGGGTCCAGCAGAGGGCCATGAAGATGATCAGAGGGCTGGAGCACCTCTGCTGTGAGGACAGGCTGAGAGAGTTGGGGTTGTTCAGCCTGGAGAAGGGAAGGCTCCAGGTAGACCTTATAGCAGCCTTCCAGTACCTAAAGGGGGCCTACAGGAGAGATGGGGAGGGACTCGTTATCAGGGAGTGTAATGACAGGACGAGGGGTGAGGGTCTTAAACTGAAAGAGGGTAGATTTAGATTAGATATCAGGAAGAAATTCTTTCCTGTGAGGGTGGTGAGGCAGTGGAACAGGCTGCCCAGGGAAGCTGTGGATGTTCCATCCCTGGAGGTGTTCAAGGCCAGGCTGGATGGGGCTTTGAGCAGCCTGGTCTAGTGGGAGGTGTCCCTGCCCAGGGCAGGGGGTTGGAACTAGATGATCTTTAAGGTCCCTTCCAACCCGAACCATTCTGTGATTCTGTATTCCTGAAGTCAATACCTGAGACAAGACTGGACATCACTGAAAAGGTAATATGCTTGATTCTTTTCAAAGTTCCTTTTAAACTGGAGATGTACAGTCTTGTTGAGACCCACCCAAGTTAAAATAGAGAAGAGGGAGAAGAAAAGTGGATCTGGATGCATTTAAATATTTACAGAAACACTCAAATTTGGAGATGTCCATACTGCTACAAGAAATCTAACTTCACAGCACACACCATCTGGTGCCTGTGGTGGTCAGCCCCGTGGGGCGGCTCAGCCCCCACAGCTGCTGGATCTCCCTCCCCAGTGGGAGCCTCCTGGGGGCAGCTGTCCCGGCTCTGTTCCCTCCAAAACTCAGGTCCACCCCTAGCCTACTTGCTGGTGGGGCAGAAATGGCCCTGAAGCTGTATAAGCACTGCCTACTAAAACATCCCTGTGTTATCAGCACTGTTCTGGTCACGCATCCAAAACACAGCACCATACAAGCCACTATGAAAAAAATTAACTGCATCCCAGACAAAATCAGTACAGTACCATACTTTCATACTGGTAATGCAAGAAATATCTAGCACAAACTGAAATATCTAGCACAAACTGAGAGGACGTATGTCAGTCTGCACTGACACTGGCATTTATGGGAATTTTTCTCCCTACAGGAAGAAGGAAATAAGTTGCTAATTATTTCGCAGCTCAGCAAGTCCCTTTCTCCCCTCACTAATGACATTTAAATTGTGAACAATTTCCTTTGAAATCAAAAAAGTTTGATGGAACTATAACGAAGCAAAAAAACCCCACCTCTTTTAATCTTGTTGTATCCTTTCTTTCCCACATCTCAGACTATAGCTCACTTTGATCTTAAATTGTAACAATTGCTACCTACCTGGATTTGCATAAAATCCATTAAATGTTTTAAAATGTAATTGAAGCATGTTAAACAAATATTTGTTCGTAAGATTGCTTTAATTTATATGCCTTGTGTTTCATATAGGTGTAGACATTAAATCTGCATGAAACAAAAATCTGTGGTGAAGTGAGACACCAGGGCCACTCTTCCGGGTTCAAGGAAGTTAAGTCAGGTCAAGATGTCATTCTGCATTTTATTACTCAGAGGATTTGTTTACCTGACCAAAAGGTATTTTCCTCCACTGATTCACTTTAGAATAAACCTTTGAACATTGCTGTTCAACAGTCATGAGGAAAAAAAATGTCTGAGGGAGAATCTGATTTAATTCAGATCTTCCTTTTTAATTTAAGACTTACAGTAGCAATGGGAACTCAGATGTTCAGCGGACCTGAAAGACGAATGACATTTTTATGCTGTCGTGTATTTAATCCATGAGTGCTGCGACACTTTAAAATTAAAATATATGGTCCCATTAACTGTTTTTCAGTGTATACATTTCGTAAAGAAGAGTGTTTGTTGTGCACCCTCAGAGCAGCACAGGGCTGTGGGTTAGAGCCAGTCATCTGTGTACTCTCTGGAGGCAGCAGTGGGAATGTCAGCCCCCTGGCTCCCGTTCTTGGAAGAGTTTCCTCTTTTCTGGAAGAGGAATAAGATTTATGTAAAAGACTGCTGCCAATGCTGTTTCTTAACAGCATCCCTTCCAGAGTGTTTCATTAAGATCTGCTGCTGCTGAAACTGCACAGCCACTGAGGTCTGTCGGTGGTCACGTTTGCAGGCAGAGCACGAGCTCTGTGTTCTGCCGTGCAGAACTGCTCTGTCTGAACGGTGGGATGTACTGGTGACACTCCCAGTCTACTCTCTGCCGGCTTGCATAGGAAGCCCCGGTGTATAACCAAATATGCTCAGACTATCCTAACGTTCCTCCCGTTTAGCATAAGTGCCCTGATTCTGCTGTGAAAGTGGCCTTTGTCTATCTCTGTGTGTGTGTGTATATATAAATATATATATATGTGTGTGTATATAAAAACTCCAATGTCTGTAGATACATAACATCTGTAGATATTTGGCTTCTTTTTCTAAGGAACCTGAGGCTCTTGTGTACAAGGTAGCTCTTGATACTGAACACTTCTCCCTTTGCAAGAAGCATTTTGACTGCTGTGCCTTCTGCATAGAAGGCATTTTGTGTTATGAATGCTGTTTTGTGTGTGTTAGAAATGCTTTGTCTGACAGGAAAGGGTTATCACGTATCCTAAAGATGCTCAGCGTATGAATTCAGCTGATCGCCCCTAGGGAAGTGAGATCTTCCCAGATGATTGTTTTGACCGTGGCTTTCATGTACAGGTCTACCTGGTCACCCATGGTGTTTTTGAAAAGCGCCATTGTCTGACCAGAGTCCAGTAGGTCTCCCTAGCCAGATCCTCATCTTCCAGAGAACGAAGGCATTTTTTTGGGCCATACACTTTATAACAATAGCAGCTTTTTAGAAACAGGTCAGACTTACTAGCTTTGTCTCTTGACTGTTGTGGGTCCTCCTCCAAAATCAAAGTGGTGGTGAGGGCAGTGAGAAAAGGGTAAACCAGGACAGGGAATTGGATGGAAGGGCACGACAAGGAAAGCTTCAGGGCTGCTGTTACCTCTGCCCCCTCCTGTACTGTCAGTGGGAGGTGGAGTCTGGGTTGTGTAATTGTAGCTTCCACATTTCTTTGAGTTTTGTAGAGACCACCACTCTTTTTTTTTCTTTTCTTCACACGTTACCCGGGCACAGGCATGCTGTTGTTACCCTTCCAGGCTTGGGACCACGTAGCCTGCAGGTCCCAGTGCTGCTGCTGATGCCTCAGGCTCTGCACTGCTCATTAACGTTTGTTTCCAGAGCTTCACCTCCAGGGTGGGTTTAGGCTTTAACTAGCAGCTGTGAAGTGAGAGGTAAAGGAAACAAGTAGAAGGTAGGTTCAGCATGGGTTTCTTGTCTCACATTTGCGTAATTTAGCCCATATTATACGCAGAGGCTGGTGGGCTTGTGTCTTTGCTGCTGTGAAGCATCCTGTGGCCCTGGGTCAAGGTCTTCTCTGCTGGCTCTCATCTGTGTACACCACCTTCCTGGAGCCCAGGCTGACCCCCAGACTTGGGTCTTGCCTGCCTGCTGCGAGAGCCCTGCTGCCTCTTGGCCCCTCTCAGGCTTGGAGCTTCTGTCCGTGATGGCAGCATCGGAGCCTGGACTCTTTATTTTTTGTTGCTGTGGAAGTTATTTATTTCCATGCTTAACACTTTTTTTTTTTCTGAAAAAAACAGAAAAGACATTCTGTGTTGAGGTAACCGTACTTATTACTTACTAGCTCTTAATTGCTGTGGTGTGTTTTTTTTTCCCTGACAAATTGGTAGTTGTTATTGCTCTTCTTCTAGCGGAAGGAGCACAGTTCAATATGCTGTGAGAGTGAAAAGCAGCTGTTAGACATAAAAATAGAGGCAGTTCATAAAGGCAAACCAGAATTTGTGTGTTTTATATACACAGATTCACCCACGGCACTACAGACAACATTTTCAAGTTTTGCTTGTGCTGTCTCCCTCTTTCTGTAAAATTTTTGTCATGCCTCCAGTTGTACATGCATCTTTTCTATATGAAAAAAATCCAGGCTTAAGATGCCCAATGGAGATACTCTTTTTTTTTTTTTTCTAGGTGCTTCTCTCTTGCATGTTGCCTTCTGCTGTCCTGTCTTTCTTTGGGGTTTTTGTGCCTGAGTGGAGACTTGGAACTTGGAGGGGGGGGATGCACCTAGCATTGTGCAGGGTTCATCTCCTCGAGCTGCAGTTGCTGCCACCTGCACGGCAAACCCTGCGCAGAATCACACAGCTCCTGTGTGTGAGGGCTGAAGGGAAGGCTGCCATACTTGTCAGGGAAGATGATACCTCTGGGCAGCAGTTTTGGAGGAGGAAACTATCAGTTTCAAAGGGATTCCTGTGTGGGTAAGAGCTCATTGTGTGTTGCCAGAAATAATGTGATGAGCACAAAATATTTTTTGAAAGGCTACTTCTTCCATATGTGTAGGTGTTCACTCAGTGACTTTACAGTAGAGATTTGGCAGAAAGGTTAGTATGTTTTAAGCACCTATTTCGTAGTATATAGTATTCAACTGTGTTGGCAAAAATCGAAAATACTATTTTTCTTTTTTTCTGGCTCTCAGCTGTCACATTCTTAATCTTCGTATGGTCAGAGAACACATGATCAGTGTAGTGAGTTCAGTATGTTGCAGAAAATATTTTATTCTTAAAAAAGCAAGCCTGGAGTACGTGCCCGAAAGCCAGAAAATAGTGTCTTAACTGTCAACTCTTTTCGTACCTCAATTTCACCAATATCGCATGGGAATAATGTTACTTTACCTTCTGGTAGTATTCTGAGATTGATTAGTTTATGGTGCTTTATCAATATTAAATCAGAACTGTCAAATTTTGCCATCATTACTGCAAGAGCAATTGCAGTTTCAGTGCTAGATGATTTCTGCTCCCCCATCTGAACTCTGTGTGCTCGCCTGCTGTGGCTAGTGAGAAAATTATAAGGTAGTCCATTTACTTGCCTAGTAAACATCACCACGTTTTCTTTTTTCTTTTTTCTTTTTTGCCTTTGCTTGTGCAACATTGACATTCGTTTTTATTTTGAACTACGTATGCAGTTGGTACTTTAAGTCTTTGTGGATATGTACCTTAGGATTTGACATTTCAGTGCTTGGCTTTTCAATGATTTACAAGAATTTACAAGGATTTACGTTCACAGTTTATGCTTGTGGCCGTGCTCGTTATTTTCCCGGGTGCTTTGACATCCCTTGATATAGGGATATAGGGACTAGATGGGGAAAACGTCTTCATAATCAACATGGTCTCTCGTGTGTACAGCTATCCAGTTTGGAAAACTGAAGGAAACAGATGATGCAAATTCAAGATTGAAATGGGTGAAACATTTAGGAAAGTGTGGGTGCAGAGGCTGGGCAGTTCCCGAGTTCGATTCCTCATTGTATGTAATCCAAGCAGCTGCAGGCTGCTGCCCAAAGGCAGCTTTTTCGTTGCCCCCTAAAAAGAGGCATATGTGGCTATGCTAACATCCCATCCCTTCCACCGGTGCATTGATTTGTTAAGAGAACTGATGATTATGGCTGCACAGACGTTAGATGCAGCACAAGGGAGAGGCTACATGGGTAGCTGGATCTCCAAAGCAGTGAAGGTGGTGAGAGGAGGGGAGAGAAGGGGATGTCTCTTTTTGGTGGCAGCTGCCTGTTTAGGTCCAACTAAAGGCAGTACAAAGCTGCTCTCTTGGGGATCTCATATTTAGTTAAGTGTGAGATCTTTCAGTACCACTATAACTTGTTGTCCTTGTGTGCGCATATCTCCCCTGTCAGTCAGAACATTTCCCTCTCCCTTGGTTTTGGCTTGTTTTGCTTCATTCCCTGTATTTATACATTTGTCATCCCAGGCGTAGCTGTGTGCCATACGCATTCCGATAGAGAAAGCCGTAAGCATCTCGCCTTGTTCCCCGGTGGTCTGGTTTGGATTTCATTAGGCGTACACCTTCTGGTGTTCAGTTCCAGTGACGCCAGAGAAGAGGTGATGCACACTGTAACATTTGCTCCTTCAGACTCATGTTTTTATGCAGAGAGCACGCTGAGACAATCTCTCACTGTCTTGCAGCGGCAGGAGCAGGCACATCCTTGCTGCACGCAGAGCAGTTAAGGATTCAGGAGCAGTTCCGCTCCCACTAGGCTCTGGTTAGAGCTGACAGGTTGAGAATTAGCTATCAGAAATTTTCCTTAGCCTTAATATTAATCACTATAGGGCAGCAGCGATGGTATTATGACTTCCAACTATCTGTATCTGCCAAAGCAGGTAATTGTGGTAACTAGGCTGCGAGCCACGTCCTCACACGTAAAGACAGAACTGGGAAAGGAGCGGGTGTGTGTTAGATGTACTTTGGGGTTTGCCTCCCTAAGAATACCCTGAGAATGAGACGGGCTTTCTCAAGATGATGTATTCTGGTGACAGACCTGGCAGAAGCTTTGAATATAAAACTGAATAGATTCTGTTACACTGAATCCAAGCTGTCCAGTTGGATAAGATGTATAAATCTTGATATAAGGTAAATTAATGATGTTGAGAGACAGTTTTAGACACCTTTCTTTTCATTGTTAGAAACTTTTGCCGTTTCTGACCTAACTGTAGGTAGTAAAGCAGCACCCACCCTCTTGTTCTTGCACAGATGTTTTCCTCTAAATTAAAAGGTTGCTCTTTCTTTTGGAATTTTCTCAGGGACAAGCCAAACTCATCTCAGCTTTGATTTTTCTTGGCTTCTGTGTTTGGATCCCTCTACCTTATCATTCAGTTTGGGAACCTGGGACATGACTTCTGATTTCAGGCTGCAAAATAAACTCTGTGTTTGTGCTGCAGCTTATTGCATTAGGTAGGGCCTGTTAAATCAGTAGTAAATTTACTATTAAAAAAGTAGTAAATCAGTAGTGCAGTAAAAACTGCACTTTTGACAATTATATATGATTAAAAGAAAGAGACTTCTAAATTAGAGATTCGTAAGTGAAGGCCATAGCTTCTTGTTCATGGCTGCATTTCATTTATTCTGCTCAGCTGGAAAAGATTTCAGCCATTTAAAAAGTGGCAGCCATTAACCTGTCATCTCATAAGGGAATGTTTGCATTTTCTCTTGAACCGTCTGTTCTTAGTGTAAGACAATAGTATAAATGAAGGAACTCAGTGTTCCTTGGTATTGTCTAACAGTCTCGTTTGTTGACCAGGCTGTTCCATTATAACAACTTATTTACGCTACAGTTTGTTAAGTTGTAGGTTCACATATGGTAGAGGTGGAGGAAGAGCCCGTGGAGTGAAGAAGTTTCTCAGTACTTTATTGCAAGCATGTGTTGCCCTGGGTTCTGGTAATAAAAATTGTATCTGGAAAATCTACCCGAGTGACTAAGGGGATGGATATCCTTTTCTTCTATATAAAAAATGGATATGTTAGGATAAAAGTAAGGCAAATGCAAATATACATGAATACTTTGTAATTCAGATGGCTGGTTTTCTGACCTTGGTGAAGAGTCTCAATACGTGGCATATAGACATAGCTCAAAAATGGCTGTAGCAGTACTTTCTTTTCCCCTGAGTGTAAAAATAAAAGCTGCATTACTCTTTTTTTTCTTTTCATTGGTGCGTATTTTGTGCTTGCACCTGATACACTAGGTATGATAAAGCTATACTTGGGTTTATATTTACAAATTACCAACTTCTGCTTTGTGTACTGAAGGACTGGCATAAGCTGGTTCTGCAGGCTTCACTAGAGCCACAGCGATGTGCGAGCTGCAGACCAGGCCCACCGACAAGACTCAATTCACATGTGTGTGTCTTTGTGCAAGGGCGTGCCTTCGTTCCTCAACGCGTGTCTTCAAATTTTGTAGGATCTCTTGACATGGATGCAGATGTATTCCACCTGGCTTTAGGTACCTACCTGGGACTGATGCTTCTGCTCCACTTGGCGGAATTGATGTGAAGAGTATATTATATGATATGACTTTCTAACTTACTTGAATTAATATTATTCTTTCTTACACCTACTGTCTCATATTTTTACCTTCTGGCTTTGGTCATTTGATTCTGGGATGTTTGACTGTGTGAAGGGTGAATGATCAAAATGAGCTATTTTTCTCCATGCATTCTCTGTTCAGCTCTTCTGTTTTCCTCAGGGAAAAGATCTATTTTCCTCTCGCTCTGCATTTAGAGGAAGTGAGGAGTTAGAAATCTCTCTCTTTTTGTGTAAGCCTTTCAGATTCCTGTATTCAATAAATAGATGCTCTTCTCTTTGAAATCCATGACTTCTGGACTATTTTTGAAGTGGGACCATTTAGCCTGGCATGCCGCATTAAATGATGTACTGCTGTAGCTTTTGTTTCAGTTCTGCTTTGCTGTGTAATGAAGATAATTTAGCATTGTTGACACAGTATAAACCTGTGTCTGAGTCGTGTCAATAATATATTTCCATGTGTAGAAAGATTCATTAAGGAAGGAATTTTAATAATGCATGGAGAAAGCAGGGGTTCTGCTAATGAACGGACTCCAAAGTAACCAAAACAGTAATTTAGCTGGGATACATTTCAATATATTTGTAAGTAGGCAAAAGGTGAAACAGTTGTGTGGAACTCCAGGAGGATCATATTAAATGGCCTTTATAGCTTTGCACTAATATTATAATTTAGTCATTATGAGGACAGTGGGATTCGGGTTCTGTGCTTTATTTTGTTACTTGACCAATATAGCCTATGTGGCAAGTCTTTTAGGGGAATAATAAATATACCTTCTATACCCTCAGCTTGTGGAGAGTCTCCTGTGCTTGCAACTAGCATTATTATTATTTTTATTATTTATTACCATTGACACGTAGATGGGAATTGTTAATTCTGTGTCCTAATAGGAATGGGGAAAAGAGGGAGAATATTAAATTAATACAAAGTCTGTGTATTCTCTAATGAGGCTTATGCATCTCACCCCCTTTAGTGCTTTTGAGTAAAGACTCTATAATACTTGGAAGTATAGCCCAGGGAGGATTTTAATTGTGAAGTGCAATTTTCAGCTGAAGTTTGTTTTTCTCTCCCACCAAGAGGCAAAAAAAGTCCCTGGTGGAAGTGGTGCTGAGGTAAGCGTTAGAAGGACTGAATAAACTGAGGGCACGGAGCAGTACTGGCTAGGCCTCCCTGACGACTTATGTCAAACTTATTTTGCCATATACCTTGTTTCTCGATGGCATCGGCATCAACTAAACTGTTCCTAGTTGTATAACAGGTTTTTTTTGTACGGAAATACTCACTGAAGGCTATTACCCTTCTTTCACTCTTTATTCTCCTATGGTATTGGTTATCGTGGTGAGGATTTGTCAGTGGTTGTCTGCAGGAGTTCTAAAAGATCATCTTAGTGCCTCCTGACACAGCATAGGATCTCTCTGCTGAGCTTTATGGCTGTCACCGTCAGGTCACCCATCCTAGCAGGATGGAAAATAATTGGACGGTCTAGGTCAGACATCTGTCTAACATATATAGGTGAACCTACATTAAAGTCAGAAAAGCCACATCATCTTATGCATTATGTATTTGCAGAGTCCTAGTATGGACATTCCCTCCCTGCTTACATGCAGGATCTCGTATCTAAATCCATGACTTTTAGTCCAGTTTTGCTGCGTATTTGTGTGTTTTTCTAGTATAAGACTTTGATCGAATGTGACTGTAGCTTTGCTTGGGTAGGTACTCTCATAATATAGATTTGTGCAAGGCACAGGGAGCCTTACTCTTGCCCGAGTTAATGTTGTACAAGTAATTAATTTAAGCTGTTCATAATTAAACTCAATTAAAGTGATTTTTTTGGTAATAAATTGTCTAATTATAAAAGTTTGTAAACATCTCAGCTTAGATACTGGCCAGATATTATTTCTTGTCTTCCTTATTGTGTTATTGGCAAGGCAACGGCAAAGCTAATGAACATTACTGTTCCTGGTGACCCCTGGGCTGCTGCTCCCACGCCCTTTGGGCTTGCCTGGCCTGGCAGCTCCATGCGGCAAAGTTTAAATTGCTTATTTTGGCCGAAGACATTTTGCACTTCAGCTCCCATGGCGCTTCTGCGCCTGTTTTCCCTCTAAGGTTCCTTTTATAATCTCTTTGCAATGAAATGTGTGGTTGGTTGGTTGGTTATTTGCCTGGGGTGGTGGATCATGTGCAAGAGGGTCCAACACCGTGTTAAAATATGGGATGCTTACTCCATTCAGGCCACAAAGGACATGAGGTTCCTCAACTACAATTTCCAGGATGCACTAAGGATGTATAACAATATTTCAGTGGGAAGATGTTTACCATTTTGAGTGACAGCTCATCTGTTGGAAGCATATGCTTCTCGTGGAATTTTTTGGTTTACTGTAGGCATGATTTTCAGTGGTTAAATAAACGATCAAGAATTTTTAAACCCATTGCATTTAGCATACTGACTATAGCCCTTTTAGAGTTCTGTGCAGGCCTGGAGAAATGGCTGGGAAGAAAAGGTGAGAAAATAAAATGCAGAAGAAAATTGGGAAGAGGAGAGGATCTGATAGGCAAATCAGGAAGAAAGACCTCTTAGGGGAGAGAGGGAACGGAGGCTTTAATGGTCTCGCCATATTAGAATCAAATGAAGTTTGTCTGTATATCAGTAAGTGATTAAAAGAACGGAACAAAGAGAAACAAAAGATTGCCTCTTCAGTAATTTTAAAGTAATGTAATTTGAAGTGCAGGAATCCTTAGCAAAAGTCATTTTAATAATTTCTTTCATAAATAAATGTGCACTTTAATATTGTAAACACAAACTATTAAAAATGCTTTGGAAATCTTAGCTTTCCACAAAATCTGCAGACTTCTGTTTTCATGGGTGACAGTGCTTTCCTAGTGTTATTTTGTATTTGAAATTTAGATTTTAGAAACTGTCAAATTAATGCCACCAGATTTTATTCGTATGCTGAAAATATAGTAACATACACATTTTTAAGTTAAAAATAGCCCTGAATTTATTGTCGCTTAGTTTTTTTTTACAGGATAGAAAAGTACGTTGGCATGGAATATGAATAGTACTTTTTCAGGCTGCTCAGTCCTGAGAATTAAATTAGTTGGGGATGTGGAAAACAAGTGTTCTTCTGTCTGCTGGATGAGGGTGGCAGAGGCCCTGGGTCACCCGGGCAGAGTTCGGCTGGAATTCTTCTCGCCAAGCCAAGTGTTGCACGTCATCTAAACAAACCGCTTTATAGTGGGGGAGAGGGACGAGGGTGGTTTTTTTTTTCTTTTAACCTTAAAAGTATTCTCCAAGACCCCTACAGGATTGTGTGCCATGTTTGCCATTGGGTTTCTTCTATTTTTATTCGCATGCCTTTTGTTTCCTTTCTGTTTCTCTTACTGATCATTGTGAAATACGTATCAGCAAAGATACTTCCACCAGACTTCTGACCTCGCCATATCTAAATAAAGTGCCAAGGGTGGAAAGCTTATCTCTCTGTAAAGGACGTAACAAGCTATCACAGAAAGTACCAGATTGTCATCTAGATGAGTTTGAAATTGAGGGAAAGAGAAATAAACCTTTCTCCATTGTTGTTTGTGTGAGGGTGTAGGGCATGGATGGATTAAAAAACCCTCTGAGACAAGAATTTGCAGATCTTTCATATTTTGCCTGAGGGTTCTGTTCTGACCTCCAGTTAAAAGAAATAAAGTATAACACATTACCTTGAAAAAGTGATGAATCTTTAAGCCCCCTGAGGACAAATCTTGAGTTCTTCAGTGATATATTGCTTTGGAGGTTCTCAACTAAGGAGAGATTTGATAAGCCTGCAGATATTTTAGATGAGTTATGACTACTCACGACTAGCATGAAGTCTGAATCCTGAGTGAAGATGCTGTCCTTGGACAGTGGTCCAGTGAAACCTGAGCTCTTTGAAGTTCTAAAGATCTTCTGAAAATAGTTGCCTCTTGTTTGGTGAATGATCTGTGTTTACTTAGTGTTTCTGCACTACAGGCTCAGACAGACAGGGACAGCTTATGGCTCCTGTTTATAACAGTAGAGTTACCTGGTGAATGTACTCTATTTATCGTGGTTGTATTCCTAATCCTGGGAGATATGCCGAGGGCAGTTGCTTCACTGAGGTCAATATAGGGTAGTAACTTATGCTAGCTTTTCTTGGCTTAGCACCTGCATTTGTCAAGATTTCAGAAGGGAAAAGGTTCACCAAGAGAAATAACCGTCCATACATGACAGCTGTCAGCACTTCGACTGTGTCAGCAGTTTCAAGAAAGTCATGCTTGGAAATGTAGTGAGCAGGAAACCTTAGTGCTTCTTCTGATGCACTGTTTTGCAGTTTGGGAGCACTCATGCCTCTGCTGTTTCATTTTTTTGTTTCTTCATCATATACTACAAATATTAGTGAATCCGCTTGGTGTTACCCATCTTTGGGTCTGCGGTCAGTAAAAAGTTCATGTTGGGAAATCTGGGAGATACATTTGTAGCTGCATATTTGGTATTGACCTGAGAGATGAAGTGTGAAACGGCATCTTCAGATCTGCTCTCAGATGAGCAGCTGCTGGGTTGAGGAGTTCATGCACACAGAAGACTCATTATTCTGTCTATATCTTTAGGGCCGCTTGCACAAATGCTCTCTGAAAGCCCTACTCGTTTGGGTATACCTGCGGTCGCTTGGGAACATTTTGGTCTTTGCCTGAAAGCACCTGTCCTCTCTCTTTGTACGAGCAAACCTTGATCCTTTCCCCTTATAAATATAAAATCAAAGTCAGTCTGCAAGACTGTACTATCTCTGATAGAGATCTGTGAACCATGTCAAATATTTGCTATTGGACAGGTTTAACTGGACACCTGCGTTTTCAATGGTTTTAACAGAGCATGGACCTACCGCTGTGTAATGTTTAAACCTGAATAAATAAATAAGTTTATCTAGCAAATAAGGAAAGAACACGGTAAGGAATTCCTTAGTTGTCACAGACAACCCTGTAAATTAACGCCTTTTGCAACACAGCAAAGTATTAGAGAAAATTGTCTCAAAATATGAAGAGGCACTTGAGTTTAAATTAAAATATATTCATATTTCACTGCAAATGAGTGTAAATGCCTTCCCTTTTAAGCTAAGAACAAGGCAACTCTTGATTTACGTTTATGTACAAAGCGTAGGACATGTTGGAGCAATCTGCGTTTGGATGGCCTCCTGTACAGAGGGTTCCTCTGCCTCCTTCCCCACCCAGATAAATTTCTTTTTAATGCTTCCTGCTTCGGTGGTGGCAAGGAACAAGGTGCACTGGCCCTTCCCTCGACTGGCCTCGTCCTCTGCCCTCCGCGGCAGGCAGGGAGGCGCAGGCGGGTGAGGGCAGAATGGATGCTCAGAGGACGGTGTGCAATGGGCCTCTCCGGCTCCTGCTGGAGGGATGCTGGGTACTAGAGGTGTATGGGAGCAGGGTGGGGCACTGGAGGGCAAGAGGTGCCCAGTCTTTCTTACCACCTCATGAGAGCTCTCTGATCCTCCTTGAAACTAGCTTCTCCTAGCCCTCTACCTTTAAAAAACCCTCAATTTTTCTGTCATCCCCTCTCAACCCACCAGAGTTTCCTTACAGCTGCTCCCAGGATGGATGCTTTGCCATCACTGGGAAAGACTCTGTGCTCGTGCTGTTGAGAAACCATGAGTCAGCTTGCTCAAGGGAAGGAGGAGGAGGCGAGGAAATTTCTTTTTATGATGAGTCTTCCCACACTTCCTGCTGTTTCTGTTTTGGGCACCCTCTTCAGAAGCTGTGGGCTGTTTTCTGCCCGCCTTCTGAATGTACGAAAGTTTTTCCTTCCCTAGGAGGATGCTGGGATCACCTACTTATCCTGATACTAGGTGTCAGTATTCCACGCCTTTCCCCATCTAGAACAAAAGGGATGATGTACCATCTCCACTTCAAGTGTAGTGTAGTAGGGGAGCACTGGGACAGGAGAAAGCCCTTGCAAAGCTCTGTAGAGTTTGGTGAGAGTCCAGCAACGTTGCAGCTGTTTTCTGAGGCACTCCTTCCTCTGAGAGGCTGCCATTTAGTCCAGCCCTGGGCAATAAATATATTCTCATTCAGTGCATAGGGACTCTGGTCCTAACTTAACTAAAGCGTAATTGGACTCACAACACTAACAGCGAAGAGGTTTTTGCAAATGACACACCATCCATTTGAGTAGTGTATGCAATAAAAACTCCACTTCTTCCTCTCTGTTTGGAAGGTCAGATTCTGAGGGTGAACATAACAGTGCTGAAATGATTTGAATATAATATGCATCTGGATAAAAATGATGACAAAAGAGGTAACAAAACAGTGCTGTTCAGTTCACTTGCTGGAAACATCTTGTAAGTGCTTCATTTCTATTTCATGCTGGAGTTTAGAGCTGCTACAATACTGACAGGAGGAAAAAAATAGAATTGCTTCAGCTCTGTTCTCCCACCCACGGATGTTCTTTAGTGTGGAAAATGAGTCATCAAGAAAAGATATTTTTACTTTGCAACAGACATTAGAGAAACATTGATCTTCAGACAAACCCTGTGTCAATTGATTTACCAGTCAAAAGGTCTGATCCTGCTTGCATCCCCTTACACAGATCTTATTTTCTTTGGAACCGCCAAGTAGTCACAGCAAGAAGTGACCAACGTGGGCTGCCCAGAATTCACAAGCAGCTCAGACGTGGCTCCCACGTTGGCAGTTGTGTGACACGGCTGCTGTGAGGGCTGTGCCAAGCTGCTGGGCTATCCGAGTCTGTATTCGGAAGAAACTGGGGCAGATCCTCAGCAGAGATTGATTGTCCCGGGCCCTTTTGCAAGCCCAGCCTGTGGTGGCATGGTGGCTCTGCCAGGATAGGGCTGGCTCGCTAGCTTGGCCTCAGCTCTCTTGGATGTGCCCAGGGACCTTATTGCTTTTGCAGGTGGAGGCTTTGACATAACACAGCTTTGCAAGCAGTTTTTGAGAAGTTTCCTGTCACAGGTGAAAAGTAAGAGCTGTTTTGTGAGCCAACCTCTTCGTTTGAGAAAATTATCAGCTGGGATGGGGAGGAAGCTGCTGTTTACCATCTGAGAATTCGGATGCTAATTTACTTTTATATTTTGTATCTTGCTTTGGAGTATAAGGCTTCAGTATAGTGTCTAATAAAGATAGGCTTTTCATCTGTAGTTTTCAAAGCATTTTGCAGAAGGGGAAGAGGAAGCATGAGGTTCAAAGCCATGTAAAGGAGTTCATCAGTTGCCAGGTGCACAGCTTGTATTTCATCCTCATTTGTTTCCACTGGACTACGCTTTTGTCAGTCTCAGCTGTTCAGAGGTGCTGATGGCTCAGCTGAATGTGAAGCTGCAAACCTACAAACACAGATGAGTATTTTTTGCCCCAAACTTGTTTTCTGGGAAGCCAGTGTGACTTTGAGTTAGTATTTTACCCCAGTAGAAGGCTACATCGTTTATTACAGTTTCTACATCATGATTACACCTTTTATTTAGATTTGTTAGTATTAACTCTCAGATACCAAGCTTGCACAGGTAGAACATCTGGGAAGCTTTCTATATTGTTTCATGATAACTGATCGTTGGAAGTTTGTGAGCTGTGAGGATTATAGTTAGGATATCCGTAACTGTACTTTGGTAGGTATAGAGTTCTTTCTATTTGGATATCAAATGAGGAGTCGACAATTATTTGTGTAAATCCAGCACAAAGATGGTATCTGCCAGGAGTTGCCAACGCTGGTAGCCTGACAGAGGTGAGGCTGCCACAGCTCTGTGTCCCCAAGTCCAGCTGGTAAGCAAGGTTGAGCATGTATTCCCAGTAGGCACAATATGGTCCAGCCTGGTGCTCATGAGAGGCCAGCCCACACAGCCATGCAGGGCATGGCCAGGCAAGCATACTGTTATGTCAACTCTTTTATCCCCGTGTCCCTCAGTTTTACTTTGCTTATTCCCCCCTAGACCACCTTTGCCCACCTTTGGTCTTTCCCATCATAAGCCTTGGGCAGTTGCCAAGTGCTCTTGTCCGGCACCTCATAAAGTGTCCCATGTGCCTTGTCAGGAATCCCTCAGATGTTGCGGGGAACCTCTCCCATTGAACCCCCATGTTGGGTCTCAGCCCATAACTTCCCTGGGGCCCCCTTACTCCATCCTGTTCCTTCCCTGGCTAGTGTGACTGCGTCTGGCAATGATCACCTAACCTGACAGCAGCTGGAGTGAAGTGCTGAGTGCCTCTCTTTCCATCACAGCTGTTCAGCGCTTCCCACCATCAGCTCCACAGAGCTGCGTGCTGGCACTGGGCCTTCAGCTGTAGACCTTGTTGTCACAGGCAGCCATCATGTGTGAAAGCTGTGGAGATCTCCCTCTGCTGCCGAGTTGTACTGACTCATCAGGCCATTTCTGGATGATTTTATCTGTCTATTAATAAACCATCTTGCATTACTTTCACTTGTGCCTAGGCAGAGCTGAACTCCTTGAACCCTTGTGTCTGTTTATTTAAATTAAGTGTGATTTGAGTGCAAACTGATTCGGGCAAATTACGACTTTTTTCTCCTTTTTTTTTTTCTATATGGCTAGATCTCTTAATAGTTCATAAAGCAGGCAGTTCACTTGCATCTCTCATCCTGGATGCTCACTTACTGAAACCTCTCTTTGCCTGAGCCTTTATGGAGTTTGTAGCCACATGGAAGCTTTTTTCCCCTGTGGAAATGGATGTCAGGGTTCTCATTGGTTTTAGGAGCCGTTTGGTTGAGAAATGTTAATTGCTAAGCATTGCTAGTTCACATCGCTCTCCACATCTTCTAGGTCCCACACTTTCTGGGTTAAAACATACCGTCTGCTTGCCCCTCTCTTCCCCCGCCCTCTCCTACAGAAGAGGGGCCGGAATGTTGTTTTCGGTTCTTGCTTAAGGAAAGGAGGTTCATTTGTGGATTTGAAAGAAGAGGGTGTACAGGCAAACACAAACAACCTTTGACTTAGAATTCTGTTTTTCTGAGGGCATAAGTAAGATCCACCGAGGTCACGGGGGGGGTTGCATGACCCTGAAAAGAATAATAGATGCCTAAATTAAATAGTTTACATGCCTAGACTTCTAGTTGTCTGAATGAGCTGTACCATTTTTGTTTTCCTTTTCAGATTTAGATTTAGGCTGTAGTTTCTGCTTACACAAATACTTTGATGAAAACAAATATAGCTCACTGGAAATACATTGTGTAAGCTGTTGATGCCTGTGTTTGCCTACTTTATTAGGCACATTTACAGTATGCTGCTGCATTTCCATTTCTCTCCTGATCTAATAAAGTAAATATAGTACATCAAATGAAATTAGCTTCATTTCACACTTACTCAGTAGTGGATCCAGTGTTCTGCAGGATCTGCATTTTATTTTTAAAACAAATCAAACAAACAAAATGTTATTTCTCTGTAATTTCATTTCTTTCTAATTACCATTTTGGGAGGCAAGTGGTTTTGATGTTAGAGAGATGTAGGGTGCATTATGCTGATGTTCATTAGGTTAGAATGACATGGTAAATTCACAGAAGGTGAGGGACAACAAATTGTTTAAGAGATTGAATTTGAATTACTGTAATTTCTCATTAAAGCTAGGATTCATTAGTGAAGTGTATCATACAAGAGCGGTTTTCTTTCTCATATTTCGATGTGATCCGTGTTGCAAAGAATGTTTTTTTAAAAAAAAAAAAAAAAACAAAAAAAAAAACCAGAAGAACATCTATAAACAGAGGACTTGTTCGTCTGTAAATTAAAGTCACTTAGCTGTCTCTGTGTGATTTTTTGTCCAATTTTGCTTACCAGTTTTCTGTAGCGTTGCTGTATCTGTGAGCTCTGCATTGGCTTTGCCGCTGCTGTAAAGGTTGTGGCGATGGTAGGATCGGTCCCTTTGGTAGGACTGTGCAAGAGTGCTCATGCTCAGTAAAGTCTTGTATAAATGCATTGTCCTAATTATAAGAGGTA
Source organism: Rissa tridactyla (assembly GCF_028500815.1). Lineage (NCBI taxonomy): Eukaryota > Metazoa > Chordata > Aves > Charadriiformes > Laridae > Rissa > Rissa tridactyla. The sequence goes on along the minus strand of NC_071497.1, from coordinate 69,831,354 downwards.
TAGCTACACCTCTTATTCCCAGTGGAATTACCTCCTGTTCCCATTGCTGCTCATACTACTTTTAGGACATAATGTTTGTAAAATTTTTAAGCTTTTAAAAAAACCAAACTGATTACTACTCATCTACTACTCAGCTACTACAACTATTTGTAGACAGTTCAGCAACTGTGAGGCCGGTAAAATCCCCTTGCCCCGGAAAGCAGCGACAATTGAATGGTCAACTGCTGTGACTACGTTTGGTGGAAGTTTGGTAAAAAATGTATAGTGGGTGATCCAAAAGTAAAACTCAAAATCTTTATTTTACTGGAAATGCGTAGCATGTGCCTTCATGTAAGTCTTTCTACTTTGTTGTTTCAAAAAGGGAAGTGGCAGGGTTTTGCAGTTTGCAGAGGAGCAAAGCTGTGTTTTCTTTACTAGTTGGAATTTCATTGCACCACATATTCATAGTTGGATACACCTAGCTAAATCAGGCAGGCAGTAGATGTAACATTTTTATTACATATATTTTATTATATATATCTGATGACTTGAAAAAATGTAGCAAAACCTCAGTCAACTTTAAACCTTTTCTTGAGATTGGTAATACCTGTATTTGGCAGGAGGATGTGAGAGAGTCATGTATAGCAATAGTGTTGCCAGCACTGAAGAACTTTATATGAGAAAGGGTGGTCTTCCAGCTGGTGCCTGTGGTGGAAAAGATCTCTTGTTATCTACCACTGACTATGTGTGAGCTGAAACAGTTCAGCGTTATTCCTGGGCATTTGTTTCCCACCTGTAAAACAGGAGGGCTATGAAACAGGAGGTCCCAGCACTTCTGATGGTGTTTCCACAAGTGCTGAGGCGCAGAGAGAAAGCAGTCAAGAACAAGAGCAGTAGGGATGTCCTCTGGTGGTCCACCAACTAGACAAGCTGGTGGGGGCTGTGTGGAAGAGAGGCTTATTTCTGTTTCCTTCAACTCAACCAGAGTTTTGCTGCTGAGTAACATGGGAGGAGAAATAGTGCTAAGTTGTTGTGTGGTGTTGGTTTTTTGCTTGTTTTTTTTTTAAAAAAAAAAACCTTGAAATTTGTTTGCTTCCATCACTAACTATGTTCTTGTTGAAAGTTAATTAAAGCTGCTTGATCTGATTGAGTCACTTAGCTCAAATTTAGGTTAGAATTTCCTTTGATCACTGAGGGCTCTATCCTGCAAAGTGCTAAGCATCCTCTGCTCCCACAGCCTTCTCGGCAGGAGCTGAGGACACAGCACGCCCTGGGAGGTGGCCGGGTCCTCGCGAGGCTGGGTCACACACAGTCTAGCGTAATTTAAAAATACGATGAAGCTTTTCAAATGTGTTTTGATTAATACATCATGGACTATCCCACAGTAATAACTTCTGTGCCTTAATATATCACTGTAAGTACTTCGTTAAGCAGTAAAATCTTGCTATATTTTTCAGGCCCTCTGCTATGTGTGTCCTGGTGTGAAAGGAGATGGTTATTTTTCCTTTCAATTTCTCTGGTGCAAATAAGTGATACGGCTTTACTGTTCCATTTCACCCCAGGCAGTAATTTCGAACAGTTATCCCACTTCTCTTGGGCTTAATGATGCTATCAGGTGATGGAAAGTGAGTGACCTTTCAAAACGGAGTGAACTGTAATCACTCTGCCGCCGGGGTCCTGGGTTTCTGCTGGGGAGGGCAGCCTCTGCAGCAGCCCCGTAGCGCCTGGGGGGGCTGTGAAAGAAGTGGGGGTGCTTTATTGATCGCGGTGGTCGCATGACTCGTGTCGCTGGTGACTCCGATGATAAACAATCACGTGAGCAGCGTAACCCATGTCTTCTGGTAAGTTTTTCGGGGGAGATTTTTGGCGGAGATTAAAATGCCATGTGCCCAGCCACTTGGGGCAGTATGTCTGAAGGTTTTTCTTTGTGAACTCTCCTCCCTCAGGAAGAACCCAAGACCCCAACCCTCAAACGAAAAAAATAATCTTCCCTAGTGTTCATATTTATGTTATTTTGACTCTGCCTACTTTGAAGTATTCGCAGTTCAGTTGTCCAGTGGTGAGTACGTTTTATGTATCCCGACATGCCTGAGAAGACAGTTTGGATCTTGGTAAAACTGGCCCAGATTTTATGATGTAAATGGCTGAATCAGATTTTTTTATCTCTATATTTAGGTTCCTCAGTACAATGGCCTCAGTTAACAGGGTGACAAGCACTTGCAGCTGCATTACTGCTTCCATTGACGCTTTCTCTGCAGCCTGGGGCGCTGCTGGCTGAACAGTTCTTCAACTCACTGCAAGTGCATATGGTGTCAGTGAGACATCAAGAAGGAAGAGTTATTCTCTGGTGTTTGATCCATTTTTCTTTCATTTTACAGCTTAATGGGTTTTGTTCTCTTTATACCATCTCACTTTTCTTTATGTTCGTAGCTCTGTCTTTATTAAAGGCTCTGAGGAGATCTTCAGATTAAGAGCTCTGAATTAGTTAAAGATTTACTGGTTTTAATCTCATATTAGCAGAAGACTGAAGTTTTCTGGCCATTTTTACTTTCATTCTCTAGACTTATTGGAAATACTTAATAATAGAACGTCTGATTACAAAACCTACTGCTTACAGATTGTTTCCCATCTTCGGGATGCTTTTCAAATTTTGGTGACCATTGTGGTGGCCGAGTGTGCTAAACTGTACAGATGGAGCAAGGATTAAGGAAGCGATGAAGGGATGGATCATCTCTGACATTGTTTCATTGCAGTTTTGCTGGTGACTGAGGCAAAGATAAACCTTCCCTTTTTTTTAAGTCAGTGAGTGTTTTGCCTATTGAATTTAATGGGGCCAGGATTTCACTGTCTATTTTGAAAAGTATGTACCAATTTTGTGTACCTTAGCATGAGTGTTACTTTACCAGTTTCTCAGAGGTACTTACATGCTGGCCTCATAAAAGTTGCTTAGGTAGCGGAATCCCTTTTAAGATACCTAGATTTTTATAGAAATCTATGATAAAATGGACATTTTTATACCTTTGTGAGTATAACGAATTATCTAAAATGGTGGATATGTACTGATGGGATTTTCAAGGGAATATAAACAGTTTAGGTGTCTAACTGACATTTCTGCACAATTATTGTTGCTTAATTATTTTTAAAGTCTGGACTGTAAGGCTTACTTTTCAAAACTGCTGATGGTTCCCACTGATTTCTGCTGGAGATGTAGAGGTTCAGTGCACATGAAAGGTAAATCAGTGTCTAGAAAGCTTTGTAGTTACTGATTGCCTTTTGAAAATGTGTGCGTTTTTTCTTGCTGGGAGGCATATAGCAAGTCACTGTAACACAGCTGGGAATAGAACTACATCTGCCTTTGCAAGAATACAGGGGCTTCCTAAGACAGTGCTTCATCTGACATGTAATTAGTTTTTTGAGAAGACAGGGATCTAATTAAGACTAGTGGAGGGATTTTTTAATTGTATCTTTACAAATTAAAATGCTATTCAGAATCTAACTACATGTTGGGGGAGGGTACTAAAATTATCTTTTGTTATTTGTTCTATAGTTTGCTTAGGATTCTCTGTAGGAATGTCCGCCAGACTATATTAAGGTATGGTTGTTTGGGTATAGTATAAAATTAATATTCCATGAGCAGTCATGCATCTAGAAGCATTCTTCGGCCCCAGGACAGCACATGTATTTAGAAATTGTTCCTTATTGGATGGGCTGTTATTAAATATACCTAAATGCAAAAAAAAAAAAAAAAAAAATAGTGCAGTATGCCTTCTATTGCATTCTGTCATGAAGAAGAAATCAGTGTGTGTGATGTTCAGGAACAGCTAAAATTCATGAGAAGTTGGTGGAAGAACTGTTTCAGATCTTAGCCAACGCTGCCACTTCAAATAAATAAAAAGCGCTTGAACTGAAATTCCCTGCTGCTATTGTTCTGCATACTACTGAAATATAGTACAGGGGTATGCTTTGAGTTCTTCTCCATGAGTCACATTGAGAGTCATCAATGTCATATTCAACCTACAACTTCGTTCTCCGAACTACTCTCTGAGAAAGGCAAGTAAAGTTTTACTCATTCATAACTCATTGAAACTAGTAATGGGAAACATATTTGTTACTAACGTGCCAATGCAAAATGTTTCCATTAATCTTACTTAAGCTCCTGTTTTATCCTGACTTTAGATGTCTACGTGATTAGCCCTCTAACCCTTCCCTGAGAGACTAATTCACTGTATAATGGGGTTCTCCATTTCTGATTTTCAGCCAAGTTATACTTTTTCCTCTAATTTCACCTGAATATGGCTTGCCGTTTTCCTTTGCGCCATGATGTAAATATGATATCCGTCTTCATGTTTGCACTCTGGAAAACATGTCTCAGCAGTCATCGCATTTGCTGCCACGCTTGCTCATTGCTTTGCCATGCTCTCTATACCTACCTGTCTGAACCCATTTAAATTTTTTTGCTTGCTGGCCTGTTCTGCCAGATCGGTGGTTGTTTCTTGATGATTCCTGCACTCCCCTCAGTTTACTGACATCTTTCTAATGCTAAGGACACACAGGACTGAACGTTGCATTTGAAGTGTACCTGTGCCCTCAGACTGAAACTGCCATATTTGGAAAGAAAGGAAACAAATAAGAAAACCTTTTCTTGTCATCTCATGCTGAATTTTCCACGTTATTTGCTGTTCATGAGTACGTCCTGTTCATGACTGTGGTATAGCGTCAGAGACGTTACAGGTGTCCCAGTGAGGATCCAGGGGTGAGAGTTTGACCTGGTCTCGTGCTTCGTGTTGTCCCTTGCACCACTGTCATTCTTGGGTCTTTGGGGCCCAGGAGGCAAAGCCCACTGGCATTGTGGCTAGTACCTCCTTTTGAGTCTCTAACCACCGAAAACGGTCTGGTTTTGGCCATTTTAGTCCATCTTTGGACATCAGGATGAGCCAGCCCCCTCAGGTTTGCAAGCAACCCTTGCAGTTCCCCTGACTCCTCGGGGGGAGGAGTTGGGAACAGGGATCGTGGCCTTGGATTAAAATGTGTGCGGGGTGTGGGTTGGCGGTGTATCTTCACACAGCAATGTTCAGAGGTGCTGCACACCGCCTTACCAACTTGACAGGAGACTGGGTGTACCTGTAAGCAATAGATAAATGACTGGCTGTAGGTATGCCAGTGGTCATGAATGACGTGAATGCATTGTATCAGCATGAATAAACTGGGTTGGGCAATTTCATAGGTGACATCTATTGAAAGTCTTGCCCTATGGGATTTTGTTATGTTGAATGCGTGCAAGAATATGCACTTGTAGTTTAAGACTGTTCCTAAAAGCTGTAGTTTGATGTTCAAATGCTATATTTGGAAATATACTGAGTTTGCACTGATGTTACTGGAAGCTGTATGTGTGGAACTTATAGAAAAAAATAGTTCTAGTCGATAAATACAGTATTTCAGGTATACCAAGAAGTACTGGGGACTTTATTGGGGGGGGGGAGAAGGGTAGGGGGAAGGGAAAAATTTCAATTCTGTGAGATATCTCAAAGAACTGAAGAGAAAGAGTATTTAAATTTGTTACTTTTTCCCTGCACAGCAGTGGCTGTTGCACACCTCATTAGATAAACAAGCAAAATGCCAACTAATTAATGAATGTGCAGAGTGGTCGAAGAAGGATGCCTGGGACTTTTCTCCATTGCCGAGCAATGCACATAAAAGAAAGGAGCCATTCCACCTGTTAGGGACACAATGAAATTAAACTAATGTGTCCAGGGATTTATATGGGCTTTTTAAAATTTTTTTTTAAATGATTGGTAAGGTGCTGGAATTATCTGCTAAAATGATTGGGTCCTATGGCAAGACGCTCTCTTCTGTTGCTTGGATCACTGTGACTGTTCAGTTTGCAGTTTGCCTTGTGTCTGCCTTGGGATCGCGGTTGCTCCATTTTATGTCCTTTTATTTTGAAAGATCTCAACACAGAGGCTTCTTGTAGGGGTTGGACAAGGAGTTTCTGTTCAATTGATACGAATGTAAAACTGAGTTACTAGAATTACAGCCACAAGAGCCTCAGAACAGCCTTCCAATAGGAACAATGTGGATCAAAAAATAACTTCATGGCTTTAAGATAACTCTTAACTGGCCCCATAAAGGGCATATCATGGTTGCTTCTGACGGTAGCACTCCAAAATGAAAAGAAAGAAGCTGAAGAGACGAAAAATTTTCTTCCTTTTTTTTTTTTTTTTTAAAAAAAAAAGGAAACTGTAGAATACATGTGGTGGGAGAAGATGGGCCCAGCCCTGGAAATAAGGAGCCCAAAGGCTTTGATCATACATGCTGCTCTCGCTGCAACTGAGCTGGGTCCAGAGGTTACTGTCCTGAGTTTGCTTTGCACTCTGTGTCCTGGGGAAGACTGAAATTGGATGAAGAGCGAATGGGTAGGATGGAGGGGGAATTCTAAACCAGAATCTAAACCTGCTCTTCCAGAGCAGGAAGAACACAGGGGTTTAAAGAGTATCCGTGTGGAGGGGAGGGAACTGGACCTGGTCAGACACAGGGTGACTGCAAGAAGAGGTGGCTTTTGTAGTTCTGGGTGGAATGGCATGATTCTGGTGTAGTCTGATTGTGGACAACCTGGCCTTGCACACGTAGCCATATTTTGATGTAACTCTTTCTAGAATGACACACAGGATGCACTTTTTTTCCCCGGGAGTGTCCTTGATTCGCTTATTTCATAAGTGCTATTTTTATTTTTAGGAGTGCCCTTGTGTTTGTTGGAGTGATGATTAATCCTGTAGACTTTGGTGCATTTACTAGAAGTTGCTGTGCCTTTTTCATTGGATGCTTTGCAAAAGGGAAATGGTTGAGCTGCAGTCTTCTGTAGCCCCTTTATTTGAATAACATGCTAAATCAAGCGGGGCTTTATGAGTAACGTTCACTATTTGATTCAGATGCACTTTGTTTGTGTGAAAGGGCCAGCAGTGCAATTATTCTTAGTGACAAATGCAAACATGTAATAACTTTGACTCAGCGCCTCTGTTCCTCCAGGTTATGTCAAGAAATGAACACAGTGCCATTTTTGACGCTTTGACACTGCTCCTCTCTCTTTGGAACAGTTCTAATTTGTCATCAATAGATGTGCCTGGGACTTTTCATATGTCATCACACACGCACATTCTCCGACATCCAGAGGAAAAGATTACTCAGAGTCACTTGTTTCTCTGTTCTGTGTAATTGCTGGTGCACCAGGGGGAGTTTTGATGTATAGTGAAAAGAGCATGTGAACGAATTTCAATTCTTTGCAAGCACCTGGCTCTATCTGGCAGCAAAAAATAGCTGTGACTGATGCTGGGTCATCAGTTACTGGATCACAAGGGATACGGAAACTCATTGAACTAATGCGTTTCAGGAGGAGATTTAAGGTGGCCTGTATATCCGAAAACAAGTTGCTGAGAACCAGACACGCACATTCAAAACACTTTAAAGGGTACTTCAAAAGCTGCTTAGAAAGCCATGAAGCTTGTTTTAATCAGGAATCCATAAAATAGCATGGATGTGAAACGGTTCACAGTACAGCAAGCTGCAAATACAAAAAAAAAAAAAAAGAAAAAAAGTACTCACCAAAATGTGCACTCTTTGGAATACATCTTGAAATTTTCAGCAAAGCAATTGAGTACTTGTTTCTAGAAATATCAGGAGTGTGTGAGGGGCCAGAAGTCTTGTATTTTCTGTGCACCTTGTCTGTAATCTTTTTTGTCAAGTGCTAAAGTCTCCATTGGACTTCAGTGGGATTTAATTCAAGTTCTAAATTCTGTAACAGAAAAGAAAATAGATTTTAAGATAGTGAGATTATTCTTGCTGCCCTTGATTAACAGTCGCTTTTTCCGTAGCTGTACTAATATGTGCATGAAAACCTAGGTCCACCTCATTTTAATTTTTGTCTCATTGTGGAGACTTCTACTTCTCTTTTCCAGAAGATTATAAGGTTATTTTCAGTAATTGTTATTTTATTTAATGACGTCAGTTTTTATTTCACTGCTTAAAAAAAAAAGCACAAGTCCTGTGCTTCAATAATTGCTTCACTGTGTGAAAGAGCAAAAAGCCTGTATATTTATTTGAATTTTAAAAAGCCATATGCAAACTTTTACTTTCAGAACTATGTCATGTGTTGTGCTATCTTCCGTATTTCTAACTCGTGTGATTCTAATTACTGTTCGTCTGTCTGTCTGTTTGGAGATGTATGCCACTTTGTGGTTACTGTTTTACGCAACTGGAACTTTTTTCAGTTCCATTTATGCTTTTGTCACATTACTGGGATTGTATTGTAAAGGTACCATGAATCAATGGAATGCTGATTTGTATTCGCTAATAGTAGTTACTTCACTCATTAATGTGATTTGCAGTACAATAAAATGTGCATTCTATGATTATATATTTTATCTATATATTTTAAAAGTCTCCATATTGTTTACTAAAGACATCATGGATGTTAGCAATAGTTGATTACAAAATTTACCTGGTAAGAAAATTCAGAATGCTGCCATAGTTTTAGGTATATTTCTGAATATGAGGTTCAGTGTAACACTTCCTCCACTGATGTGTCCTGGGTGGGATGGAATCTTTCAAACGCTCCAGAGTGGGACAGCAAGATTATTTATCCTGGAGTGTAATTGCTTTGTTTTTTAAGAGCTCCATTGAAAGGTAATGAAGTATTTCATAGCACAGTAGTCATAGATACCAAGTGATGAAGTATTTTGCTAAGTCACTTGTTCATAAATTGTCAAAAACCCTAATATTTATCATTCACTTATGGTTGTGTCAGTTGAACATCAAAAAGAGTTTACATTAAGTTTCTTTGTCCTAGCTGTAAATAACACAGTCATAATTTTTGCATATTTTTCCATTGCTTTTATAGTTATTTTGGTTTTTTTTCTGTTCTCAGCATAGAACAAAATGGTTGTTTCCAGGCTGTGACTTTGGAAAGCTTGTCTTTTGGTGGTGTCCATTAAGCAGAAGAGATCTTTTTGGCATAGAAAAACGCTGCTTATGGCTGCTGGGTCTCTTCTGCTGTTATTTGCATGCATGTGATCTTCATACAAATTGGAAGGAAGACTTGACATTGAAGACTTTTGCAATGTGTTTAACTATTAGTTTTGAATTGTAATTCTCTTCAGAGAATTTCCTAATTCAAATAAGGTCAACCACCAAAAAAAGAAAAAGATTAATGGATTTTTTTTCTTGTTACGTATTCCAATTTTTTTGTGTAAATAGCCTACCTAGTTTTTCAGCTGGCCAATATCTAAATGCCTTCGTCTCCTACCAATTCTCAAGGCACTTGTTCAAAGGTCAGATATTTCAGGAATGCAATTTGAAAGTTTTGTTTGAATAGGATCCCACAGGAACATCATCTGAAAATCATAATTTCCGCCCTGTCTTTGTGTTATGATTTATTGCCAAGATATTAGGTTTCAAATGGATCTCAGACCAGTTACTAGAAAAGAGTGGCCCATGTTCGTTGGGGAATCCTTTTGGAACCAGTTTTCTTTAATTTGAGGAAAAAGGCTGATCAGAAGTAAAATAGTATGAAAGGTCTGGCTTCAGGATCAAACTGTGGTCTTGTTGAAGAGGAGGCTGAAGGCTGTGAAAGTAATAGGAATCCATTGAAGAATTCGGAAGCATTTTCAAAGATAAGGAAACAAGGGAGCGACGATGAGAGTGGGAATATTTTCTATATAAGTGGATATTTATGAAATGTTTTTCTACTGTGGCACATTATGTGTAAATACGGAAGATGAGTAGTAATTTTGAGAGATGATAGCTAGAAATTGGTAAAAGAATATGATTTCAGTTGCATCTGTTCAGTTGGACAGATGTTCTTATTCCTTCTTACTGCCTTACCTAGAAGAGAGTAAAATCATCAGGTCTGTGTTCATGCTGTGCTTTTTGAAATACTACACAGGTCATTAAAAAGGCCCTTCGGCCCAAATTTTTCACCAGTATAATTTTATTTTTCATATCAAGGCGTGGTTTCACTACCTTTTCTTCAGCTCACTGACTTGTTCAGAAGTTGATCCTGGCATATAATCAATACCACAGTAGCATTTAATCTTATGTATTTGTCCATAGCTTGCTTTGCTGAGTCTTAGTATTCTTCTGGTATAAAGCTTCGTGCATTCTATTAACTTATTGGATTACTTCACTGATGAGCTAGATCTGGGATTTTGGGTAACATAAACAAAAAGTAATCTCTTCTGAATTCTGTAGCTCCAGATGCATTAGGATTAAGGAACTCCTATTTACTCTTTTCTTTTATCTTGTTATAGATTGGCATTAGACTACCATAAGATTCCACGTGACAAAAAATCTTGTTTCCTTTCTACAGCAAGTTTGCAAGCTACAACATTAGCACATGGAGCTCTGGCTCTACTAGAGACAGCTAAAACTGGAATAGGAACTAGATCACAATTTCCACACTTAATAAGGCAGTAAGTTAGCTGTTGCCATGGGACAGAGCTGGCTGAATTGTCATAACCGTTCCATGGGCATAAATCTTAGACTTGTGCCAGATGCTTCACGCTGTTCCTGCTGTGCAAAACAGCTGGAAATTCAGCTTAAAGGATTTCTTTCCTAGAGAGAAACTGCAGGTAGCATAGAGTTGAGATCACGTGAATTTGATGGGAAGATGCATCATGCGCTCCAGCGTCGCTGTTGTGGCTTCAGGACACTCTGATCCTGGGGTTTGTACCACGACAGGTAACAACTGCAGCTCAAGGCACAGGAGACAATCTTACAAACTGATGTAAAGAGGTGAAGCTGGTTCTTTCCCTTTTTATGAATGTCCTTTGTCACAGTAATTTTTGCTTTGCTGCCTTTTCCAGTTTTCATGGATTTTTTCTTTGCCCTGGACCTTAAATTTTGTGGTAATATTTTGCCTGGTAGTATAATCAGTTTGGACTCTGGGCTCCTTTTTAACTAGCTTTGAGAAATTACAGTAATGTCAAATTCAGGTGAATCTGTCCGTTCTGTATCAAACTGGGACAGATTAATCCAAAAAATAGCAGTTACATGGTGGATCCCCATCTAGTTGATGAATGAGTTCTCAAATGCAGATGGACCTTTGCAGGGTAATCTTTCTGAAGAAGGAACCAGTTCGGTTAAATCACATTGGAAAATGCTTGCAAGGAGTCCCCTGTGAGTAGAATTGTTACTAAACTAAGGCCGTGGATCTACATGTTAATATTATTTCAAGCAATAAGGAGATTACATTAAAAACTCATAACCACTGAAACATGACAGCTCTCACTAATTTCTCATGTGGTGCTTTACTGTTTGTTAAATAACAAAAATTTTACTAGGCCATTTCTACTATGAAGCTTGTTCTGAGCTTAAGGGTCGAGAAACATATGTGCTGCAGGATGCCTTCTGCGGAGGGTCTAAGCTGAATAAAACAGAAATAACACCATCACCGAGGCTTTGTTTACACCCAAGAGTTTTAACTGTGTCCGTGTAGCTAAAGTAATAAAACTGAACAGGCAAGGACGATGGTTAGAATGTGTTTATGGGAATGGAAATAAATTATAGTGCTATAAGCTGTATTTATAGCAATGTAACTGCAATAGGGTCGAACAGAGGAACTGTATTGCCAGAAGGAAAAATCACATCCCTCACTGGAATAATCACGTTGTACTTCTATGTGGGGGCCAGGCCTAAATTAATTCCAGTTGCATTTCTGAGTACTTAAACGAGAAAGCTGCTTCAGTAAAGGCTTTCTTTGGCTCTGAGAGGATTTAACACCACGAGGCGTTGAACATCTGCATCTTCACTGGAGTCTGTGCTGCGTAAGGTGCTATAAGCCATCGCAGTCCCGTGTTTCTGTCTCGGCTTTAAATCTCATTGAAGTCAGTGGGAAAATGCTTGGGTGGCTGCAGGACAGGAGCCTCGTAAGAGACCTTTGTTAGCCTGGTATATCTTGTTTTCTGACAAACCAGGTGCGCAATCAGTAGGAAGCAGTTTAACCTGAGTGCAGAAAAATGTGGCAAAGTGTGATCCAACGTGACAATCACAGGGGCAAGCTGGGACACAAAACCAAATTTTGTTCTGTTCAGGAGCTTCATTTCCACTTTTTTCTTCCATAGCCTGCACATAACTAGCATAAGATTACAAGCCTGAGCAAAACACCACCACCTCTCTCTGGGGGCTCAAACAAGCCATTTACTCTCCCCGAATATGAGTTTAAATACATCTGAAAGGAATGGGCTATCTAAAAGGCTGTTCCCACAAGAGCCTTTTCTGGCATAATACTTCATTAATACTTCTCAGGCACAGTGATCTGGGGACACTGAAGAGAGATCCCAACATGTGCTGAAAATGTGAATTTAGATGGAAGGAAGACATTTAGACATTCCTTTTTTTTTTTTTTTTTGGGGGGTGGGGAAGGGGCGGGGCATGGGCTAGAACTAATAATGTATAGAGTTTTAGATTAAACACACCCAGCATAATAAACCAATACTTTTGCTGAGTTGAGGACTAAGCTATGTTTTTTTAGTTCCTAATCTGAGTCAGCAGTGTTACTAATAGAAACTACTGGTTTATTTTAATTGGAAGTAAATATCCCCTTTTCAGGCATTTTGTTCTTTAATCTTTGGTTCACATCTCCATTAAACGCTTTTCTCTGAAGTGACAGCTCAGGCTCATCAGATTACATTACTATTTCCAACATACTACGATTATGGTTGGACTCGATGATCTCAAAGGTCCTTTCCAACCATGAAGATTCTATGATTCTATGATTTAATTTTGGTTTGGCAGATAGATTTTCTATTAATGCTTTTCAGATGAAGGTGACATAGATTTTTGTGGAAATTTTTTTTCTGTAAGGGGACTTTTTATTACTGGGATCACAGAATAATTTTTCTTTACATGATTTTTACCTTTCCTTTCGCCTCTCTGATAATAATATTCATCTTAGTAGTGTGACCACTGCTGGATTCAGTGCGCCCTGGGTCAGACTCTGAATTTGCTTACAGTCATTACCGGATCTGATTTGAGACTATTTCTAATCTGCTTCTTCATGAACCTTTTCATTGTAGTTCCATCTCACAAGACCCAGAGCATATTTTTTTCTCACTAGTTTCCATTTAACGTCACCACAGCTGCTGCTGCCACAGGTACCACATGATGAAGAAGAAGGAAGAGAAACACACTTTCACAGAGTTTCTGCACATAGGCACATGGAGTAATTGGGGGAGAGGGTGACCTGTACAGACTACCTGGTCCACCTCCCACTGAAAGCAGAAGTTAACTTCAAAGTCAAGTCCAGCTTCAACGTTAGATTAGGTTGCTGAGAGCCTTGCACAGTTGAGTTTTGAATATCTGCACTGATGGAAATTCTGTAACTTCTTAAGCCCCTGTTCTTAGTCTCGATATGAAGAACTTTTCTTCTAGTCATGTGTGGAATTTCCTTGCTTTGCTGCAGTTTTTAAATCAGATTGAGATTTTTTTAAAATCAGAGTGTGGAGTAAGTTCTAGAAAGATATTTCTTTTCTTGGAATAAAAGTCCACACTTGAAGATAATCCTGTATAATAATACTCAAACAAACCCCTACACAGCAGTTCTGGAGGCAGCAGAGAGATGTGCAAGCAGCCAGTCTAAAAGAGTAAGACCAAGGTACCTCTTTCGGTAGTAGAAGGAAGAAGTCATGGTTAGAAACACAGCATCTAGAAGGTGGGTTTTGATAGGAACAGGTCCTTAGTTAACTTCTTGTGGGTTTTGTTGGTGTGGGGTGGTTTTGTTCTTTTTTTTCACCACAGGGCAAAACTCTCTACACATAACTGCACTGAGATAAAACATTTTCTTATTTTGGAATATTTCGCTGTTTAATATAGTGATATTTTATGCAGTGACAGATTAAGTAGATTTAAATACCCCAGTCTTTAGGGAAAATGCTCCAAGATGAGGGGATACAGATGTTGCCTATTCGAAATGTGTGAAAAATAATTAAAAGAGAACAATCGCAAAATGTTGACTTCACCACAATGATGGGATTTAATTCTGGCTTGACTGAGGCTATCAAGAGTTGTGTGGCTAAATCTGTTGTCAGCTGTAATAAACACTCTTTCTGCTTCAGTTTATGTGAACATTTGCAGCTGTTGAAGAAACAGGCATCTTTGCCTCTTAGTCAAACAATACATAAAATGAATTATGCTAGAATAGATAATGTGCAAAAACAGGTGACAGAGCTGTGCGGTAACATTGACTTATGGAGGAAAGTGTGAGGGATCTGCTTTCTCGCATTGATTGCCCCCTCCAGTCACTGGATTGTGAAGGTGGAGCTCATTTAATGAAAGCTCTTGAGAGAGAAAAAGAAAAAAAATTTTACATGGTTCTATTTTGTAAGTCTACATGGAGGTTGTTTTCGGCGATGAAGGGTACATACTAAAGTTTACACAGAGGACTGTGCCATCCTGCCTTCATCTGTCTGCTTAACTCACTACAACAAAGGCAGGATGGCACAGCCCTCTTCATAAATTTCGGCATGTATTGTGCATCGCTGAAAATTCATTGAGTGGATCTTCCTGTCTGCGTAACTCACTACAGACGTGAACACACGCCATGTATTATTTGAATGTGCAAGTTGACACATACGATTTATAGGATTTAGAATTGGAACGAACATGAATTGTACAACAGAAAGCTTTCACCATGCTGCACAGTTGAATGTTTTTAATGCAAAATGAAAACGCACATTAACCTTAAAAAAAAATCCAAAGGACCCGGTGTGTAGTTAGATACCTGAGCCCATCGTGTCCGTTTGTCCTGCCCTCAGCAGTGAATTTAGCGAAGATCTCGCTGGGCAGTAGGGAAAGCAGGCGTGGGCTGAGCTGGGGGACAGGGACGGTGTGTTTGCATGACCCTTTTCTGATGAAACGGATTCAGGTAATCCATGTAGTGAAGCTCCCCTTTAGTGTGAGCGTGGCTCAGCAAAGAGGTATGGGTATCAAATGCAATTGCTGCAACGGTTATAAATATGGGGGTTTGAAGAGAGGAAGGAGCCCCAGCCGTCCAGAGCCTTTGCTGAGACCAGCAGGAACATACAGAAGAGCCCCAGCCAGTGAGAAAGGCTCCCTACCGAGTCTTGAGTCAAAAACCAGAAACCAGATGCAGGGAAAACAGGGCTTTTCTAGTTTTGTGGTGTTCAAAGAGCAACTTTTTTTTTTTCCTAAGGATAAGTATGGATATTGTGAAATGTTACTCTAAAGTGAATATAATGCAGTCTTGATACTCTTTTTAAGAAGGTTGGAATCGGGATGTGCCAGTTTAGCAAAGTAAGCTTTCAAAATGGGCATGACATTTTTTTTTTTTTTTAGCTGAGCACTTCAAAAGCCATCAAAATAGCTGTTACCTTCTGTCCTGGAAACTGTCAGGAACCTATAAATAAACATAAAATAATACAGGAGCAGGAAAAAAATGTTATGCCAGCAGTTAATGTTGTTGTTACTAATTCTGTTGTTTCTTTTTTCTTTTCTTTTTGCAGTGTATCCTATTCAGTGCATGTCTCTGAGGATTACCCAGGTACAGTGCAGTGTTCTTGTCTATGACACGTATCTGCATGTTACCGCAATTTGCTGTATTCAGATGAAAATATCTGAAAGGGCGTTGATGTCTTCCAGGTGCATCCTTGTGCTAATCATTTTCCATTAGTTAGATTATTTTCACACTCATTTCTCCCTTTCAGGCGGCATTTGTCAGCTGGGTCAGGGCGTGAAAACCTGGTTCACAAGTTTACGGAGACGGGAGCTTGTGATGCTTTTCGTGTCTGGGGCCAGCGGTGGTCGCAGTGTGAAAGTGCCCAATTCCTCTTTGGCATGGTAGAGAAAGCTTGATATTTCAAGAGGCTGAGCAGCCTGGCACGGGGCCAGCAAAGCACTTCTGCTCTAGACCTTAATGAGGCTCCTCACGTGCTTCAAGCTCAGCCTGTGGACTGTTCGCTGATGCTTCTCGGGGTCAGTGGGAGCCAAGGGTTTGTGCATGGCTATGTCTTTGGGAACGCCAGCGTGCCAAACTGTTCCCGGCTGCTCAGCCCTGCCTCGTCGTTCACACTCCGAGCTGGTCTGGGAAAAGCTTTTGTGCGGACAGTCTGGACGAGGGGATTAATTCACACGAAAGTCAACCAGGCAAGAGCAAAAGCAAGTTTTCAGCTAGTTTATGTCCCCACTTTCCTTCACAAAGAGACTGCGCAGATACCTCAGGCGGCACAGGAGTTAGCAGGAACAGGAGAGAGAGAAGGGGATGAGGGCAGGCAGGCGCTGTGCCAGTAAAGGCACAGGGTAGTACTGTTGGACTGCAGCACATTGTGTATTTTGGACCTGGGAGTATTTAATAGCATAAGTACCATAAATGATATGAAACCTTTTGGCCTTTTTTGATCTTTATCCATAACATCTCTGTAATATTTCTAAAAGAAATATTTCTTATTTCTTTTAGAATCTCTAAAGAAGTGAGGCTTTGATCTTCTTCACGGATAAGCAGTAGAGTATGTCTGTTCAAAGCACCAGGGTGTTTGAAGCAGATATAGGGGGAAATCGGCATCAGCAGTGATGCTAAATGCGATGGATTATATGAAAGAATGCTAACAACCTTTATGAGAGAGATTTTTTTTTACCAGTAAAAACTGAAGGGAAAATTGCTACTAATAATAATCTATTCAACACGTAGTAAGGGAGAAATGGACATTTATAAAATACATGGTCATACTAGTGACAAGCTAATTTACTGATTACAACATTGACCTGACAATAAATGGAGCACAAATAGTTGAAAAAAATCTGCATCATATGTTATTAACAGTTTGCTTTATTAAACGTCAGTAATGGATTTATTCATTTCAGGGATTAAGCTATTATGAAGGCACAAAACTTGCTTTCTGGGACCCCCCACCTGGAGTCAGGGGTGCAAGCTGGAGCACTGAACCACAGCACATGAGATCTCATCTCCTGGCCAAATCCTGGCTGACAGACCTCAGACTTTCCTTACAGATGCTATTTGCAGCATGCCATGATGGCCTACGCGCCTGAGTGACTTTGGTGGCTCTAAAACCTCATGAATATTCTCTGCCATCACCCCCTATATTTTAAAGCCAGACAGAATTTGAGCACTTTACGCCGTAGCTAACTTGGTGAGGGGGGCGTAAACCAGCTGCACATGTTTACTGACCAAGGCTTTGGAAGAGCTGATTTCATTCGTGTCTTGAGGTTTTGCAGGATCTGTGTTTGCTTTGTGATGAAGAGGTGTTTAGTGTGTTAGGAATGAGAATGACTCTTTGCCATTTTACAGCTTTGATCGTAAAAATACTCGTTTTGACTTTGTGAGCCAGATTCTTTGTCCTACATCTCTAACTTAACATGACTGCTGGCTGTGGCTCTCATCTCTAGCATGTATTTTCAGGGATGTTTCAGGGACATGTCAGGGTACAAGTCTAGGAAGATGTGTGCTGATCTCCTCTTCCTCAACTGGAAGATGATCTTCAAGTATTGCTGCTATTTGATAGAGTTCAGAGCAACATGTGCTCATCAAATTAAATTTCTCATAGGATAAATCTTTACAGACCAAGGTTTCAGTCCATTAGTGCTTGGCTATACCAAAGTTGTGTCCTCTGGAGATAGCATGTAATACACAGTGGATCAAATTTGGAAATCAGAGAGGAGGCCGTCAGAGTCGATAAATTGCTAATACATGCAATAAATATATTAAAATAGAAGAGATTGAGTTACTATACAAATGATGTTCCTTCGGCTAAAAGTGATACCGCCACAAGTACATTTTAGATACTATAAGAAGAGCTTTGGGTTCTGCGTATCCTCTAGCTCCCTGCATTGCTGTTATGTATGCAGCATTGCTGCTTTGGCACTGGTAACAGTGTGTAGCTATTGCTGAATTGCTTCATAAAGCATCAAAAGATTACAAACAGCTGAGCATAAAATCATACCTATGGGAACCGTAATATGACATGACAACTTTCGATAATGGAAGGTGTTTGAAAGTTTCGTAATTATGAACGAAAGCTAAAAATATGCTTACAAAGGCACACTGAAGAACTTAATAGGAATAGTGTTGAGACAGTAATGTCTCAAAGTTGTATACACATTGCTGAAATTGTGAAAATATCACTGAAAATTTTAGAGGCAGGTAATAACAGTTCCAGCAAAATATCTCTGTAACTATTTTCTCATAACATTGACACAACTGGGGAAAAATAATGCTCCTAAGGAGCAGTTATAAAATCTAACATCAATGAGTAGACTAAAGTCCCATTAATATGAGTGGATCATGACTCCTGTGAGAACCATTACAGCAGCAAGCATTTTGCTAATGAATATATGTTCGGAATGATACGTGTTGGCTGCCATAATGCTGTAGTCTTTTATCCCAGTGATTTGTGGGTTACACACGTGTTAACAGGAACATCCTTTTCTTAGACCTCATTAGACTGCAGCAGAGACGGAGACAACCAGTTTGTCAGCAAGTGGTTTCGTGCATCCCTCCACTAGGTCCAGGCACTGCGTCCTTCGCTTAGGAGAGGTGTAGTGTGTTAGAAACTGCATGTTGAAGAAAGCAAAACAAAACCAGTGTCTTAACTTCAAGTTTAATTAGACTGATGGAAAGAAAGAGAAAAAAAACCCTTATGGCTGCCAAATAGAAAAGGAAAACAAAAACTTGGCAGTGAAAATCGCATTATCCAGCTGCCAAAAAAGAATGACAATGGGCATAAAAATATAATTAAAATCTATAAAAACTGTAATTGAGCAGTCCTTTTTTCCATATATGTATATCTTGGTAATTGTCTATTCTGTACAGCACATATTGTTGTTATTTCTCGCTTTTTCATACAGCAATAAGTTCAGCACATGGATTTCCTTTCTCACATCCGTATATATGGTGTTAGGTATGTTTAGAGCCAAATGGTGGCCTCTGTAAACTCTATAGCAATAAGTTGCACTCCCAAACCTGTGTGTATGAGCGCCTGTGTGTATGAGCACCGATCGCCGGGACTGCCTGGCGGGACAGCACAGGAGTGGAAGTAGGCGAAGGTGTGGGATGGCGTCAGACTGGGTAGATGTGTGCGAATGTGGCAGAAGGGCTGGTTCCCACGCTGGGAAAGCCCCAGGCGCACGTCCCTGTGTGGCGGCGCAGCTGCGCAGCTGCACCTCGGCAAGGAAAGGGCGGCAGCGCCCGGCATCCCTCCTGATAGCGAAGAGCCTCTGTCATACAAAGGGTCACATTACTGAGTTTACTGCTCAATTAATGTTGATACCATTAACAGTTCACTGGAACTTTCACTGTGGTGAAAGGCTTTGAGATTGCAGCAGCATGCTTAAAGTCACACCTGAGTTCCCACACTTTGCTGATGTGGGACTGGAGTGTTTGGAATTACGATATATCAAGTCCTTGTTTCAGTTACCTTATTTGTCTCTTTATCTGTGATTATCTTGTCAGCCTTTCTGCTCTACAGCATAAGTTTCAATCCAGCCCAGATCAGTAGAAAACAAAATATTCTTACTTTCATGGACTGTTCAGCAATTTATGCAAAATTAACTTCTGCAGGTATAGTACATAAAAACTTGCTGCTCCTTGTTTGTTGTTACTAAGCATTTGGTTGGGAAGCAAAAAAAGAAACCAAACCAGAAAAGCACCGCACACCCCCCTCAGCCTAATCCCTACATTTTGTAAGGTAATTTATGATAGACTTTCTATATTCATATTCATACCTAACATTTTTGTTAAGTGGGAGGCATTTTTTTTTTATTCCTGAATCAGGCACAAGAAAGGTTATCCACTGATTAGAAGATACTTCAAACAACCTTTATGTGACTAGGCAAAATGAGGCGCAGGTATTTTGCATAACGGGCTATTAACACCCAGCTCCAAATGCAGCCTTCACTCTGCACAGCAGATCTAGCTTGAATTTTGGTGTCAGGCAAAGCAAAAAGCATAGAACAAGTCTTCACTTGGGAAAAGGTTGGCTCAAACCCCCGTAAGCCTTGTGGGACAGTTCAGAGTAGTGCTTGGTGTGATTCGCAAAAGCCATGACATCAGACGCCAGGGGTTTCCTTGTATAAAATTTTCCAAATCTTCCATCCTTTTGGTATTTTTTTTTTCATTAGCAATCTCAAGAGGAAAAAAACCCACACCAGCAAGATGATAGCGCGCCGGGGAGTGGTTCCTTATGGTACCAGGGTGGGACGCACAATGCGGGAAGGGGCTGGCAGAACACAACTGGACTTCACCATCCCGGGTGTTTTTCTTTCGTAGATAACACCTACGTTTCCAGTTCTGATAACGATGAAGATGTGTTAGTTACAACAGAGCCAATTCCAGTAATTTTCCACCAAATCGCTACAGGTAATCTTGTGTCCCAAGTGTTTTATCAAGTTCATGTTTTGTGAGGAAAGACAAGATGTTGCCTGCACTTGAAAGGAGATATGTTAATGTGTGCAGCTATGCAGTTTGCTGTTTTCTCACAGTCTTGCTGTAGTAAATTGTCCTACATTTTAGAGTAGAAGAAATTGAAATATTTCTTCTGGGGATCACCATGATTGTGTAGGCAGAATATATTTTATTCTTTTAATGTCTTGCAGCCTGTGCTAAAGCAATTCTCCTTGAATACAGTTAGAGGTGCTTAATACTTCCCAATTATAAGTTTTCATGCTCACTTGCTTAAAACTTCACTAAATCTTCACCACTGGGGATGAAACAGTCTATAACTACCGTTGCCTCTGGTGAATTATTTCAGGAAATTTCAAACAAAATGGTTCAGCTGTTTCACTAAGTTAGACTAGTTTTTGGGAACATCTCATTTGACATTATTGCCATACTTTCAAAAAGTATTTGATACGTGAAAGGGCATGCTTTTCAGAAATACAGGCACATTTATACAATATATAATCAAGATTTGTGCATACTCCATAGAGAGTTTTTAGATTTTAGCAGCCAAATTCCCTGATGATTTCAGGCTGCAGGAGAAGCTGCATAGAGCAGTCTTAAATCTGGCAGTTCTTCAGTTAGGAACACTTGACTTTGCAGTCTTTTTATTATTATTACAATGCTTTAGGGCTTTTTTTTTGCGTAACACAGAATTACTTTGATTTCCACTGGAAAACCAATATGATCTTCAGTCTCTGATCTCATTTATACTGATGTAAATCAAGAATAATTTTACTGAAGTCGGTGCAGTGTCACACAAACAAAAACTGGCCATTATAGTCCGAAGTTTAAGATAAATTTTACTTGCAAATATTTCTGTAATTTAAAAAGAAATAAAGCCTGACATTTGAAATACAATAAAAACCTATGTTTTATATAGAAGATGATCTGATTTAATTTTGCTGAGGGGTTTTGATTTTTCATTCTTTTATAAAGTATACAAAATTAATGAATGACACTAAATTGTAAATCACAGATTGGGAAAAACAAATCTAGATGGACCAGCTGAGTTTCATTTCACAGTTAAAAATATGAATCTTCTGAGACGTAGGGGCTTCTTAATTTTAGACTGTTGTATTGTAAACTGTTTGATGCTTTTCAGATCTGTCACTTTTTGTTCCTTATTTGTTCTACTATTGCAACTAAGTATTTCAGGTCTGCATATGCAAAATTATTTCACATTTTTCACAGATGTTCCGTATTTTCCCTTTTCTTTTAAGAATTAAGAAAAACCAGTGATGTTAACTATTGCTTATCCATAAAATCAAAATTACAGAGGGAGAATGGAGAGGTATGTATTCCTTGTATCCATATTTTAAGAGAAGTTATTTTAAGAAACAACAGAAAATAATAAAATATGAGTGTTTACCATAAATTTCCTATCAAATGTGTGCTTACGCAAACTGTACACGTTTACATGTTTTAGAAGATAAGCATAGTTCTCTGGGTTTCATACGTGGATCAGCCAGTGAATCACTTAGTTGAGATAGCGGTGCTCCCATCCTAGGAAATACGGTTTTGATGTTTATTTCATTTTTTGTTCAACAGCGTTATAGATGCTGTCTACCCTAAACACACAGCTCTTGGAGAAGCTGATCATGATGACGTTACCTTTTAACCTACCCTTGCGCATAGGACCGCATCCCATTCATTATCTCACTGCTGCTTCCTGCGGCCCACGGCAGCCCCACTGGAGGCTCTAGACCTCTGCATGACTCTATTTGACATAAGTAGTGTCTGGAGTAGTAAGGCCTTCCATCACGGTCGCATTTGTGCTGTACCTCTGGCATGGTTCCCTGACCAGTCTCACCGAGACATTAACTCAAGAAAGAAGTGACACTAACGTGAAGTCTACAGGGCTTGACAGTGTTGTGGGCTCAAAGAGAGTATCAGATGGGCTCCAACCCCAAGCAAAAAATTGAGTGTTGTATCAAGAATTCACGTGCTTGACTTCAAAAACTTCCCTTGGTAAGGGTGGTGGCTGAGTTTCTTGATGAAGGCTTTTATAGGCTGCTTTATAGGCTCAAATTTGTATTTGAGCCTGGAAAGGTGAGATAAGCATGCACAGATATGCTAATGTGTATAGTTGGGTTTTTTAATGGATGGAACCTGATTTGATGTAAAAAGCTGCACTGGAAATACTTTGCTTCTACTGCCTCAACATTGAATTCAGTGCTTGGTAAACTTTAGAAAAATTCAAGTGCGGGAAGAATTTACCCATTTGATTAAAAGCCTGAGATATGGTTAGCTTCTATGGGACAGAATTTGAGCTTTTATTTTGTTTTTAGTTGAAATGAGGTACTTAAATATGAAAGTAGTGAAGGAAAAAAAACAACTTTAAAAAAAGGTTTCTAACACTGACCATTTCTGTTGTCTAGACTGAGGTTTGGTTAGGATAGGATGGGTTTGTGACTATTCTAATATGAGAGTTTCATTTCTCTTTGTCTTGTGTTGAATTTTTGTTCAGTTGAGTTCTGTTTTCAGACAGACTTCCCCTTGAGCTAAGGTTATTATAAAACAAAGAAGACTAAAGTCACTTCGTTTCTTTTCAGCAAAGTAGAAGCAGAAATTATTTTTATGCCTTGTTGTAGAAAATTGCCGTGAAATTGTCTGAAATAGAATTTTTGTTCTATGTATACATACAGTGAATGGAGCACAAATTTAGAGGCAAAGGTAGGGAAATTGGATTAGAATGTCTGACCATAGAAATGGGTGATAAGGGTATATTTGACATTCGTGAATATATGGGATTTAGGGGTAACTTCTATTCTTTGACGTGTACATCTGATTTCTATTCCATTATGGCAGTTCCATGCAGGACATAAATACAAAATAAGCAGCAAGTACATCATGTTCAGGTTGAAGTGAAGAATTGTGATTTTAACAGGTGTTCCTTAGGGGATCGTTGTCAGCATAGGGCCTAGAAATAACACAGGACTGTGGGAAAGAGAATTAGTATCTTCAAGCAATTACATAATTATAAGTAAAGGTTCCATTGGTGGGAAGCAGAGTGTAACACTTCAGCTCATGCTGAGTTGCAGTCTGTACCAGGATCAGTTCTATTTACTTGAGTGCAATTATTCACAGAGCAGCCTATTTAGAGCAGGTTTTACGTGGGTAAGCATATTACTTTCTAATCCTTGCTTTTCAAAGTCTCAGAGCAGAGCTAGTCGGAAAATTAAGTTTGAACTTTCCTGGCAACAGGCTGGTACTTCTGTTAGAAATAATAATTAAGCAGCAACGTGTCAGTTTTAAACAGAAAGGAACTTAAGAGATCCCATGCTCGGACTTTAATTATTTCCTTAATCTATTAGAATTGATTTACTAGAATAAAGTAAACTACAATTTTATTGGGTCACTGAAACACCAAATTAATTAAATCCAGAACCTGTCTTGGTGGGTAAATTATGCTTTGCTTAGCAAAAGCCCAGTGAAGTATTCCCACATAGTCTACTGAATTCCCCAGTTCCTTAAAATACCACACTGTGTCTGTAGCCAGAAAAAGTATTAATTCTCCAACGTATATTCACGTTGGTTTTATGTGCCCAGTTAGTAGGTGCTTGTTTTTTTCTGATATTTCACTACTCTTAAAACAGGCCCTTAGTAATCTTCTGGAAAAATGATACTAAAAGATCACTTGATAAAGGGTGCTACGAGCTTATTTGTAAAAACATTATTCCTGTAGTTATAATTGGAACTGTAAATGTAAAATAAGCATATTGCTTGTGTCATTGTTAACTTTCCTTTTCCATTAAGGAGTCATGGCACAACAGCACAGTTGAAGAAGACTCTGAAGGAGATAATGACTCGGAGGAATTTTATTATGGAGGACAGGTAATGGAGGAAATTTTTGCACAAGTTTCAGGAAATTAAATTCGAAGGCTTCTGTTGTTCATTCCATTATAAATTTATGATAATAATTTCTTATGTTTATTCAACGTTGACTAGAATGCCATGTGTATGTCTACACTGTATTTTATAGCAGAAGCATTGAGTGTGTTATGCTGTATAATTACATCTAATTTAAAATAAGATTAGTTTGTTTATATTTGCAAAGCTGTAAGAATAGGAAAAGCAAGTACTCTTCAGAACATTTGAAAATAGAAGGCAGTTGCTTACTTCCAGGAAACAGATACTCACTTTTTAAAGCTTATCCCATTATTGATACAAATGGGAAGTCAGGCTGGATCCAAATCTGTTTCCTTCTGGAGGACTGCAATTTTGTAAAGTCAAGAGCACTGCAATTTAATGGTAAAAATGGTTATTACAAAACAATTTTGATGTAGGCAATAGTCCATTCTTTTTCTGAGCTCTACAGTTAAATTCACCTTGAAAAATGCTGCATATTTTTAGATGAATGTACTGCTCTGTGTCTTTCCTTCTTATTCCCTCAGCAGAACTAGTTATTATTGCATTCTCTTATGTATTGGGAAATAAAATCTCTTCATCTCTTTTCCTTTTGCAATGTCAATAGAGTGCTTCATGCTCCATTCTCTTTATTACGATTTTTCTTATTTTTTTAGTCTCGCTATCGCCCCAAAGGAGTCATTCCTCACTTATATTATTAGACCTGTTTATTTTGATGAACATTTTAATGAGTGGTGCTTGCTATTTATGAAAGTTGCCACACGGCTGAAGCCCCCATGCCGTGGGTGCGCATTGGGTCAGTGCGGAGAGCGTGGGATGCTGATGAGCAGGATGTTGACAAGCCTCTTCTTTTGCAGAGCCAACAGTGAGGCGGGGTTTGAACACAGAATGCATGTTGAGGTGTTTCACTCTAAAAAAATCCAAACAGAGCATGCCCCTAAAGGGCTATTAAAAGTGATATTGAAACTGAAACTGAAAGAGTGTATTTTCAGTGTCAGAAACAACTGACATGAGGGATTGACTCATGTTCACTTTAGAAATGACTGCAGGAGAATGGCTTGAGAGCAGCCCTGAGAAGAGGGACTTGGGGGTACTGGTGGACGAGAAGCTCAACATGAGCAGGCAATGTGCGCTTGCAGCCCAGAAAGCCAACCGCATCCTGGGCTGCATCAAAAGAAGCGTGGCCAGCAGGTCGAGGGAGGTGATTCTGCCGCTCTACTCCACTCTGGTGAGATCCCTCCTGGAGTAGTGTGTGCAGCTCTGGAGCCCTCAGCACAAGAAGGACGTGGACCTGTTGGAGTGAGTCCAGAGGAGAGCCATGAAGATGACCCGAGGGCTGGAGCACGTCTGCTATGAGGACAGGCTGAGAGAGTTGGGGTTGTTCAGCCTGGAGAAGAAAAGGCTCCAGGGAGACCTTACAGCAGCCTTCCAGTGCCTGAAGGGGGCCTACAGGAGAGATGGGGAGGGACTCGTTATCAGGGAGTGTAATGATAGGATGAGGGGTAACAGTTTTAAATTGAAAGAGGGTAGATTTAGATTAGATATCAGGAAGAAATTCTTTACTGTGATGGTGGTGAGACACGGGAACAGGTTGCCCAGGGAAGCTGTGGATGCCCCATCCCTGGAGGTGTTCAAGGCCAGGCTGGATGGGGCTTTGAGCAGCCTGGTCTAGTGGGAGGTGTCCCTGCCCAGGGCAGGGGGTTGGAACCAGATGGTCCTTAAGGTCCCTTCCAACCCGAACCATTCTGTGATTCTATGAATTGCCTCCCTTCAGCTGCTGGCTCTTACAGCCCCACAGAGCGCCAGGGAGGACCGTGTACACAGATTTCAATGCAGAGTGATGTCTTATTTTAATCTGCCTGAGAGGAAAAGTCTTCTGATTTTGCCCTGTGGTGATGAGTTGCATTTACTGGCTCCATTTTTCAACTCTGCAGAAAGGGCAGTAACCTCAAGGTGAAGGAAAAGGCAGCAAACAGCTGGGGAGTGCTTATTTCTTGAACAAGCACTAGTACATTTGGTAAAAGATGCCTTCCAGTGCACAGATGAATGAATGAATATTGATGCTGCCTATGAGATATGAACACAGAAAGCATTACATCATTTTGCAAGATGTACAAGAGCTGTGTAATAGGCGGTACTGGTTAGAATGTGGTTGGCTCGTATTTGAAGTGGAAACTACATTGCATTGTCATATTTTTAAGGTAACACATTTAATTAAAGTAATTATAACTGGCAAAAAAGAAAACACAAGGAGATCAGCGATATAAATAAAATATCGTATCTTTGTGAAAGTCTTGAGTAGAGAATATTCAAAAAGCAAAATAAAAATAAAAAAAAAAAACTAAAACAAAAAAAAGCCAAAACAGGACATCATAGAAAGTATATTTAAAGAAAGCGAAAAAAGGAAATTTTGAATTTAAAATTTCATGGTAAAAAAGACAAAATTCTAAAGAAGACCTGTAGAATTGAAGAAAATATTGAGGACTCAGAAAATAAATAGGAAATCAGGTAAGGAGCAAAGTCCCTCTAGCGATAAAAAGAACAGTCCTTTTTCAAATAAAGTGATTGTAAGAGTTATTAAGTGGGCACCAGATGGATTTTCAGGACAAAATAGTTGGCTGTATATGTGGGGAACAAGCAAGGCAGGCTACTTCATTTGAGACAAGTGTGTGCTGTGCCCACAGAGAACGGGGATAAAAATACCGACTTTAGGAACTAGAGGGAATAGATGCCAGTGCAAACGTGTGTAATACAGTCGGGGAAGATGGAGGTCAGGGGTAATTCTTAACATTTCTAAGTGGTTACAGCTGGAAAGACAAGAGAGCAGCTGGTGATGAAACAAGGACCGTGGAAGATGGGAAATGGCATTTGATGGGCAGTGAAAACAAGATACGACCTTTTGGTCATAAAGTAAATGTTTGTATCCGCTTCCTAGGCACCTGCTTGTAATCCTCCCTAAGGATTTAATGGATAAATACTTTAAAGTAGCTAAGTGATTCAATAGCCTAAGTCCTATTGATTTTCAATGGGATTTAGGTTTGTAAATCACTTAATCTCCTTTAAAAATGCAACCTTTTGTCATTATGTGGGACAAAATAATCTGAATCAAGTCTCAGATTAAAAACTGAAACTTTCTAAACACAGACCTTTCAGACACAGCAAAGTTATCAGATTTTTTAGCTTTTATATTCACTTTCTCTGAGACTCTTTGTTAATTCTTGCTTTGAATCTCTGTCTTCCACACTTGCGAACGAGAACAGCAGATTGAAACAGTAATACTACTGCCTTTGGCGCTCTCTCCCCCTCTCTTTTGTGCTTCAGTTACAGGACATACTTGCAAATGCAGATACACAAAGCCCTGGCAGTCTCCTCTGCATACATTGCTGTGTCTGTGGCACAAATTCAGGGCTGGAAAATGCCATACTGTGGTCTTATAATTTGCCAGAACACTGCTTTGTTTCCTTTTTGAGTTCATAACCTCTTACCATCAGAAAATAGATTGGAGAAGGCATTATCTTGAGCAGTTTAGTGTTCTGTATAGTGTTCCTTTTGGACTTTAGTATTATTGGTACATAAGACTGATTAAAAAATGCAGTTTAGGACCAACAAAGGTGGCAGGTGTGCCACAGCTACAATTTGTGAAATGATTGCTGTGCTCTCCTTGGAAGCAGGACAGCAATTATTTATGCATCTTTAAAGAAATCATCTTTGAGTAATGAGCATGTGAAAAGGATTGGTTTTCTCCTAGCTGAAGTGAAAAAATAAAAATTATAGTAAAGGTTTTATTCCCGTGCTATTCTACTTGGAAAATTGTTCTGACATGCCTGCTCAAACAAGGGAGGGGTGCTTGGCTTATGGCCTTCTGGTCATGAATATCGCTGATATCCCCGATAAACGCGTGCCCATGCTGTGCTGATGAGTTCTGTGCCTAAGTCTAATCTAATTATTCTTTGCCAATTTTTACATGTAAAAAGTGATCAGCTGATTATTATTTGAAAGCTATTTAAATTCAGGTAATCAGATATAGATATCTCATATCTCCAGGTAGCAGAGCTGAAAGTGTCACAGCACTGGTCTCCTACAGATTTGGATGTACAAACAGAAGGAGGAATACTGCAGTTAGATATGGTTCTGCAATAGCAAGAATTCTCTGCAGGAATTCCTGTATAAGGAGATTTATATATATATATGTGTGTCTGAAGGGATAAATTACAGTCTTGTGCCTTGCTCTCTGAACTTTTTAAAGGTAGAAGCCAAATCCTACTCTCATTTCTGAATCTGTTCAAATCTAGGGAGTTCATTGAGTTTTGTGGAATTATGGTCATTCTAATTGTTGTAAAGAAGTAGAATTAGGTTCACACAATCAGGAGCGTAATGCTTAATGAGAAAGTAGTAATAGTCTGTGAATAGACTGTTACAAGCCTAAAGAGGTGTTTTCGTCCTTGTAGAACATAGAAGATAGTAATTATTTTGACTTCATGCAGTCCAACCAAACCAGCTCGCAAGTTTTGCTTTATAACACTAACATAACTGTTTCCATTTTTCATGTAGATTTTGAAAAAAATGGGGATGATATCTAAATACATGTTTCTTTACACCTTCTCTGGTAAAATACTTAAAATGGGAAAGCGTTCATTTTTTTTTTTTTTTTTAATCTGGTAGCATTGCAGTGATGGATAGAATACAGCCACTTGGCAGACCGAAAATGTAATTTAAATGCTGAGACATTTGGCATATAGAATAGTTTCATGCTTCTCTTGTTGAGCCCAAGCCATTCTGTGGCTAATATTTTTGAGACTGTGACAATAAGCAAGAAGGAGCAAACCTTTGTCCTGCAGCAGTTGAACTGGGATGATATGACTGGGGAGATCCGGTTCTTCTCCTTCTTAACAGTTTTAAAATGCACAAGGGTCCCAGAACAAACTCCAGGACAAGAAAGGACAGAGGGATGAGTCCTTTGCAGCTTCTCTTCCCACAAACAGGAGTGGGACCCTCAAAAAATTTCAACACAGAGGTGCCTGCTTTGCAAATCTCATTGCTTAGCAGAGCTAGACCACATCAGTGCTCCAGGTTATCAACACAGTGTCCTTTCTGAGCATGGCATTAATGAATCTTTATGTAGCATATTTTGCAGGGGGAACTTTCAAGAGCTTAGGTCAGGTGCCAGTAATGAAATAAATAAAAACTCCTAGGATATTTTTTTCTCCCCGGTAGGTTAGCTATGATGGAGAACTTCACAAGCACCCACAGCTGGAGGCTGATTTGACAGCAGTGAGAGAGATCTATGGACCTAATGCAGTATCTCTCAGGTATGTCATTGACTTTTCCATACCGCAGAACATTTTAACGTTTTGGAGATTGAGTTCTGTGTGGACCCTCCCTCACTTCCCCAAAGCACAAGCCCTTCTAGCGATTTCTGCACATTGTGTGGCAAAAGGAAGGAGCACTGCTGGCTAGCAATAATGCTGGTTTTGGGTTTTTTTGTGGTTGGGTACTGATACAACTGGCTGTGCTGAGAACAAGCCTTGGAATCCTGTTCTAAAGCATCATTGTCTTTTGCAGTTCAGTTGGTATTTGATCAGAATGTTGCATTTTGTTGAAAATTACTGTTCAGCATTACTGTAAACCCTTGTTAAACTCCTTTTCTGTCATATTGTGTCTTTTGCCCTGGAGGTGAACAAGAGTAACGTTAAGAGATTTAGTAAATGTTTTGCCTGGGGAAAGATTGAAGGAACTGGATTTGTCTAGTCTGGAAAAAGAAGGGGAAGACATAATAACAGTTCTTCTTCAAAAAAGTTGTTTGTAGATAGGAGTGATCAAATGTTCTCTATTGTCATCATGAGAGAGACAATAAGAAACTAGCTGTGTTAGCAACAAAAAAGGATTTGATTAGATTTTATGAATGCTTTTTAATTGTGGGACTCTAAAGTATCCTACAGAGGGAAGTGGTGGAACCTCCGTCAGAGGTGGATTGCGAGGTGTAATTACACAAAAATTTTGTCAGGCATATACGAGCATGCATGATTCTGCCATAGGGCATAACTGTATGATATTTTTAATACGCTTCAGGTCTTTTATAACTTCATTTTCCATCTATGCAATTTTAACAATTTCATAGAAATAACAGGTAGGCAAGATGTAACAGACATGTCAGTTGTATTACAAAGAAAATATCAAAGTTGTCATACAAACTAAGTAATAAACTACAGAGAAGATAATAACCTTAGGCATACTTATATTGCAAGTAACAATTCCCATTAACCTCTAAACAATAAGCTCTGTTATTTTTGTCTAAGAAGAGAAAGCGTGTCTACAACTATGGTGTACTATACCTTTTCAAATTAAGTGGAAATTTCATTACATTTTGAGGACCTGGGGAACTGAAATCCAAATAGTTGTATATGGGTTTAGGAAGTGAATGAGATAAATGTTTAGCTGCCAAACTGATAACTGTGAAATTGAGAGTACCTTGACAATAGGCTCCCTCAAGCTCCTAAAATTGAAACATTGTATGTAACCTTTCAAAAACTTTATTGCTTCTAATTTATTGAATCAACTGTTTCATTGGAAGCATTGTGATCTTCTTCAGCTCACTGTAGTAGAAATTGGCATATGTGGCCGCTTTTGGCATGTGGAAAACTTTAATGCTTCTTCCACTCCGCTGTAGTTGAAAATACTCATAAATTCTTGGCAATGACGAACACAGCGTTAACCATTCAATTTCATCCCTCTCCTGCAGCTCCACTTCTCTGTGGAGTGAGAAGTCTGTCTGACAGTGGCACCCACTAAGATGCATATTTCCTAGACAGTTGACCCTCTTTTAGTAGTCTCTTGCTGTCACAGAATCAACTGTACATATAAACATGAAATTCCTATACCTACATGCTTTTCACCACTGCCATTTGAAATCTGTCCACCAAAGCCATGAGAAAGCCCCCTGGACCAACTGATCCAAACTCTTCAGTATCTATTTACGTTGCTTGTGCATTGATGGACGGAGGACCTCTGGGAGCTTCAAAATCAAGATGTGTTCATGGAGCCATTGCAGGCGGCAGATCATAAGCTGCATGATTTCTCTCCCCCACACGCCCCCCCCCCCCCCCCCCCCATCCCCCCCCAGGCCTTTCAGCTTGGGGAAGAAAAACAACAGTCAGCATCATGTGTCTAAAATCCATTTTCTATGATGGCAATGGAGTAGGGGCAAAGGGATTTCAATGAGTATGGAAATTCCACAATTATATCTTATTTTTATGTGATCCTTTCTTCCATTAATATTTCTGTGTTTCATTACTTCAGCTACATTTCTGTTTAATATATAAAATTACACTTATTGACAGCCTTTTGAATCTCAGTCATGTGAGTAACACCAGCCTGTGTTCATAAATATTACTGAAGAGTTCATAACAATCTGTTCTTTAGATCTTCTGGAAAATTAACAAAAAAAATCTGAGGCCTCTGCTGTGCAGGACAGTGGTTAAGCCATTCAGTAGGTGGAGAAATTCACTGTCTCAAAGCCAGGTCTTCAGCGAGGTGTAGGAGGTCAGGCAGCACCTGTATGTGTAGCTCTGGGTGAGCAAACCCTGGAGCAGCTCTCAAGGTGACTGTGAAGCCTCAAGGCAGCACAGCCCTGGCCAGCCATCGTCCTGCCCTGTGTGTGCCTTGTGTGGACATGTCTGACCTAGAGAGGGGCTTTGGGTTTGCCCTTCCCAGAGAGAACCATTGGGATGCTGAGGTTCAGTGGAAGGGGTTCCCTCCACCAGACTTCGCAAGAGGTCAAGGCATTTCCAGTGTGAGCTACGTCCTGCCATGGGCTGAGAGCCACTTTGGTAGGAGATAGTTATATTCGTAAAAATATTTTTGTATTTCAAAATTACTGTATCAACTTATTTATGCACGACTGTCACTGTGTGCTGTCTCAGTCTAGTTTAATAGAAAAGCGTGGAAGTCAATGTGAGAACAAGGATATAAATGCAGTGGAAAGAAAAAAACCTAGTGACTAGAATCTTTGAAAAATTGAGAGTGATTGCACTTTTACAGTATTGTCCACTTAGGTAATTTAAATGAAAGGAAACCAATTTTTTATTAAGGCGTATGAATGAGTATTTTCTAGCCCTTTTTTTCAGAAGTCTTCAAGTACGTTGAGGGAGGGCAATTAGAACGAGTCAGAAAATAAGAGGCAGAAAAGTCACACTTTAAATGTAAGATTTCGGATGGTAATGAAATAATTTAAATCTGAACCCTGGGGACTCCAGCAGTACTACACATAACAGATAAAATTAGGCAGCTATTGCCTTGGGTGCATTACAGGGCAATCTTTATGTTTTGACAAACAAATGCTTGAATGTATGAAACAATCTCGCCGTTATAATATGCCACCCTCTAGGCTAAGTTGTGTTTGTCTTCAATGATTTATCTCAAGCCTCTCCTTAGGTTACTGGCCGTTAACCTGAAATACGTTTGAAAATTAACTAGGATTTTCTTTTGTCGTAAATATAGGAGCAGCACGTTACCATTATTGTTTTCGTGATTTATTTGTGCAATACACAAGGCAAAAATACATAGCAGCAATGGAAAGAAAATTTGAGGGAATTAGTAGAAAAAAAGATTTAGCCTGTTTAAGCAAGATCCACTGAAAGAAAGTTCCAGTGCAGCAGACGGTCACCCACTGGGAATATTGATCCAATCTATGTAAATGTGTATTTTATAACCATTCTCATTTTACAGACAAGATTATCCTTTATAAAATCTTCCCTGTTATAAGTACTCCTGGGCTGAGGAGTATCTTAAAGAGCTCTAATGTAATGTAATTCTTTCCTTTCAGGGAATATGGAGCCATTGATGATGTAGATATTGATCTGCATATTGATGTTAGCTTTCTTGATGTAAGTAATCTAATCACAGAATTACATAATGAACATTAATATCCATTTAATTCTGCTACACATCAGACTCTCTAGACAACCACTGAGACTTTCCTTTTTTGGAGACTTGATCTTCAAAAGTGCCTGTCGCATTATTGATTGCTGCTCAGCGGAAAGGTTTCCTTTTCCTTTTATGATCACACCATTAAAATGCTTTGTAGACTTTTATTTACTGCATGTGTATTGCCTTTCAGACATGCTTTGTGCATGGTAAATGTTTTAACTGATATAAATGAAATACATTTCTTTTTTTGCTATCCTAGACATTAGTTAGGTGAAGGCACTTCATAGGGCAGAAGACTTTGTCAGGGGCTCTGCTGTGTGCCTCTCAGCATCTGCAGCTGACTGGGGAGAGGCTCGAGTGGCAAAGGAGACACAGGACAGCGGTGCTGCCGGCTGGCAGCGTGGCTTCTGTAACAGCGGCGCTGTCATTAACTCCACACTTCCTCACCTCGTCTGTGCAGTAACTTCCTGTCCTCTAGATGGAGAATAAAAATTACTGCTTTTAGGGGCATCGTTAGCTTCTGCACAGATATGTCATATTCTTAGCTTAGCACAGCATAAGATGTTATAGGGCTTTTCTAAAATTTAAGAAAATCCAATCAGACCTTGAATTATTTTAATCAGTCTTAAGGAGCAAATGTTTCCTTTGCCCTGTGTTACGGGATAAGTTTCCTTTCCATCTTTATTTGCTCCTTTGCTTCTCAGCTTTCAAGCAGTATCTCTTGATAGAAGGGAAGGCGTCTGCCTGCACTGTAAGTGTAGTATTGCATATAAAGCTGTGCTCAGTTTAAATGATCGTACTCCACAACTGGAAGCAGTCTAACGCTGCTCTTAGGGGTGTCAGCAGGCAATAGTTTGTCCTAAGTCTCGAGTTTAAAGTTGGAGTAGATACTCCACAACTGGGTAAATGGATGGATGATGTTTATAACAACCCTAAGGCAGACTGACAAAATGTGGCAGTTCGTCATGATGGCTAATAGTGTTTGTTGTTTTCTTTTTGTCTTGAACTAGGAAGAGATTGCTGTGGCCTGGGATGTAATTCGCACAGAGCCTATAATAGTGCGATTGCACTGTTCACTTACGCAGTACTTAAATGGTCCAGGTTAGTCACCCGTGTGTTCTTCACGTGCCTTGTATGGTGTCTCGGTCTGAGCCATGTACTGGGTGATACATACTCGTTCACTGCCAAATCTTTGACCCTGCCTGTGCTTATGTCTACTGCTGAGAGCAGTCCTACTGGTATGAAATTAAGTATACATCTATTTGCGTAGCTCGGCCCTCAAAAATGACATGGGCATCTAATTTAAACGTTCATAGGTTGATTTTTGAAACTTTTTTCCCCGATATCCTTTGAAATGCAACTGCTTCCCCTAGGAACCAGGGTTAAGGAATAAAGAGCTTCAGTTTCTCATATGTGATTTCCTGATTTTGGAAATCAGGGATCATCTGCACAGATGAGATACCACTGATAAGGTATACATACACAGACCTGTGCAGTGCATTAGTATGCGCTTTTTCATGTACCTTTGAAGAATCAGGCCATGATAATTATCCTTTCAGCTTCTGATTTCTATATGATTTTTTTGTGTGTGTATGGTTGGACTTGGTGACCTCAAAGGTCCTTTCCAACCATGAAGATTCTATGATTCTATGATTCTATGACTGTATGAACTCTGGGAATCTTTAGATTTGAATGAGTTGTTAAGTGAGTAAAGCTTCCTCATGAGAGTAACAATGATCAAACTCCTGAAGAATCAGCTGATTTTGAAGATTTGGAAATATTCATATGGAAGAGTCAACTTCAGATATATTATTACAGTGGGAAGTCAGAACTAAGTTGCAGTTTGGACCATAACTTGCCAAGCTTCCAGTGCAAGCTGTCCATTCAGGCTTGTATCTGTGGGAGAATTTTGCCTCTGGAAAATGAGCAGATATTTCTAGCCATAATACGTTTAGCAAAATCTGTCCCAGTGAGCTATTTTTGTAGGATATGTTGCCTGCCGGTGCTAACTATAAGCTATATTCTGTTCATTCAAATAAGCATTTCCTCAGATCAATCTATCTTTTTTTTTTTTTTGCTTGACTTTGGTCTTTTTGTGTGTATTTTATTGCTTCAATCTTTTTTTGTAAATATGCAGATCTTAAAATATGTATTTGCAGGTAGCAGTGTTAGTATTCAGAATATTTCTGACAAAATGTAATTTAAAACATAAAAAAGTGCACCAAATAAGAGAAGGTGAAGCGTGAAGAGCAGCTTGCAGTAAGAAATGATCTAGTGAAATGAGGAGTAACAACAACATGTCTTTTGCACAGTTGACAAGGTTAGAATGGGAACCTAAGTTCCCAGTCCTGCAGCTGATTGCGGGAGTGCCTGAGTACCAAGAAAGGCAAAGTCAGGGCCAGAGGCAAGTGCTTCACTGATACTGGTTTTATGAGCTCAGCT
The DNA here is from genome assembly GCF_028500815.1 of Rissa tridactyla. Taxonomy (NCBI): domain Eukaryota; kingdom Metazoa; phylum Chordata; class Aves; order Charadriiformes; family Laridae; genus Rissa; species Rissa tridactyla. The sequence goes on along the minus strand of NC_071497.1, from coordinate 69,795,686 downwards.
GCTGTTGCAGCCATATCTCTTTATTTAGGACAAAAACCAGACAATGATGTCCACCATCTTTTGTGTCAACAAGACCATATCTCTGTAAATTCCTCTTCCCCTTTAAATACTTCCCCACCTGGAGTACTGCATCCAGCTCTGGAGTCCTCAGAACAAGAAGGACATGGACCTGTTGGAACGAGTCCAGCGGAGGGCCACAAAGATGATCAAAGGGCTGGAGCACCTCTGCCATGAGGACAGGCTGAGAGAGTTGGGGTTGTTCAGCCTGGAGAAGAGAAGGCTTCTGGGAGACCTTACAGCAGCCTTCCAGTGCCTGAAGGGGGCTACAGGAGAGATGGGGAGAGGGACTCTTCATCAGGGAGTGTAGCGATAGGATGAGGGGTAACGGTTTTAAACTGAAAGAGGGTAGATTTAGATTAGATATTAGGAACAAGTTCTTTCCTGTGAGGATGGTGAGACACTGGAATAGTTTGCCCAGGGAAGTTGTCAATGCCCCATCCCTGGAAGTGTTCAAGGCCAGGCTGGATGGGGCTTTGAGCAACTTGATGTAATGGGAGGTGTCCCTGCCCATGGCAGGGGATTGGAACTAGATGGTCTTTAAAGTCCCTTCCAACCTAAACCATTCTCTGATTCTGTGATTCTGTGTTGTTTTGAGACTACTGGGCCATAACGTTATGATACATCTTTTTCTCCTGTAGTACTTTCTGTTGACTGATAAACGGAAATGCAGTGTACTCCAAAGCACTATGGGGGGTATTCATACCACCCTGTAGCTGTGTAATATCCTGATTTTAGATAGTCGTTCTTCTAGTTAATAGCTTCTCTCATTATTGTACTTGTGGGCAGTTTCTCCCACGTGTCTTAGATGAGGATGAATCAGCTTTTGGAGGTACCAGGCTGTCTCCTCTGGCCGTGGAACTTAGACAACAATTGTAGTCTAAATGTCAGATTTTAAGATTGCTGGTCTAGGTATGATGATTCTCATTGAATATATTACCCCCCCCCCAACCATGTGTTCTAAATTTGTCGGTCTGAAGACATTGCTATCCCTGATCAAATCATTCATCCCTTTTGAAAAAATCATCAGTTTGTCTTTAAAAGACAGGATTATATTTGAATAATAACGTTAGAGAAAGGGTATCTACAGGGCTTTGAACTAAGTGAAATTGGATAGCCAGGTTAGATATATTTTATTTTATTTTTAAATTTAATTTATTAAAGTGAAATTAAGGGATACAATTTGACATTCTGAATAAAGTCTGGCTTTCTGAGTGATCAGGAGAATACAGATTTTAAAATACTGATTTACTTTTTATAATAAAATTTGAACCAACCCCAGATTTTTTGTTTTCATTCCTTTTTTTATTTTACTGTAGTCATTACTACCTTATGTAATATGAAAGATCAGGTCTATTTGGGCGTGTCATATGTGTTGGCTGTTGTCCTGCCTTGAGGACCTGAGGCTCTCCTAACAAGTGCTGGTTTCCATCTGCCACTTCTATCTAGTAAATGTTATTAAAGGATTTTAGTAATACCAGGAGCTAATTTCCAGACTTCACCCTGCACACTTCCAGTTTTCTGACAGATGAATATGGGTATACCAATGATAGGACGGGTCTTGAGGAAAAGTCAGGGTAATTCTGGGCCACTGGAATTCGCATATCAGGTACTTAGATGACAGTTGTGGATCTTGTATTAAAATGCCTCCAGAAAGAGGCATTTTTATGCCAGTTTTCTTCATAGTCACAGGAAATGTAATGTGTGTAAAGACTACTTACTTGAAAACAAATATAAGAGATGAGGCAACATGAATTACCAATCCAGATACATTTAATCTGATGCTGCTCTAGTACCTGCACAATATTTAAAAAAAAAAAAAAAAAGACACATTTTTGTAATTAAAATTAGTGGGAATTGGGGGAATTCAATTTCTGAATTACTCGTTTGTAAAATTACTAATTATATTGGGTGATATTCCAAAAAGGACCATTCATTTCTTAATAGGCATAGATGACATGTCCCCCTTTCACCATTTCTTCAATGGCATTGTCTATAGTAAAGGTCCAGATATAACAGGGTCCTTAAATATGACTTACATGGTCATGAGTTCTCAATTATTGCTTTAAGTTCATATATGTCAACAATATCTCCTTTTTCTGTAGTGCCAACTGTGGATGTATTTCAGATCTCTACTAAGGAAAGATTTGGGCTGGGACATCAGCTGAAAAAGTAAGTCTAGAAAAGCGTAAACCCCTTTTTTTAGGAGAATATCACATTCTTTTAGTTCCTGGACCGTGCCAAGTAGGATGAAATTCACAGGTTGTCAGGTTGGTTGGATCAAACTGTTTTGAACTTGTTTTTCTTGAAATAAAAAATAACAGGATTTTCTTTTTTAAGTTCAGTTTTGACAGTTGTTGGGGAGAACCTGATTTGTGCTGCCTGCCGGGGGTTTCTGTCACTTTGCTGCCATTTAGGAAGTAAGCTACAAAAGTTCAAAAGACTGTAGCTAGGAGTTTTCAATTTCATGTTTTTGCTTAGATGGTGAAACCTCTGGAGCAGGCTTTTTGAGCATCATGCATACCCTAAGGGGGCTATGCTTTCATGGTCGCCTTTAATATTACCACAGTAATTAGGCCATTCACATTTCGAGGACAAGAGGGAAGAACAGTTGGAAAAATTAGCAGTTTCATATGTTCGTGGTACAATTCAATTTAATAAAATTTTGCCAAGTCATCTTTTCACATATGGTCGTGTATGTGTAATAAAATGACAAGAATATAGGCTTTAATATCTGACCATAACAACATAAGAATCCCTTAAGAAAAAAAGAATCTTTTGCTGTTCGGTGTTTAAAGAAATTCAGTGCACCACTTTCATAATCTTATAAATGAAGTAATGTTACTAAACTCTCTATGGTCCATGACTTTGAAGAAAAAAAATAAAAAGCTCCCCAGAGTGAACGGTCCCTTAAAATGTTTCAGTACTTAACACTGCCTCTGATTTGTGCACCAGGCAATTACAAAGGGTTCCCATAAGACATTTTCAAGGACGTAGCTGCATAATTCACAGTTGAGCAGAAGTCAGAATACCCCTGAACCCCATGGCCCCTCATGGCTGTAGCAACAGGATATTCATCTTTGAGGATTCACTAAATTTTCAATAAAATCTGTACCAACTTCCACTTGGATTTTATCACTCAAAGACCCCCATTGCTAGATTAGTCAGAGTACTTTGGCTTGGAAGGAGCTATTGGAGGTCACCCAGTGCAGCCTCCTGCTCCAGGTAACCTCCTCTATCTTCAAAGTTAGATAAGTTCACTCCTCTAACTCAGTTAGAGTGTGAAGAGTGCCTGAAACTCTTGAGTCTCAGGCAACCTAGCTGTGAAATCTCCAGCCTTTGTGGGCAACCGATTGTATTTAACTACTTTTCTTCTGGATGTCTTCTTTTTATAGCTTTTATGTTTTTTAGCTTTCCTTGCTACAGCTGTGACCGCAGCCTTCTGCTGTCCATCTCTGGGAGCTGTCTTGCTCTGTCTTCTCTGTAAACCCTCTTTGGGTAGTTTAATATTCGACATCCCTACCTTCACATTTGTGAAGTAGGAGAACATACTCCTACTTGAGCAGTGTGGATGCTGTACCCCATCTCTGTAGTCACTGGAGAGTCAGATGCCTACAGCTGGACGGGATGCCTTTGAATCAGTTTGTCTCTAGATCTCCATGAGAGGCATACCTGTGTAAGTCCTGCAGTAGTTGTTTACCCAGACTGTATTCTCAGTAAAAGTTCAGTGTAAATTAAGTTGTATGTGGAAAACAACCCCAACATTTTTGAGGAGCTGAGACTGCTACAGCTACCTGTAGAGTGAGGACATCGCATCATATCACCTATGTGGTGAACAGAGAGACACCGGTATTAAAGCAAATATATCTTGGCTAGGATAAGAAAATCTTTTTTTCTTTCTTAATTTGCAGAATCATGCAGACGTTTGTTACACAACAGTGGAAGAACAGCAAAGAGAAATCTAATTGTACGCACAATAAGAAGGTGTCTGATAAAAAGGTGAAATCCCCTCTGCACATCTTTTCTACGTTGCGCAGGTAATAGCAAGGAAAATGAGCTGTTAACACCATATCCTGTTCAAAATCCACAGCAGACTTCACAAGGTGAAACGCTGACTTTTCTCCACAGAGAAGTGCTCTATTTATATCTTACCTCATGGGTTTCCAGTCCTTGCCTTGCATGACATCAAAAGTGAACTCAGTACTACTGCAGTTTCTAAGACTATTTGAAGGCAGAGCATTTCAGCGCTCTGCTGTCTGAAACAGCCATGTTTCGTCTAGAATTGAAAATAATTAATTTTACGTTATTTAACTTGTTGTATTTGTATCTTTGTAGCTTGGTAGCATTTGACTGTTACTTGAATAGCAAGAATATAGGTCATATATGCAAGTAATATATAACATACATATAATATATATTTTAAAAAATGTGGTTGTCTAGCTGTTCTTTCCACAGCTGTGTATATTTTTTATTTTTTAAAACTAGAATGGTCTTTAATGAAAGACTGATTTTTAGAGCTGCTGAGCACCCACCCCTCTCCACTGTTTGAGTACGTTAATGTTCACCACTTTTGAAATGCAGGCACAGAATTTCAAAGAAAAAAGGCATTAAAACCATAAAAAGTAGTTTGTGAATGGTTCATTTGAATTCATTATGACTTCTGCCAGTTACTCATACTCCTAAGTGTATGTAAAATCAGGCTCTGATTTTACCTCTTTCAGGGATGTGACTAGTCTAGCGTGTTTTCCTGCTTATGAAGGGTTGACAGATCACCCCTTCTGTACATTTGAAATGAATGCCTCTTTGAACATTCCTTCTTTTTGATGAATTTTGCCATTCTAAATTCCATGTATAAAAAAGAGAGGGAGTAGAGCGATCATTCGCATTAGAGAAGGGAAGCATGTCAGGGATGACAAAAGACCGTCTTTCCAAAGGTAGCGTTGAGGAAGGTGGTGTTTTAAGTAGAGGAAGGTGGTGTTTTAAGTAGAAGGCTTACCCTGCCGTGCCACACGCCATGCCTAGCGCGAGCTGTAGCTTGGGGTTTGGCTTTATTCAGAAAGGGCGTGCAAAAGCCAGCCCAGTCTTTCTCCTCTTGATTTGGCTGCTGCTGGGGTCTCTGCCCAAAGGTGCCTCAGGCCACATGCAAGGACCCTCCCTCTCCCTGGAGCACCATTCCTGCCTCCTGTCTGCCGGAGGGTGGTGGTGACACAACTGCAACAGTGAGTCAGCAACCTCCACCTGCATCTTCTACTGTCACCACTTGCTAACAGGGTGGGGAAACCTGCCAGCCTCTTCCCTTGGGGTTTCACTTCTTTTCTATTCCATCCAAGGCCAGAAAATACTCCAAAGACTGTGGTTGCTATAAAGCATAAAAAAATTATTCAGCCTACCAGTTACATGCTTTGAAAGGACAGGCAAATATATGTGAGCCTTGTAGAAATGTGACAGTTCATGTGAATGTTGTTTCATAAAAACATTTTGCTCTTTACTTCACGCATTCATAATTTAAGTCCCTCACATTCTAAATTCTAGTGTTACAGAGCTAGAATTTGTCTAAAACAGGAAAGAAGGGCATCAAATTGTCTTGCACAAAGCACCCAGGTCATTATAAGGTTTTTAAGAGTAATGTTTATTGCAGCTGAATTAAATTTGATTTACTACCTGCAAGTTTCACTGCTAATTATATCTTCCATTGATCTGAACATAGAATTTGTTATGCTGGGTCCAGAAGACAATAACTTTAATGGGATTGTGCCATGATTATTACATAGGAAAGATAGATTTTGATAATGAAAATGTGTTATAATCTCCTATGAAATATGTGGATTTCATTTCAAAGATAACTTCCTGAATAACTGGTTTGTTGTGGGACATAGGGGCCTTTAAAAGAGCTGTAAGGTTATAGCTCTAACTTCTACTTCAGCAGTTAGTTGTCTTTTTGATCAATGAGCTTGTGTGTAAATAGGAGTAAGATGTCTGTTTGGTATTGGAAAATTAGTGCTACGTACAATTGCTTATTTTTTTAATGTTGTGCTGCGTTTGTCACTAGTGAAATACGTAAGGACAGGTGACACTTAAAAATTTTTACATATGTGTGATCTTGCTTGATTTGCACAAGATTTTGATCGTTCTCCAACTTGGTCTTCTCCTTTTTTTTTAAGGTCGCCAAGTTATCCTCCACCTGGCTGTGGTAAAAATAAATCAAAACTGAAGTCAGAACAGGATGGCATCTCCAAAACTCACAAGCTACTGAGAAGGACTTGCTCTAGCACAGTCAAGGCGGAGGATATGTGTGCCACAAAATCTCACAGAACCTTTGGCCGCTCGTTGTCGAGTGACCCGAGGGCTGAACAGACAATGGCTATTAAATCGCACAAACTGTTGAACCGATCTTGCTCTGCAGCCGTCAAGCAGGAGGAGTGCATCACTTTAAAGCCCCATAAGCTGTTAAGTAGGTCGTGTTCTGGGGATCCTCGATGTGAGCACAACAGCACCTTGAAGCCCCACAAACTTTTAAGCAGGTCCTGCTCCAGTAATCTTAGAATGGAAGAATTGGATGGATTGAAGAATCACAAGTTACTCAGCAAGACTTACTCCAATGCCCCTAAATCATCCAAAATGGAGCCTTTCAAGGAGTCCACCATAGCAGAGAGCAGGAGGCTCTCTCTTACCTCAGGGCTTATTGGTATCTTAACACCATCTTCATCATCACCTTCACAAGCTGCTGTGCGTAATATTTTTTTTTATTCTGCTCATTTTCCTCCTATTATTTTCCAAACATGCTGTTAGCTTGTTATGCAAAGGCATGAATACTTAGAACATGTGTTAGTGGATATATTGGATATATTGAGCGTATTGGAAGACAAGAGCAACGGAGTCAGCTTTTTAAGGAGGATGTAAGCAACTATTCATGCACATATATTTAAGTTATAAAACCAAAATTTACTTAGGTTAAGACAGAGATTTTATGTGTCATGTTGAATACAGCTCAGTGTACCTGCTGGCCATGGGAAAAGTTCAGTCACCCACTTCCTTCCCTGCCTCCTTTCTTGCTGCAGGAAGAAGGGAGAGTGTGCGCTTCTGCGCTGCAGAATCGGCTTTGTCACACAGATCTTTTCTCATTTCAGTTTGCTTTGTGGAGGAAGCAACCGTCCATTGGCTTGATTGGGTGCCAGGTCACCTCTCCTTCTGGTCTTTGTGTCTGTGGTCATCATCACAGGGGAAGGGACGCAGTCATGATTCAGCTCACCTCTTGTGCACTTGTGCTTTGTGAAAGGTTCAACCTTCAAACGTGCTGGTGGCAGCCAGAGGTCAGGGAAGGAATTAGGTCCATACTGCCCCCCTTTCTTTCCCCAGAGACACGATCGATTGGGAAAACAAAGGGTAGCACATATTCTTAAAATTAAGAAAGAGCGCTCAAAATTAATTCTTCTGCCTCTTAAAAGATGGCTTTTATACTTTAGAGGAAAGAGTGAGTCTGTTTGAGCTCTTTCAAGGCACCTGTCTGTTTTCTCTGTTAAATCTGTGGAGGGGCACTTAGGAGACGGCCCTCTCCACTCCCTTAGCCTGGTGGTACCTTGATGTTCTCAGCAAGAAAACGCTGATTCTCACTTGAAATGCCGTACATATATTCAAAACAGTGTATTCTGCATAATGAAATTACATTGAGTGTGCTATGTCTCATGGTGAATTAGTTTAATAAGCTGTGAGCAATACTCATCAGATCTAAAAGCAGTGATATACAAAAATGATGTAAGATAATTTATATACATGCTGTGTGGTTGGTTCCTGTAACGTGCACAGCAATATTAATTTAAGGTGAGCCGACAGACTTCTTACATGTTACAGTTGAGAGATGCATTTTTTTCTGAATCAGCAGAGGATGTTTTAACATAGCAAGACTTTTCTCTCCGGAAGTTAGAAGGAAAAGTCCCATTTTTTGGGGGGGTTGATTTTGATAAGATAATGAAAAGTTGACCAAGTGGTTTCATTACTGATGTTATCAGCTGATATGGAAAAAATGCAAGCCCTGCTTGGCAGTCTTTAAAAAATACCAGTAATTTATTGCTAGAATGCATGTACTTTGAAGGAAGATCATCACACACATGGTCAGGTGCAGTTTGACTGATGTTAGCGGAAGGAAATCAACAGTCCATCTTACATGCAGGCATCAGATATATGGGTAGCCTGGGTGCCTAACTGCAATTTGAAGTCAAATGGAATATGGAAGCAATGAATTGGGACCCTAACTTCTCCTCTGTTCTCAGCTAAAGTATTTCAATCTGATACATGAATACAATTAGGAGGATTGTTTCTCAGGAGAAAAAAAGGGAAAAGTTTCCAATTAAGCAGAGAAATGAAAGGAAATAAGCCTATAAACAACAAAAACAAAAAAAAGCTGTAAATGGAGGTGATCTGACTCTTGTTCAAAACAAGGATTGATCGGAATAGGTGTCAGCCTAGAGGGAATTTTGTACCTTACTGGCTCCTGTAATGGAAATTCCTTCTAATTTATGTTGCTGTTGTGTTGAAAGAATAAGGCAGAAATAATTTGAGTGGGATCTGAGCATGGAGATCTGTTAGCATGGTGCTTATGGAAGTGAGATGTCAGTAAATATAAAAGGAAAAGATTTTCAGCCGTTCTGAGAGTTACATTAGTCTTTCAAGCCTAAGCAGGTAGCCCATATTTGGATAGACAATCCGCAGTTAAAATGTAATGGGAGTTACCAAATGCCGGTTTATTAGAATAGAGTGAAGGCACTGGTGTTTCCATTTGAGAGTAGAGTTTTTGGGTTGCTGAGATGCAAAACCTCATCAGATTTAAGGACTAAGAAGAAATGCTAAAAATATGCCCCACACTTAGGAAACAGTAAAAGGATTGGTTAGTTGTAATGGCTGGCTTATGCAAATGAGAGTTCTTTTTAGATGCAAATATTGGTTAATTAAAATATTTGCATGCAAAAAATACAAATGTTTTATCATTTCCTTTTAATTAGTCTACCAACACTGAAGTTGCCTCAACTTTTTCCTTGCAGCAAAATTATGGTGCAAAATGCATTCCAGTACGAGACCGTGGCTTTCTTGTGCAGGTAGGGTGTCATATCTTACCCATTTATAAAACACTGTGGAACTTGAGCTGACTGTTAATTATTTTTAAGCAGATGTTGTTATTCTCATTTTCATTGTTCTCAGACTATTGAATTTGCTGAGCAGCGGATACCAGTATTGAACGAATACTGTGTAGTTTGTGACGAACCCCATGTGTTCCAGAATGGCCCTATGCTGAGGGTAAGTGGTGTGCTTGCTGGGGTAAACAATGCATTTTCTGATGCCTTAAATAGCAATGGACCATACAAACCTGTTACAAAATTATTGAATTATTATTTCAGATGTGTTCTGTCCTAATATTCTTTTAAGATGCAACAGTGTAACGCATATTAACTAGATGTTGCTGTAAATTTGAAATAAAACGTACTGCAAGCAAGGAGGTGGAAATCAGGCTCGTATAATATGATAGAAACATAAACGGGGGGATGTATTTCACTGAACACTATTGTTCTACAGTAGTGACAACCAGATAAGATAGAGGAAGTGCATTAGAGTGCTTTCCTGGTCCTCTGGCATTCTTTTAAAAGCTCAGGGTCACCTCAGTCCTTGAGCTCTTATCAAGCCATGACCAGCATATTCAGATAGACTGGTGTTAATGCCACAAGGCTGTGAAGTTCTTCTGATCTTCTTTTGCTCACTGGAATGAGCCATCCTCTGTAATGTGATAAAAAAGGCATCAGGAGGAGATGCTCGGTGTCGTGTCTGATCTAGCAGTGACCTCGTCCAGGGCCACTGTTGTGGTTCAGTATGCGCAAAGTCTGGCCAGTGAAGCAGCTCTTCCTTCCTTTCATTCCTGTGCAATGGGGAACCAGGAGTTTTGCATGCTGAAAGTTGTACCCTCACATGCTGCTGGTGGATGCATAGAGTGAAAAAGAGTAAGGTTGGTCATGAGAGACACGCTCTGCCTGGAACTACTGGATCAGTACAGCTTTGTGAAAGAGTATATTAGGAGCATAAGATTCTTACCTTTAGGACTGATCTTGCAGTTTAGAATCCTTGTTTCACCTGTCCTGAATGCTATGGAAACCTGAGTAATCTTAAAAGATTAAAGCCATGGAAAACTGTTTAATAGCAGTGTGTGAATGGTCTGACACCTGCCAATTTCTCCACAGTGTGGTGAGCAACTATACATAAGCTGAAGCAGGCATCATCTGTCATAGTTCCATGGAACTAAATTCAGGAAGGTTATTGCTTACATAGTAAAAGTCACCTCAGCGTCATCTCCCTTGACAATGGCACCGTGGTCAGGCATTGTGACTGCAAGCAGGGTATGCAAATAGGCTGCTAATAGGATTTGCAAAAGCATCTGCATATTCAGTTAACACCATTTTAAGTCATCATTAAACCTCTGTACTTTTGAAAATCCAGTCGGGTGGGGTTTTGCCTCTTCATATCTACCTTTTAAAAGCATGGTTTTCTGCCAGATTTATCAGCAACCAAACCCTGATTAGAAGCCTGTAAAAAAAGGCATCAGTTCCTTGTTGTTCATCTTTGAATGCACTGCTATGCATATTACCAGTGACAGGATGAGATAAGATGAAGTGAGTAATGTTTGGATAGTGAGTAAAGTTTGGGTAATATAATTATTTGAATTATTGGGTTTTATCTATTGTCCATAGAACAAAGCAAACGGTAGGATTTATTCCTGTTCACATGACGAACTATTAAAAGAAAACAGGATGGAAAGCCATTTGCTCTAAATAAAAAAATCTTAGTTCTTCTTGCTTTCCCACCTTGGAGATTAAAACCCTCAGAATTACTTTTCACTGTCTTCAGCTTAAAGAGGGGTCATTTTTGCTATCTGTTTGAGAGCTTGTCAGCGCTTCAAAACAGAGGAGAGTGCAGACATGTATTCTACTAAGCACATATTCGTCAGTGCCTTTGCGAGCAGCATAAGCTAGCAAGCTTTGCAAAAATGAAAGGGTGTCCTTACATAACCCTGGGAGAAGGAGATAGCGGGAAGAAATCTAGCATGCTCTGCGTATGCTTGAATGACTCAATAACCAATATAGAGCCATTAATGAGTTTGCAGTTCTGTAGAAGGTGAGAAAAGATCTCAGTTTGAATAGAGCAAGAGCTTGCCAAAAGGTCTTAAGGAAATTTATCCTTCACTCTACTGAGAGCTCTGGCAGAGGCAGCCTAAAGTAGTCAACTGTAGGGTTTATTTATGTGCGTCAGCTGCACACACACGTACACATACACTTACATACATATATATAATGTATCTAAAGAGAATAAATCATAGAATCATAGAATCTTCATGGTTGGAAAGGACCTTTGAGAACATCGAGTACAACCATACACAGACACAAAAAAACAAACCCCTACAATCTCTGCCACTAGAGCATGCCCTGAATCGCCAAAATCGCCAAATCTATACGTTTCTTAAATACCTCTAGGGATGGTGACTCAACCACCTCCCTGGGCAGGCTGTTCCAGTGCCTGACCACTCTTTCAGTAAAGTAATTCTTCCTAATATCTAATCTAAACCTCCCCTGCCACAACTTCAGACCATTTCCTCTGGTCCTGTCATTATTCACCTGGGAGAAGAGGCCAACACCCACCTCTCTACACCCTCCTTTCAGGCAGTTGTAGAGGGCAATGAGGTCTCCCCTCAGCCTCCTCTTCTCCAAGCTAAACATGCCCAGCTCCCTCAGCCTCTCCTCATATGACCTGGTCTCCAGACCCCTCACCAGCCTGGCGGCTCTCCTCTGGACACGCTCCAGCACTTCAATGTCCCTCTTGTACAGAGGGGCCCAGAACTGAACATGGTACTTGAGGTGAGGCCTCACCAGTGCTGAGTACAGAGGCACGATCACTTCCCTGCTCCTGCTGGCCACGCTATTCCTGATACAAGCCAGAATGCTGTTGGCCTTCTTGGCCACCTGGGCACACTGCATAAAAAATGACCCAACTGAAAGAGCGCTATATGTTTAATACTGCTGCCACAGCGGATCTCAGAAATACAGTACTTTATTAAGCAGAATGCAAGGGGCTTTCGTTTAAGGCAAGGCTACATGCAATCTGGCCTTATGTCACTTAATGGATCCCTTATGTAGTGTCCCTGGCCGTCATAAAGGGATTTAGAGCACTTGTACTTTTGATACCGCAGTAACTTCACCACGTTTCATAATGATCAGAACCTTACTACAGTCTGCTTATATTTTTAGATTCTGTGTCTAGATCCCATTTTCTACAGATGTCTGCATCTCAAAGGCATTACTTAGCTCTGTCTGTAGCTGGTTGTATCACAAGAGATGCCACAGACTAAATCACTCTGGATGCTTCACCAGTCTCTTCCTTTAAAGACTAGCTCCCACACACAGATGCACACAGGGTCCTTTCTGGGTGTGTGCATCCTTAATGATGAGTTTCCCTTCTACCATTTGGGCCTTTTTTCCAACAACAAAGAAGGCATATGAAGTTACTGCTTGAGAAATTATTTTAAAGTGTAATTCGGCTTGATTTTCTGGTATTTAATGGGAGTTTTACGCAATTGCAAGGAACCAGTAAAGAATTTGATTTTGTATTGCCATCACATAATAATTACATTCTTTTAATACTGTAAACTCTCATATTTGAGTGTAATTTTTTGTGCTGGTTATTAATGACTTGCATAATTCAGATGTCTCATCCTGAGGACAACTGAATATAGCAAGTGAAACTGAGAGATAACTTTTTTCTTTCTGCAGATTTACTCTACAGGCTATGTTTTTATCTTAGTTATAAAGTATCTTTAAATCAGTCTCTCTCAGCACAAGCTTCCTTCTCATTATTGTGTTTCATTTTCCTAGATAACTTTTTCTGGGAGGTGTTCTGTTTTTAATATCTATTTCAATTTACTTTGCTTTCTTAAAATCTTGACATCTTCTTTCCCATAAGATAAGAGTAACTTGATGACAAGAAGATGCGTCTTTTTATATAGCGTAATTTAGACACTAGATCCACATGGCAGACACGCCATTGTATGCAAGAAGTCTGTTGCAGAGCAGCTGCATAAGACAATTGCGTATGTTTGCCTTTATGCTCTTACAGTGGACACCTGTCTTGCTCCAGAGCCCATGGTACTAATCTAATAATGCAAATTTTCAGGGATCCTGTTGTACACAGGAATCTTTGGATTTTTTTAGGCTGTCTTGGTCACCTATTGAGGGTAAATAAAGAGGCTACCGTAGTGACTTACTGAAGATAAATAAGGACAAAATTCTTTGATTTCTCTTGGGAATTTCTTTACAGAGCAAAGTATGGATCTTTCAGGACAACCAGTTTTCTTTTGAGCTCCAAAAGTTCCCTGAAGTACAGAAGACCAGAATTACAGATACAGTTACAGTTCCTGTGTGTATTCCACAAGTGTGTGTGTAGATAAAAACACATTAGGTAGATGGGGTAACTTCGAAATACTCACAAACCTAATGCTGTCACAAGGAACTGCAGCTGTATTACCGTGAAGGGGAAGTGCAGAGGTTCTCTGGAATGGAAGAAGTCCTAGAGAAGTACTATAACGCATCATGAAGCTGTAACACTCTTGTTTTAAAGGTCCATGGTCCATTGCTTCATTCCATCCTCTTTTTAAAAAAAAAACAGTGAAAAATGCAATGCTTTCCTGTACATAGTCACACCTTTCCCATATGGGATGAGGTTACATGTAATTTCTCATCATAGCATGTTTCTTTAGTATTTACTTCAAGAGCACAGTGAGATCTAATGATTATTTACGGTGCACCCAAAGTTATAAAAGCTAAATTGGATGTTTAGAAATACACACTTAAATAGAAAGCCACCGAAAACTCCAAATTCCCTGGAATCACTGCATGGCATGATTTGCAGTCTTTCTGCAAAGCACAGGGAAAATTCAGTGAATGCATAGAGCCTAAGAAGAAGAACTATTATTTAACTTCTTGCATAACATAGACCATACTATTTCATGGGTTATTCCTAATAGTGATCTGAATCCTACCTATTTCACTCTTCCTAGAAGAATTAAGAAACAGCTTTGAAATCATCACCAGGGGTTGGGACTGCAGCCTTTACATCCAAACAGCTCCCTTATCCATGTAAAGAATCACAGTGCATCCTCCTGCAAGGCGACCTGTGCTGCTCGGCTCTCAGGAGCTCTATCATCAGTCTCTTGTGAAGGAGCTCTTTGCTCAGCTTCGAAAACCAGTGGGAAGTACAAGGTCAGACATAGGTTTTGTGGTGAGGAGAGAGATATGTCAGACCTCATAAACCTACTGAAAGCAGTAAGGGTCTGCTCATTTGAATCGTTAGCCTCCTGTTTAATGTCTTCGAATTGTCCTCAATAGAGAAGTTGTTTAGATGAGTGAGATGTGGACTATTATTTGCTTGTAGTTAATGGTTAGATTTTAATTGTTTCAAAAACATATTTTGAAATGCTTTTTTTCTGACATTTTCCAACAGTGTATAATTCCCATATGTGTTGTTATAATAGATAAATAGACTATCCTGATTTCTGTCAAAATACCATGTTAGACTAAACATTAGGATTAAACTTAGGAAATTTTAACGACTTCCATGAAGTCAATTCCAAAGTACTGAGATATTCTCCCACAGGGCAGGTATCTCTAGTGAGAAGCCCCTGAAACCAGAGGTTGTTTCATCCACTGTCTTTCACTGGCTTTTGAAAAACTCCCAAGGATGGAGACTCCACAGCCTCTCCAGGCAACCTGTTCCAACGCTTGATAAAGCTTTAGAGAAAGCTAATTTTAGCTTTCTCTAAAAGTTCAGATAAAGTTTAGATAAAACCAGTCCTCCCTGAGAGAATAAAAGCACTAACTGACCTCCAAAGGTACTTCTCAACCATATGATTTCGTTCATCTAGCTAAAAAATGTATTTTCCAAAGCAGATATAATAATGTACTAAAGAAAGTTCAGCGTTATTTGGTTCTATATTAGAAGGCTATTAACTTCTTTTTAATGCCATATGATATTCTTTCTGCTACTCTAGAGCTGATAATAATATTCTAGGGAAGGACTAAGTTACATTTTAATAATGCAACAGTTTTGCTGCTATAATAGTAGAGAGATACCTTGGTTTAGGAATTCAGCATGTACTTTTGTTACAAACATTTAAATATAATGAGATCATGAATCATTAACAAAAGTTATTATATTTAAGGATCTGATTAAAAGAAGTATAATAAAAGTATATTATCATGTATTATCTTATTCAAAGCATGGAGGAAAGCAAATGTCACTCCTCTTTACAAGAAGGGTGAGAAGCGGAGGACCCAGAGAATAACAGGCTGGTCACCTTCACCTCGATCCCTGGGAAGGTGATGGAGCATCTAAGCATGGAAACCATTTCCAGGCACACTAAGGACAGGAAAATCATCAGGAGTAGTCAGCATGACTTCACCAAGGGGAAGTCATGCTTGACCAACCTGATAAATTTCTGTGATGACATGACCCATCTGGTAGATGAGGGGAAAGCTATGAATATTGTCTACCTGGACATCAGGAAGGCCTTTAGCACTGTTTGTCATAAGTTCCTCATAGAACAGCTGTTGATGCTGGGCTGGTTGAGGAGATAGAGAGGTAAACTGAAAACTGGCTGAATGGCCAGGCCCAGAGGGTGATGATCAGCGGCACAAAGTCTAGTTGGAGGCCAGTAACTAGTGCTGTACCCCAGGGGTCAATATTGGGTCCAGTCCTGTTTAATCATCTGAATGATGGTGCAGAGTGTACCCTTAGTGAATTTGCAGATGATACAAAACTGGGATACGTGGGCAATACTCCATAGCGGTGCGGTGCCATTCAGAGGGACCTCAAGAGGCTGGAGAAATGCATTGACAGGAGTCTCATGCAGTTCAAGGAGAAGCACGAAGTCCTGCACCTAGGGAGGAACAACCCCAAGCATCAATATATGCTAGGGACTGCCTAGCTGGAAAGCAGCTTGGCAGAAGGGGATCTGGGGGTCCTGGTGGACACCAAGTTGAACATGAGCCAGCAATGTGCCCTTGGGGCAAGGAAGGTTAATGGTACCCTGGTCTGCATTAATCGGTAGAATTGCCAGCAGGTGGAGGTATATGATCCTTCCCCTCTACCCAGGTCTGGTGAGGCCACACTTGGAGTACCGTGTCTGGTTCTGGGCTCCCCCATACAAGAGAGAGATGGAGCTACTGGAGAGAGTCCAGCCACTAAGATGATTAAGGGACTGGAGCATCTCCCTTAGGAGGAAAGGTTGAGACAGCTGGGACTGTTCAGGATGGTAAAGAGAAGACTCAGGCAGGATCTTATTAATGTCTGTAATTACCTGAAGGAAGGGTGCAAAAGGGATGGAGACAGGCTCTTTCCAGTGGTGCCCATGACAGGACAAGAGGCAATGGGCATAAACTGAAACACGGGAGGTTCCCTCTGAACATCAGAAAACACTTTCTACCTTTTTCATTTTTTCTGAGGGTGACTGAGCATGGGAGTGGGTTGCCCAGAGAGGTTGTGGAGTCTATATCCATAGAGACATTCAAAAGCCATCTGGACACAGTGCTGGGCAACTGGCTCTGGGAGAGCCTGCTTGAGCAGATGACCTCCAGAGATCCCTTCCAACCTTAATCATTCTGTAATTCTGTGATCATATTCAGCTTTTACATAGTATAATCTGTGTGACTAATGTCTATCTTACTGTCTATGCCTTCCTGAATTCCTCATTTACAAATACTAAAGCCATTGCTAAACTAGCATCACTGAATGGATTTTAAAGACCTTTAAAAATCCAGAAAATTATACAGGACAAAAAAATCTCAGAATATATTCAATAAGGTGACAAAAAAACCCTCTCTGTATCAATAATTTTTCTTTCAGTCAAGAGATCTTTTTAGAGTGCCATCTTGTGTTGAAACCTCAGACTAAAGCCTTTTTAGAACAAAAGCAGGAAATAGTAAAAAAACTCAGCAAAACTAAATATTGAAGCTAGTATCTTTGAAATTTGTACTCTGGTATAGACATCTCTGATGTTTAAAGTTTTCCCCATAAAATATGAATAGTAAAATACTGTAAAACAGTATTTGAAATATCATTTGTTTGTATTTAGCTGTAAAAAATAAGTACAGTTTGGTCATTCTGATGTATCTGTTCTTGTATTAGTAAGCTTATATTTTTAGAAAGTTTTTCATCCCAAAGTGCTCAGTCATGATTTATTCAATATGGGTGAAATCTTGGCCTTGCTATGTTCCTGTTGACTTGAAGAGGTCTTCAGTTTCTCTGTCATTTGAATATAAGATTCTTAGTCACCACTGAAACACAGTAGCATTGATGTTCCAGAAACAGTACACCACTTAGGGTTGGGAGGTTTTTGGAATACAATAAACATCATTGAACTATGAATAAAAGTGTAGGTGTGCAAATATGTTTAGCCAGACTGGAGTTTAGCCAGGATGCTTGAGGAATAACGCCGTGATTCTTCTTATCATTTCTCCACGATATAGGCTGGTTTTATCTCTTTATGAAAAAAGACTCCCCGGTTACAACCAGTACTTTGGTAGAATGGATTTCAATCACTTTATTTTTTAGTGAGAGAGAAAAATGGCTGCAGTATAGCTTTTCTTGTCACCAAGAGCTTACCCATATGCACCTTGCCCAGCTAGCACTCCATAGTGCTTGTCTATTTGCCATCTATTTATATATGTGGGAA
The DNA here is from genome assembly GCF_028500815.1 of Rissa tridactyla. NCBI lineage: Eukaryota > Metazoa > Chordata > Aves > Charadriiformes > Laridae > Rissa > Rissa tridactyla. Next base: position 69,777,874 of record NC_071497.1, on the reverse strand, counting down.
GTAAAAATAAATTTAAAAAGTGTGTATAAGCTGTCCAAGAACGCAGAAAAAAGGGAAAGCAGAAATAAAATCTGGAACAGCCAAAACAAAACCAAATGGAACAAGTGACATTTTTCACTCAGCCTCAGTCTACTCTCATCTTTCTAAAGGTTTTACCTGCTCACCACTGAGGTATCTCCCGTGCCTTTCAGCAGCATGTTCCACATATCACATGAATATTGTGAGATTATTCAGAGAGTTTACCTTGTAGATTTATAGTGAGATAGGGTATTAAATAAATTATTCTTACTCTCTGACAGTCTGTATACCAATATAGAGCTTATTGTAGCTTGACTTCATTGGGCTTATAGCATAGAACAGACAGAACAGACTCTTCCAGTTGGAAAAGACATACAACAATCATCTAGTCCAACGGCCTGACCAATCCAGGGCTGACCAAAGGTTAAAGTATGTCGTTAATGCCATTGTCCAAACACCTCTTTAACACTGGCAGGCATGGGGCATCGACTACCTCTGTAGGAAACCTGTTGCAGTGTTTGACCACCTTCTTGGTAAAGAAATGCTCCCTAACGTCCCGTCTAACCCACCCCTGGTGCAGCTTTGAACCCATTCCCACGCATCCTATCACTGGATCCCAGGGAGAAGAGCTCAGCACTCCCTCTCCACATCCCCTCCTCAGGAAGCTGTAGAGAGCAATGAGGTCACCCCTCAGTCTCTTTTCCACACTAGACAAACCCAAAGTCCCATGCTGCTCCTCATAGGACAGCCCTTTCACCAGCTTTGTTGCCCTCCTCTGGATGTGTCCAAGGACCTTCACACCCTTCTTAAATTGTGGGGCCCAGAGCTGCACACAATATTCAACATGAGGCCATACCAATGCTGAATACAGCAGGATAATCAACTCTTTTGATAGGCCGGTCATGCCGTGTTTGATGCACTGCAAGATACGGTTCACCCGCTTGGCTGCCAGGGCTCACTGCTGACTCACGTGGAGCCTGCTGCCAACCAGCACTCCCAGATGCCTTTCTGCAGAGCTGGTGTGCATCCATTCCTCTCCCAAATTATACTTCTGCCCAGCCTTACTTGGTCCCAGGTGCAGAATCCGGAATTTCGACTTGTTAAATTTCATCCCATTGCTCAATGCTCCAATCTATCTAGATCCCTCTGCAAGGCCTCCTGTCCCTCAAGAGAGTCACCAGCACCTCCCAGTTTGGTATCATCAGCAGACTTGCTAATGGCGCATTCAACTTCTCCCTCCAGATTGTTGATAAAGATATTGAACAGACCTGCCCCTAGAACTGAACCCTGAGGAACACCACCAGCCAGATGTGGCCCATGTAGCCCCATTCACTACAACCTTTTGAGCTCCGCCCTTAGGCCAGTTCTTCACCCCGTGCACCATGAACCCTCTCAGCCCACAGCTGGACAACTTGTCCAGAAGGATGCTGTGAGAGACAATATCAAAAGCCTTACTAAAATCCAGAAAAACTACATCTGTCACCTTCCCTTCATCCACTAGGTGGGTGGGATATCCTTATCATAGAAGGGTGTCACATTAGTTAAATGGGGCTTTCCCTTTGTGAACCCATCTTGACTCAGCCTGATGATTGCATTGTTCTTTAAATGCTTTTCATTAGTAGCCAGTATGATCTTCTCCATAATTTTCCAGGAAATGAGGTTGGACTAACAGGTTTGCAGTTCCCTGAAATAGTTTGACTTAATTTGAAAAATCAGGACACAGGTGTACTTCTTGGTAATTATTTCATTTTAAAGCAATTCCTAAATCAGTGTTAGTGGGTACATACTTAATTTGAATAAGTTCTTTTTTTAAAATATATGTTTTAGTATAAAGCAAAAAGGGTTGTTAAAATACAAAGCTGAATTTTAATTTTAATGAATCTTAGGTTTTTTTAATCCACTATGAGCTAGTGCTGGATGCTTCACTCAGAAGTATAAACCATGGCAGAGTAGGCAGAGGTGCATTAAACTTGCCATTCAAAATAATACTGATAATTAATAATTAAAAATTGCTTAAATTCTGAAGCATAATGAACCTTATGTTACAGTTAAAGGTAATTCTGCATTATTTCAGTAACGATTTAAGTAAATACAGAAATCATACAGTTTTGACTCAAATATTTACCTTGTAATTCTGTGGGAGTGTGTTCTAAAGCACACATTACCTACAAATTTTTATTTTATCAATTTTTAATTGAATTGATGTGTCAATACTGTCATACTCTAGGAAAACGTAAAAGCTTTAAACTCATAAACGTGCTTTGCTCTAGTTCTCTTACAGAGAATGAGAATTTTACATACGATGTTTAAGCAGCACTGGTAGAAAGTATACAAGTGCCTCATCGGTGCCTGGCTTCCAGGTACCACTTTTACCTGTGTGTCAGATATGTAGATGCAACTGAAGGCTTCTGTAGCATTTGTTAATTCATCTGAAAGCGTGGATTAGAGATGTGAGCTATGAGAGAGCTGGAAGAGGTCCTTTCCTACAGCTCTGCATTCTGTTTCAGAATTAGTAATGTTATTCTCACTACTCCAGATATAACTGATCCTTAGGTAATACAGACTCAGGTGGTAGAGAATTAGCAACCAATCTTATTTTGCCTTTTCTTACAAATATAGCTGACATATCTAAAAATGCATAACTGACACAAACTGTAATAAACCTTAAAATCTTGAAAGCTCACTTGCAAAAGAATCCTATACCTACCAGACTTGTTTCCTCTGTCCCTACTCTCTCACCTGCTCCTTCCTTCTTTCCTTCTTTCCTTCCTTCTTTCCTTCCTTCCTTCCTCCCTTACTTCCTTCCTTCTTCTTTCTTCTGTTTCTTGCTCTTTCTCTCTCTCTCTGTATTTGTCTATCCACATTTTCAATGTTATTGCTGCTGTGTTATATGCTCATTCTTCTGGTGAGTGTAATGAAGAGGAAGAGAGAAGTTCCTCATATGGAAAAACTAACAATTACCATGGTTGAAAGCAGGAAACGGAACAGAAATTTGAAGTTACATTTCATCTCCGTGCCTGTTGCTTTTGTTAGGAGAAGTGAGATGGTCGCTAATGGTTTCACCTTTACCATTTGTTACATTTGCTGTAAGTCATACTATGAGCCTTCCCTGAGCTTCTCCTTTTAGATCAAGAGTTTTCAGGTGTGTCAGTCACGTTGCAGCCTCATTAGTGTCGGTATGACATCCCTCAGGATACAGGAAGGGGTGTCACATTGCTCTTTGGAGCACAGCTGCAGCACACGTTAGAAAGTAGCAAGATAGATCAATATTGGCTATGAAAGTTCAGCTTTTTCAAGTTGAATAAATGTCTGGAAAATATTTTAAGTAGTGTATGAGTCCAGGAACCATAATATATCATAGTAACTAGGTGATTTGCCTGTCTGCCATGCACAGTCACTGCTGTGAGAAGTGACACTTGTAACATGTGGAAACCCTCATTGAGCCCATTTTCATCACAGCAGCAGTCGGGTAGATGCTACTGAGCACGCAAAGAATGGGGGTCACTAAAGGAAAAGTCCAAAAACCTCAAAAGCTCAAAAAATGCTTTCTGCTTCTGTCAGTGCCTTCTGCTTCCACACGCTTGCAGTCTCAAGTTAACGGCCCAGCTCTTATTTTCTTCTGGCTTTTCCCCACTGGAATAATTATCCTTCTAAATAGTCTTTCAGCACCAATGATCTTCACTTAGCTAATAGTTTTGTGGAATTCAATGGCTTTATGTTAATTTTCTCTTTTCAAGTGAAAAATAAAGTACATGTGAGATCGCTAGCGGCTGCTTTTGTTGAAGAGAAGTTACAGCTGCCCTCTTCAGGTAGTGGAGAACAAAGTTGCCCAGCTAGTCAGCCCTGCATGCCTTCAAGGTGATGGTTGTAATCTGCAAAATTCTGTGTGCACGTTAAGATGAGGTTCACATTCAGAAATATATACTTAAGTGTATAAGCAGTATTTTGTCATGTGTTTTCCATTTGAAAACAGTGGAAACTAATAATCTAATAGAAGTACCTTAGTGGACATGGATCCATATCAGTAAGAACTTGTCTATACTTCCATGTACGTACGCAAAAGTTCATAGAAAGTTCAGCTAGCTGAATAGTACTTGTACTTCAACCAAAACAAGAGTATCCCAAAGTGACATTGGAACAACGTGGCTTTTGTAAGTGTGTTAGTGTTGTGGTTCATGTTTGTTTACTGTGGCTAGGGACATTTCTCATATTTATGATACAGAGTCAGAACAAGACTGTTCCTGTCCCAAGGGCTCACATCCTATTACAAGAGAAGACACAAGCGGACGCCATAAAGGGAAACACACTGGCAGTATGCAAAACATTAGCAGCAGTATAAGAGCAGCCTTGAATCCCAGTTTTCCCATAAAGCTTGTGATTTTCCTAAGGCTCTGTCTTCTAGAATTGATTTATTAACTTAGTTTTTGTATGTTTTCATTGGTTCTAGCATGCACAACTGCAGACAAACCAGAATATGGAGACGTGACACTGAATAGATAAGTCACCATTGTGTGACAAACAAAAGCCCTCCAAATGCTTGCTTCTTAGTTGTAAGCCAATCTTTTCATTTTGGAGGGAAAGAAAGGAATTTAAATGGTTGAGCCTAACTAATGACTGCAGTAGAAGACAGTGAAACGGTGATACCAACATCTCTTGGAACACTTTACTAACACTTGTGGGAAATTTAAGTTAAAGGCTTCTGATTTGATTAAATTGGGATAAATTTCAGAAACAGGATCCAAAAGTGCTCTTAAAATGGCTGCATTTTGGGTTAGAAAGCATCCAAGGTGTATATGTGAAGGCAGGCTATTGAAGTGTCTGTATAGCTACAGGGATTGGGTTATTTTCCCCATTAGACTGCAGAGTCAAACTATTCAGTGGGCATAAAGCTTCATCAAATACATAAAATCAGAATAATTGTATAGACCCTAACAGTAATGCCTGTTCCTCTTCAGAGCTCAAATTTTGCTGTCCTGCGTCTCCTTATATCTACAGTTTTCTATCCTTAAGATCTTAGCCCCGGTGTCCACCTGAGAGAAGAAAGGCCTTTCAAATGTCAAACATAAGTAAAATGACCATTTTCCTAACTTCCCCCTTCAGACGCTCAGACATTTCTGGGATCATAACATAGAGGCGGGGGGGGGAAGAAAAAGAAAAAGGAAAAAAAAAAAGAAAAATAAAAAGAAAAAAAAGCAAAGATGACAAATCCTGTGTTCTCTTTGCCATCTTTAAGTCTCAGGATAACTTACTTTGTTGAGGTTGTAAACAAAATGTCAAAAATAAGCATTTTCTTAACACTTTTCTTCATGGCAAGCATGGCTAAACTTAGATTGCTCTGCTATATCTGCTCTAATAAGGGAGTCTGTGTATAGGGTTGATTATGATAGTCAAAGTGGTGGTGCCACCATGTTTCCCGCCTAAGCAAATGATTTAACCGCCTTCTAAATGTGGAAAACCTAAGAATAATGACAATAGTAAATACTTTTTGTCTCGCGTGTCATGGCACAGCAAATTGGATCATGTTAGGCTTCGTCTGCTGCCTAATGCAATCTAACATAGCAGATAAAATAAGTCAAATGAGTGACACGCTATTAGACTTGAAAGATGATAGCTCTTGTAAAGCAACTGATGTGAGAATATGTCAATGAAGTAGATTTCAGATGTTTATTGAAGTCTTGAGTCTTTGAAACTCAGCAAATGCATATTTTAAGAGCTATGAAACAAGTGACTACAAATACAGCAGTATGCTTATTACTGACAAAGCTGTTGCTTGAAACAGAATTCAGCTAAATGTTATGTTTTCTTTGTGTGCTCAATTCATTTTTTCATTTCCGCAACTGCTTCCTAGAGACATTGGCTTGAACTTCAAAGCATACTGCTACAAATGCTTTAGTGATTGTCATTGTAGCTAAGAGTCAGAATTTTACTTACAAAAGTTCAGTAGTCCCTACCAAAGATCATTTTAAGTTTCGGTTAGCTAGGATTTAATAATGCGGATTCAAAGAAATGGTATCCAAAAAATATTTTTGGTTTTTTTCAACATTGTAACAAAAAGTTATTTTTATTCAGGTCAATTTTAAGGAACATTTTAATTTAATAAGGGACATTCTTTCTTGTATTTCTGCCAACTGTTTATCATTTTGAATGCTTATAACAATTCACTGTGTGATTCATTACTTGAGCCTTTAAAAAGTTGATCTGCTAATTATCTTTCAATAAATAAGCATGGAGTTGCAGTAAGGCTTGTAACCAATAAGGAAGCCTATGAAGTCATGCCTATTCTCATTACGTAAAGCTGTGTTCTTTTTTGTTTCTGTTTTGTTTGCTATATGAAGGCAGAATGCTCAACTCCCACTCAATATGCAGTTTAAATAAGTTTTTTTATTTGATCATTGTGATGGCATTGTGAATTAAATTTTTCAAAAATATAGGCAAAAAATGGTTCAAGAGCAAGTTTTTTTACTTATTTTTTTTTGTATCTGAAAAAAGGGTGGAAGCACCTTTATTTATTAAAATAACATATGGCATCCCCAAATATGGTGTTTATTTTATAAAAATATAATGCATTTTCCTAAAGTTTACAAATAAATTGTTAAATTAGTTAAAAAATAAATTAAAAGTGCTTCTTCAGTAAATTTATTTTCTAGATCAGATTTTTCGTTGTTTTCTCAACAGCAGAATAACAAGCTCTGAAGAATGAACCTGCATTTACGAAGGGGGTGTGGCCCCATTAGTTTCTGGATTTATCCTCCATTAATTTTTAATTATGTAGGAGGTTTTCAGAGTCTGGTAGCATACTGTTAAGGACATTTGGGTACTATGCTGGTAATTTTGGTTTTGTAATCTACTTGGATTCCCTTCAAGATTAGCTTCTGTGAGTACTTATGAGTTTTAGAGTTCTTCACGCTTCTTCTGCAGATTATTAAAATACTTCTCTAATGTATCCTCCTCAATAATTTACATGTACTTACAATTTGAAATTAATGTTGCCGTTAATATCTGAAGAAAAAAATTAACACTCAATGAGTTTGGGTTTTGTTGTAGGTATTACCTGATAAAACCAACAAGCCAAAACTGGAAATAAAATATAATTAACTTTCTTTCTCTGTTTAGCCCACTGTTTGTGAACGGGAGCTCTGTGTATTTGCTTTCCAAACATTAGGAGTGATGAACGAAGCTGCTGATGAAATTGCAACTGGGGCTCAGGTAGAATTATCTAAAGTTTATTTCTTGTCTGATTTGCTATACTCAGTCTTCTCAGTGTCTTCTACTATTTATTTTGATTTGTATTCCCCATGTGAGTGCTCTTTGGTAAGTATTATTTATTTGTCCACTCTTACAGCTGTAAATACACTGCTTTATGCATGGCACTTTCAAACAGTAATGAGGTGCTGCCATTGTTTTGCTACCATGTAATTAGAGTAACCCTGTTTTCTTGTTCTGTTTTATTCAATTAGGTCACCTGGGTTGTTAATAAAGACAGCCATTGTCATTTGGAGATAATTCCCATTTATTTTCACCTAATGAGCCATTACTACTCTGGTGCAATTAATAAGCTACTTCCTGTTCATGGTGTTGGGATGCAGCTATCCACTGAGCATCTGTTGTTTTGATCATTAAATAACAGTGGGAAAGTCCTTACTCATGTCGCTACATAGTTTTTTCTCACTCTTCTCAAGGATCAGGAATTTAATATAAGCTTGCGTTCTGACTCTAAGCTCAGTTATTCATGTAGTTATAATATCATTGTTTTCTTTCCTAATTTTGTATGTACCTCAAATCAAAGTATTTTAAACTATGTTTCCAAATCACCCTTCAACCTTAGATTAAAGTAAGTACAAAAGTTGAAAGGTATTATGTTTAAGATCCTTTTAAGATCTTAAGTTAAAAGTTTACACATCTTACAGAAAAGTGCATTCCTCTCTGATTTCCTACATATATGTCACTCACTGTGCATTTATGTAGTAAGCAACATGTTTTTTTTGGAAGAGCAAGTGTTCAGTTCAGTTAACTTTAGCTAGCATTAGTGAGTCTAGCAACTGGAAAGAAGCTATTCGACTAAGTGCCTGAATACCCACCATGGGCATATCCTCAAAGGAAGAAACTTGCAGTAATGTACATCAGCTTCCTCACTTGAGAATACAATTGCAGGATCTGAACATCAGCTCTTCCTGTGATGTCTGAAGAACGTTAGATGGCTGTATTTGCAACATCTAAGATACCAAATGCTGTGATACCTGTGTAAGCTTGTCAGAAATGGAGTGAGGTGTCCTGATGAAGTCCCACCTCTTCCTCAGCCTGAAGTCCTCTGAAGACCTCAGCTATTTGTTTCTGGGGAGCTAGAATTTTATTTTTTTTAATTCAGGCACTTACATGGTACATTACACGTACATTTAAAATCACAGAATCATAGAACAGTTTGGGTTGGAAGGGACCTTTAAAGGTCATCTAGTCCAGTGCTCTGCAATGAACACGGACGTCTTCACCTAGATCAGGTTACTCAGAGCCCCGTCCATCCTGACCTTGAACGTTTACAGGAATGGGACATCTACCCCCTCTCTGGGCAACATCTTCTAGTGCTTCACCACCCTCGTTGTAAAAGATTTCTTCTTTAGATCTAGTCTGAATCTGCCCTCTTTTAGTTTAAAACCATTACCCCTTGTCGTGTCACAACAGGCCCTGCTAAAAAGTTTGTTCCTGTCTTTCCTGTAGATCCCCTTTAAGTACTGAAAGGCTTCAATAAAGTCTCCCTGGAGCCTTCTTTTCTCCAGGCTGAACAACCCCAACTGTCTCAAGCCATTCTTTGTAGGAGAGGTTCTCTATCCCTCTGATGACTTTTGTGGCCCTTCTCTGGACTCGCTCCAACAGGTCCATGTCTTTCCTATGCTGGAGACTCCAAAGCTGGACACATTACTCCAGGCAGAGTCTCACCAGAGCAGAGGGTCAGAATCACCTCCATTGACCTGCTGGCCATGCTTCTTTTGATGCAGACCAGGATACAGTTGGCTTTCTGTGCTGCAAGCATGCATTTTTGCCTCATGTCCAGCTTTTCATCCACCAGTACCCTCAAGTCTTTCTTCGCAGGGCTACTCTCAATCCCTTCATCCCGCAGCCTGGATTGATACTGGGGGTTGCCCTGACCCAGGTGCAGGAGCTTGCACTTGGCCATGTTGACATGAGGTTCACACAGGCCCACTTCTCAAGCTTGGCCAGATCTCTCTGGATGGCAGCCTGTCCCTCAGGCATGTCAACTGCACCACTCAGCTTATCGTTATCTGCACACTTGCTGAGGGTGCACTTGATCCCACTGTCTATGCCACTGATGAAGATTTTGAACACTACTGATCCCATTATGGACCTCTGAGGGACAGCATTTGTCACTGATCTCTGGACATTGAGCCATTGACCCCTACCCTCTGGATGCGGCCATCCAACCGGTTCATCATCCACTGAGCAATCCCCCCATCAAGTCTGTATCTCTCCAATTTAGAGAGAAGGATATGTGTCAAAGGCCTTACAGAAGTCCAGATGGACGACATCTGTAGTTCTTCCCTTGTCCACTGATGTAGTCACTCCATCATAGAAGGCCATGAGGTTGGTCAGGTAGGACTTGCCCTTAGTGAAGCCGTGATGGCCGTTTTGAATCACTTCTGTGTCCTCCATGTGCCTTAGCATAGCTTCTAGGAGGATCTGTTCCATGATCTTCCCAGGCACAGAGGTGAGGCTGACACGTCAGTTCTTCCCAGAGTCCTCCTTTCTACCATGTGTAAAAAAGGGTGCAATGTTCCTCTTTTTCCAGTCACCAGGACTTCACCTGACTGCCATGACTTTTCAACTATCATGGAGAGTGGCTTTGGCAACTACATCAGCCAGTTCCCTCAGGACTCTGGGATGCATCTCGTCAGGTCCCATAGATTTCTGTATGTTCAGGTTCCTCAGGCCTCAGGTGGTCGCGAACATGATCTTTTCTTACAGTGGCAGATCTTCTTTGCTCCCCCAGTCCCTGCCTTGTAGTCCATCCACTCGAGAGGTGTGGAAGAGAGATTGCCAGTGAAGACTAAGGCAAAAAAGTTGTTTAGTACCTCAGCCTTCTCCTCGCTTGTTGTCACAAGTTTGCCAACAGTCTTGCTCATCAGGGGCTGTATGCTTTTTTTGACCTTCTTTTTCTGGCTGACATACCTGTAGAAGCCCTTAATAATCCTTGCGTCCCTTGCCAAGTTCAGCTCCAGCTGCGCCTTTGCCTTCCTGACCCCATCTCTACATAACCAGGCAGTGTCCCTGTGCTCTTCCCAGGACACCTGTCCCTGCTTCCACTCCATGTGCATTTCCTTCTTGCTCTTAAGTTTGACCAGCAGGCCTCAACTCAACCATGCTGGTCTCTTGCCTTCCTTTCCTGATTTCTTACACCTGGGGACTGAGAGATCTTGTACTTTTTGGAAAGCATCCTTAAAGATCTGCCAGCTCTGTTCTGCTCCCGCATCCTGGAGGGCAGTTTCCCAGGGAGTCCTGTTGACTAACTCCTTGAAGAGCTGGAAGTCTGCTTTTCTAAACTCAGGAAAAATTAGGTACAAACTTAGATGGTACATTACATTTAGATTGTATATTAGGTACAAACAAGTAGCTCTCACTTCTCTTTTTAAATACATCTGACAGAAGAGGTGGTCCTAGTTAGCTCTCAGTCTGTGTTTTATGTAGGTATCACTGTTGCAGGCACGTGCAAATCTGCAGAGCTTTGCTGTAGAGTACTGAAGTGATTACAAGCTTAACGGTGCTTAAGTTGGATAAGAGGTTTGGTCAATTGCCCCATTGGACCTAGGTGACTAAATTTTGCTATGTTCCACTTTAGTGATAGAATCGCATCTATCTCACTACATCCGATCTGGTTGAGCTCCCTTCCTGTTTGCAGAAAGAATTCAGCACTTCTAGGGTTTGATTCATCTGAGCTATTTTTGACGTTAGTTTAGGATAGTGTGAATCACAGCATAGACTATCAGCACAGTGTTTATTTTCTCCATTGATTATAAAGAGAGCCTAGGCTGACTAGTAAGAGGTAGGTGTTCGCATTGTGAATCACTACATTTTGTCAGGTGAAGCTTCCTCCAAATCATTTTGTGTAGTGAAGGAGTCTAAATATAGGTTCCCATTATTAGAAATCACATCCTGTTTTTTCCTGCTATGCTTTCCGCTAGTTTCCTAAGGTATACACCCCTACTTTGTCACTCGCAATATTCTGATGGTTCTTCCTTAATGAGAAGCGATTGTACTTTATAAAACTTTCAAGCACAAACTCACCTTGGCTTATTTTAGTTATGTAGTCAAAATGCCTGAAAGTTAAAGGCCTGATTTGTTGATAGTCCAGACTCCCTGTGGAGAGTCTCTGGAGAGGGAGAGGCACTGTCTGAGAGACTGATGTCATAGGAGGGAATTGTCATCAGAAAGTGTCATCTTCTCCTTCTTGAAAATATTTTAATCCTTACTTATGTACTTCAGTACCTACTGTTAAGGAAGAGGAGTTCAGGCCCAGGTATAAGGACATTTACTAGATCCACAGTACTTTCTATTATCAAGGAACACATACGCAAGTTTGTATTATAATGTTTGTATTAAACTTGCCTCCCAGTTTAAATTGCCCTATGTTCCATCAGCTCAAAACAATGATCTTAGGGGAAACTGAGCATTTAACTAAGCCTAATGTGTGCACTTTTCCCCCATGTCAGAGCAATATGCAGGTATCATGGTAAGAAACAAAATCGGAGTCAACAGGCGGTGTAAAGGAGGGCTTTCGGATGAGGAATTGTGCCAATTTTAAGACAAAGTCCATCATGCAAATCATAAAGAAAGACAACTTTGAGTCACTGCACTAAGAGATCTGAGGGCTCAAACAGCTCTTCCCTAGTAGTGTTTTGCAACTGGAGACTATGAAGTGTTTCTGAGAAGCAGAGTGTATGAACTTCGGCTCAATTTCATGGTAATACATTTACATGGTTGCAGGCCTGTTGCCTGACCTGGCTGTGTCTCCTTTGCAAATGCTAATGCAGGTGCCCTATTTCGAAGCATTCATCACACTTGGAGGTATTATGAACTGGAAAGTAATCAGAGCACCATGGAGGAAGGGATCATCATTTAAATAACTTCATTTTTCAATATATGTGAGATATTTAGTAACTGGAACTAACAGAGTATTTTTAAACTGATGGAGAAGATTGTTCATACATGCTAAAGGAGCAGAGGAGGAGAATGGCAACAGCATGACTCACTGCAGCTCAGTTCGTTTTCCCTTTCATCATGATTCTTATTTTCATTCTGCTTCTCTAAAGGGCCATCTTTTTTTTCTTCCTCCAAATGGTCAGACACAATGGCAAATACATAAAAACTTCTAGAACAGCTTGAGCTGTGAGATGAGATTTGATTCGTGTGGAGTTGTGGGAGGAACCAGGGGTGCCTACTAAGTACGACTCATCTCAGCTTTTCCTTTCTTTCATCGAAAAGTCTGTTTTCAGACAGGAATGTTTTCAGGAGGCACAGAAAAGACAGGGGGAAATGAGCTAATTTGCAGCTACATTTTTATGTAGCTACTTTGAATTTCATTTTGAACTGGATTTAGTTTTCACATCTGCCTTCTCTCTGGTTTGTGATTGCTGTATTCTATTTTTAATCTCTGAATTACAAATTTTGAAACAGTTATACAGAAATCTGTTGCTAAGTTGTATATCACAGAATATTAGAATCATAGAATTGCCTAGGTTGGAAGGGACCTTTCAGATCATCTAGTCCAACCATCAACCTAACACTGACAAAAACCATCACTAAACCGTATCGCTAAGTACTACGTCTACACGTCTTTTAAATACTTTCAGGGATGACGATTCTGCCAGTTCCATGGGCAGCCTGTTCCAATGCTTGATAATCCTTTCAGTGTAAAAATTCTTCCTGATATCCAGTCTAAACCTCTCCCCTGGTGCAACTTGAGGCCATTTCCACTTGTCCTATCACTTGTTACTTGGGAGAAGAGACCAACCTCCCCCTCGCTACACCCTCCTTTCAGGTAGCTGTAGAGAGCAATAAGGTCTCCCCTCAGCCTCCTTTTCTCCAGGCTGAACCCCAGTTACCTCAGCTGCTCCTCATAAGGCTTGTTCTCCAGACCCCTCACCAGCTTTCGTTGCTCTTCTCTGGACACGCTCCAGCACCTCAGTGTCTTTCCTGTAGTGAGGGGCCCAAAACGGAACACCAGTTTGAGGCCTCACCAGTGCCGAGTACAGGGGCACACATGTGCCTGTGTGTGCATATGTGAATATATACCTGTGTACACATTACATGCATGATCTTACAGTGAAGTCTTGTAAATCATAGATATTCAAAGCCACTTTGTAGTTTTGTACAACAGGATGGAAGGAAGAGGATCTCCCAGTGTGAGCCGTGCAGATGACTGTTAAATCACTGCCCTGTTCTGTCTTTTAACAGAAGCAATATTTACAGGTGTTTCTATGATTACAGTCTTCAGGGGAACAGCAGGCAGTGGTACAGATTCACAAACTTCTTCGTTCTTGAGCGACATTTTTCACTGGCATTCTACTGTACAGAAATACATAGGTCCAGCATGATTTAATTTCCCTAGAGAATTAATTCAATCCAAGAATTAGCTTATATGCGTAAGAGAAAGCAGGGCTGCAAGCAATGTATTTGACGTGATAATACATTTCAGACCAGGTACTGGTGCTACTTATGCACATGGAATAATGTACCAGGGCTGAATCTGAAGCCTCTTGAGATCAGTGGGAAAATTTCAGTCCTAAACTGTGTCCTGTGGATAACACGGTTTGGGTTATATAGATAACAATGAAATAGGGTATTACTATAATGTGCAAAAAAAGCAAACTGGAAGATACAGTATGAAAGTACATATATTGAATAAATATTTTTCTTTATCCCTAGGTGGTTGATCTGTTAGTATCCATGTGTCGGTCTGCATTAGAGTCACCTAGGAAAGTTGTCATTTTTGAGCCATATCCTTCTGTAGTTGATCCTAATGATCCTCAGATGCTGGCCTTTAACCCTAGGGTAAGTAGCTGCCCTTCATTATGTCATAGTTTGGTTTTAGTCATGCATGAGATTTCAAAGCAAAGCCTTCTTCTGGAGGAGTCTCCTTTACTCTAAAAGATACATCTCTAGACTATAGCACAAACATGTGACTATTTTCAGAACTTTGTAGCTTTTTTAATTGTCGCTGAGAAGGTATTTGTGTATAAACTAGAAGTTGTGTTCAAAGTTATGTTGAAACCAATAAATTCTTTTAGGGTACAAGTTCTAGATGCAAAATTTTATATTCTTAGCGTCTTTCTCTCAGTGTACATTGGACACAAAGATAAAGATGGCCTTTGGGAGGTGTAGACCATGTAAACTGGGGGATTTCCAGTCTATCTTTTTATTCTTAAAGTGGTTATTGCTGTCATCTCATTTTCTCTTTGCAAGCAATTATGTCCTTAAATGTAATCTTATCAAATATTGACACAATAGTTTAGTTTTGTACAAGCATCAATTTTGAGATAAAGAATTGTGTTTGCACTACTTGCTTCTCAGCCTGGAAGTACCACCTCTCAGGGAAGCCCTCGAGAGGCCGTGAACTATTGCATATTACATCTCACTTGAGCCATCCCCAAGGGCACAAATGAGAACTTTGGATGTCCTGTATTGGGATGCATTTCACATTTTCCGAACAAAGGCCAGTTAGCAGTGATTCTTCCTCTGGAAGGGGCAAGCATGTACTGTAGCATGTGGGAAGAAAGACTTGCCAGGAGGTGCTTGGAAAGGGGCTGACAAGGAGACAGCTAGTCTGGTGGCTGGGCAAGGCAGGAGTTTGAAGCAGACGAGGGAATACGAAAGAGGGTCATAGCGAAAGAGGAATGGAGAGAGCCCGTGGGCTGGCAAGGCGCACACTGCCTCCTCCCAGCTTCTTGCCAGCATAGGCAAAGTGAATGCCATTGGGCAGAAGTTGGCAAGACCTAAAGGTGGGGAACAGTGAAGCTTGTGAAGGCAATGTGACATGCGGAGATGGTGAAGCATGGACTCTTAAGCACATCTATGCAGAAAATGTGCAGCTGTCTGGTAGCGGTTCCCATCAGAAGATAGGCAAGGATCATAGTGAGGCAGAGGAACAACTGAAGGATCTCTGACATTTTATAGAGCTGTTTGCAAAGTAAACACGTCTGTTTATTTAGCATTTTATTTAAAATCTGTTTGGTCACTGCATTATTTAACTTAATGACATGTTATCCAAATAATTGTCAGAATCTGTATTTAGTTAAAATATTTGTTTAAAAAGTGAGCTAATTTTTTCAGTGTGTTGGAGATTCCAATGAAATTCAAAGAAAAACCATCATGATAATACTTTTTCAGGGAATTTTCCTGGACTAGGAATGAGAGTCTGTGTGCGAGGTAGAAGGAGGCTATTGGTAAGAAACACTTGAAAGGATTGGTTTGCTGAACATTCGTCCTAGCTTTGGTTTTATACACAAGAAATTCAGCTTTTTGTAGAGCCAAAGACTAATATTCTTTTAATTTATTTTCTAATTTTATGCTACATCAGAAGAAGAACTATGACCGTGTCATGAAAGCATTGGACAGTATCACTTCTATTAGAGAGATGACACAGGTGAGTTTAAAAATCTTTACCTAACTTAATCATTATTTCTAGAACTAGGAAAATGTTTCTACTGCTTGCCCGTGATGGGTGGGGAAGTCAATAGTATCATCTCTTTCCTATAGAGCTCTAATAATATTAAAATGTGTGTTAAAAATAACAAACCCAGAGTATCCATAATGGCAGTCAAATAAAAGTGATGAAGCAGAACTCAGATCTTTTGAAGTTTAAATAAGAGATAACATCAGAATGGGACACTGTAATTTGATAATCACCAACTACTGCATTTCTGGAAATATGAAAGCCAAACTGGGTCTTTCATTTCCAAAGCAAGAGAAACTGATTTTGTGACAGCATTCTGAGTGATAGCTTTATTTCTATTATAGCAAAACACTTGATGAACTAAGTATGGTTGGGGACGTGGAAGGTTGGGTCTCTTGGGATTACTACCTTATCATTTCTCAATATTCACATTGGGACAGAATCTGATAGCAATACTTATGTTTATTATTACACTTCATTTCCCAAAAGCCCAGCTGATTATAACTGATTATTGAAATCTCTCCCATGTACCTTGCTTTTCCAACTGCTATACAAATGTCAGCTCACAACAGTTTATAAATCTTACTCTATATGTATTCCTAAAATACTTCGAGATTCTGGAATGAAGAATGAGGTGTATAGAGAGGAGTAAAATAAATTAAAAATGAAAATTCACATATTTTTGTTACTTAGGGTAATGTCTTGTAAATATTTAAAAAATCAGGTATTTCTGTTACCTGATATAATGTCTTTTAAATAGAAAAGAAAAATAACAACCATTTTGCCTTTTTTTAATAGTAAAATAATTCTTGGACTGAAGAGTTTTAAAGGGATGTTTTACACTGTGATTGAAATCAAAAATGGTTTTCAAAGGGATTATAAACTGATACAGTATTTTACTTGACCAGTTTATACCATGAAACAGTTAAAAAAAATGGAGTGGATTATCTTGGGGTATTTTGAGCAACTTAATTTTGTGAATTTCCAGTCCAATTTCTTAATCCAAGAGCTGAACATAAATAGATATCTTATGTAGTTCTCCCTGAGATCACCAATGTTTCCTATAATATACTAATTTTTATGCTAATTATATGCTTATTATTTTACTCCAGGGAAAATAATTGCTATATTAATTCTTCTTGTTGTCAAAACACATTTATAACTGTACAACACTAAATGTCAGTAAAACTGTGATTTAAGCCTAATAATGAGTCCCATGTATTCCTTTTAATAGATGAAATCATGGGCAATGTAACATATAAAATTTAACCTTACGATTTCAACTAGAAATAAAGAACGTAATTACTCTTTTCTAGGCACCTTACTTGGAAATAAAGAAGCAGATGGATAAACAAGACCCGCTTGCACATCCTCTTCTACAATGGTATAAAATTGACTCACATAAGATGATAATTATTACCAAGTTTAATGAATAATCACTTCACCAGTGTAATTTGGTATAAGGTCACCCTAAGAATTAACATCAGGGTTGACATTTGCAACTGCAGGTGTTTCTGGACTGTTTCTGGACCTCATCTGGGCCCTCTGAAAACACTGGAAAGACTCCAGCTTATTTGTACAGCCTCTGATCTAATGTCCTAGTCAAGATTTGGTCTACTTCCATCTGATAGGTTCAAAGACCTGCAGCTGGGTGCTTTGCGGTGGCCATTCATAACACATTTTTAAGAAGAAAAGTTCCGTTTGGTTATAATGTCTAATACATCTAACTTTTTCTTATTTTAGGGTTATTTCTAGTAATAGATCACATATTGTGAAGCTACCGGTGAATAGGGTAAGTGTCTGCAGGTTCTTTACTATTTTCTCATTTCTCATGGCTTGTATTAGCATTTTAGGTGTGAGTCTCCTAGCCAAACGTAGGTGTCTACATTCAAAATAATCACATGGACTCCATTAATGGACAAGGGACGGAAATAGGCAGTTTCAGGTCATGATTCATAGAGTCCTGTTGTGAATATCTAAAATAGCTCAAAGGAATAGTGCTCAGAAAAAGCTTATTTGAGGTGAGTAGCTCAAATACAAGTGTCTCCCTTGTAGCCATCTGAGATTGGGTGAGAATAACTGTTTGGTTTTTTACCGTATAGAGTATTAGATACAGAATTGTACAGAAAGCAGTACACACAACACGATGTACCAGGAGATCCACAATGAGTACACCTCAAAAAGAGTATAGCTCTTGAATTTTAGACGGGTGGTGCTGAAATTAATTTCTGAGTATGTGTGCCCCTGATTAAGGACGTGTTTTTTTGCAGCCTTTCAAATCTGAACCTGAATTCAAAGCCAGGTCTGATCAGAATACCATGATGAAATTGTTCAATTTAATTACTTTAGCAGAGCCATATTAGGCTGAAATTTATTTCAGAAACTTGCATATGTTTCATAAACTGAAAGACATTTTTACTGTTTGATTTCAGGTAAAAACTGAGGTAACGAGACCAATTTCAACTTAGTTGATGAGGTTATTTTTATACAGCCCTGTGTTGTGCGAAACAGCGTGGTATCTTAAGAACTACCATTATGGAAATAGGATGCTTTTGTGTTAATCAACTTCTTTTCATTTGTGCACTGTTATATTTTACAGCAACTAAAGTTTATGCACACTCCCCACCAGTTCCTGCTTCTCAGCAGTCCACCAGCCAAAGAATCCAATTTCCGAGCTGCTAAAAATCTCTACGGAAGTACTTTTGCGTTTCAGTAAGTACATGTATTTGTATTAATCAAAGGTTATCAAAATGCCATCCTATTTTTTTGTTCTTGCCATTTGAGGTTTACAGCTGTGAATTTATTGTTTTAAAGGATTACTGGTTTCATTTTGCATTTTACCCCCGTGGATTGTAATGCTTGCTCTTTCATTTTTTCAGTGGTTCACACATTGAAAATTGGCATTCCATCCTGAGGAACGGCTTAGTTGTTGCTTCCAATACGAGGCTGCAGGTAAATAGTAGACTAAGTTGACTTCAGCTAACCTGTGTGTGCTTGATTACATACTAGCTTAGGCAAGTTTTCAGGGGGTGTGGTTCTGGTAGTCATATAGGTGGAAAAAAGGGATGATTCTATGATTTCAAATACTGTCTTGTTTCATGGAAAAAGTACTTTTCCGATGCCATTAAAATAAAATAATACGTCTGCTAAAATGGCTAGAAAATCCCATTGCCGGAATCAGTGTTTCAGTTTTACATTGCAGAGCAGCACCTCCAGGAGGTTTATCTCGGTACTGCTTAAAAGCAGTCTTGGGATTAAAATTTGGTGCTACATAAACTATCTCCATATTACAGGATCCAAAAGCCTACTAGATTTACAGGAACTGGGTTTGCAGCATCTTATCTTCTCTTCTGGTTTCCTTGAGAATGGAAAGATGAGTGTACTGGCCAGGAGGGAGCTATTCCAAACCTTGGTTCGTTTTCTCAGACTGAATGATCTGGAGACCACTATTGCAGAACGAAGTAGGCAGTACCAAAGCGACTGGGGAGCTGTAACTCAGAGTATTTAAGCATCATGGCTTTGACAGCTCTTCCCCAGAGCTGAATCCATGGTACCTTGGAGGAGGATCCCAGGGTGCTGACTAAGGATCAGGGTACAGAAGACACTGAAAAAAAAAGGAAATGGAAATCTCTGCTGTTCCTCTTAGTGGTTTGAGTGGTTTTATTAGTATCTTTGGAAGATAATTCCCCAGGAAAGCAGGATTTACATACCAAAATTCACCAAAGTAAACCCCTTTGTTTATGCTTACTTTTTTGTTGAGGGTTGAGATACTGGAAGTAGGAGGAAGCAGTAAAGCCCTATTTTATACAAGTCGTCATTTTTAATTCTCTTATACACCTAA
Source organism: Rissa tridactyla (assembly GCF_028500815.1). Classification (NCBI taxonomy): domain Eukaryota; kingdom Metazoa; phylum Chordata; class Aves; order Charadriiformes; family Laridae; genus Rissa; species Rissa tridactyla. Next base: position 69,758,336 of record NC_071497.1, on the reverse strand, counting down.
GGCATATCCTGAGCCCAGTTCATCCTATTTAAATTAGTACCAGTCAGGAAAAATATGTACTCACCAAGGATTGTATACAACGTTGTGGGATCTGGAGGAGTGAAAGCATGTTTGCACATTCCTATGAGAGCTCTGGCACATTGCAGAGACAATGTAAATGTCACTGGGCCACAGGAAAGAAATAAGGATGAGCATGACTCTGAAGCCCAGTGGTCATAACATCTACCTGGGTAGGATATACTCTGGGTTCTCATTTGTGCTCCAGCAGCTACTTGGTATGTATTTCTTTAAAGGCTTTTCCACATAAAGCAGTTGGTCCCTGGTGGAGAAGTGAAACCCATACTTCCCCCTTTCCAGACAAGAAAATGACTGCAGGGCTAATAAAAAGTGCTCACTTCTGTTGTTTAGCCCAAGCTTCATGACATGGAACAGTGATATTGGTGAAGAAGAGTCTTCCCTTTCCTCTGTTCTTTTCAGACAGCTGGTGACTTTGTGGCTAAAGCTCAGTTCTGAGTGATGTAATGTGCGTGTCTGAATTGGCTCAGGCAAAAGCTAGATTGTAAGCCATTCCTCCAGTACTCAGGCTGAGATAGTCACTAAATTTTTCTATAGCGTATGACCAGTGTGATCACCATCTCTTCATTTCTTACCTTAAAGAAGGTGAAAGCAGCTGTTTCTGCTGTTGATTCACGGAGGTTGGCTCAGGCTGCGCTTCCTGCCAAGGTGTTGATTTGAGACACGTGCTGAGGCTGCGCAGCCTTACTAAGGCTGAGGTGTATTTGGCCATGTACAGAAGCACCTTCTGTAGGCATCCGCCATAGTAATGTTAGATTTAAAAACTGAAGATGCTATTTTATATATAAATCTGATGTAAAATTATGTTTGGGCATTTGGACATAGTTTCCAGAATATACTTAAAGACTTCTTGGAACACTACTTATTACCAGGCAATAAATTCATGCAGTAGGGCAGATGCTTATCTACATTATGACCTATGCCTATCATTATTATTGTGTCCAGATAACCAAATTAATGTTAAACAATCACTGCGCTCTTTTTCAGCTCCATGGTGCAATGTTTGGAAGTGGAATCTACCTTAGTCCATTGTCAAGCATATCATTTGGTTACTCAGGTGATATTTATAAATCACTCTAAAGTTGGAGAAACATACGGGGGTATCTTAGTCTACTGCTTTTCTTACCAGCTTCACTGTTGACAACACTGTATTAAATTTTATCTTTGTTGATCAAGATTTAATTTATTCAAAAAAGAGAAAATATAAATTCCCTTATTAAGTACCTGTCCTTATTTTCCAGTGTGCTGAGTATCTTGAAACTCTGCTTGAAGTAAATAGTTGCTAATGCTGGATGCTGTGTGTAATGGAGCAGGTCTTGATTATGCAGTGGAAATGCAACCTTATGTTTGTGATTTTTTGTCAATATCTGCCTAAGTCCATCCAACATTATCTATGGATCCATGGGCTTTTACAACCTGATCCGACAAAACAAAAATTCATCAATAGACATGTTCAACTCTGTATATTTAAGAGTATTCCCAATATCACCATGTCAGGATTACACAGAAAGTACAGAACAGCGTGTTTATTTTAGCGTAAGAAGGGGAGGGAACTTAAATTGTCCCACTAGCAAATCCAAAAGTGAGTTGTGCAGATTTCTCCATATAAGAATTAAATCATAAATAGAAACATAATAGAAACAAGATATACCTACATGTACATTAAGAAACTTAAGAGATTTTTTACTTTTTCCTTTAGGTATGCTGTATTTACCATTTCCTCAGATATAAAAGTGCTGGTATAGTTGAATGTGTATTTGTGTGCATGTAGATAATTCTGAGAGTTTTTGTTATGCTTTCTGATTTTCAGTATTTTTAGTTAATGTCACAATTCATCTTAAATGCTCGGCATTTTTTACTACTATTTATTTAATTTCAATATCAATAATCTCCACATGCACTTTTAGCTTTTCAGAGATTACACGAGTATGGAAGCTTTTCAGGACTGACTAAAAGTGCAGGTTGCAGTATCATTATCTAACAAAATGCCCTTCTTTTTGGACAACACTGCTTTGTAAACTCCAGTGTGTTTTTTCTCATCTCTCTGACTTTCTTGGTCCCTTCCATACAGTCTCCTCTAGAATGGAGGCTACGTTCCTATGAAATATGTAATACTTGATGCCAGTAAAAACCATGGAGTCCTACACTCGCTGTTCCTTCAAAGAGTTAAACTTCCCCATAATTCAGTCTGTGTTTGTGAACTGCCAAGAAATACGAGATAGTGGAAAGGCAAGGAAGCCTGCAGTAGCATACAATACGGGAATTTTACGTAAACCAACATGAGGAATATGAGAGAGACCTGAGGCACAAACATGGTGTTTAGATTTCTGAGATGGAAATTGAACCCAGTGTGGCTGACAAATAATTTAATACTGTTACATGTAGTAAATTAATTAAACCAAGGTAGGCTTTAAAACTTTAAAAAAATTAACTACTCCTAAAAATTAATTAGACCTTTAATGATTCTAAATAAAGTGTTAAAGATTGATATCTAAAGTTCTTTCTCTCATGATTTTACTATCCCACACACAGTAAATCAGACTGTGTTACTTCAGCCTGAGTAGAGTCACTTAGACTCAAGACATGCTGACATGCAACTCTGTTAAGCAACCACCTAAGAGCGTTCCTGAGCTGAATTCAGTGGCATTTAAGCTTATGTTTATTTGTCTTTGGACCTGCTTAATGCTAACTTGACTTTCCTGAGGTCTTTGCCATACATACAGATGCACTGGTCATTTGCAGGTTTAAATTGAGATACTCTATGACAAAGTTAACAAGCTTTTTGGGTGCAATGCAAAGGACTGTGATTCCCACTGTGCTACCTGTTTCATTCTCCATATGTAACTTTGCTTACTATGGTATTTATATGCCAGGGTATCTTAAATGATTTTTAATATTCTTAGGGATGAATAAGAAGCAGCAGAAGGTGTCAGCTAAAGATGAACCAGCCTCAGGCAGTAAGAGCAGTAGTACATCACAGGTATAGTACATCAGTCATCTCTATAAGATTTATGATTTTATGTTTGGGAACTTGATAGCTGAAAAGCAGGTAGTATTCCCTTTGTGAAAGCTAACGGTTTTATTTTATTGAATGAAATCAACAACTTCAGAGACCGAAAACATCAAATACAACTGCTTTTCGTAACAATTTATGGAGTACACTGCAGGTCTCATGCCCTTTTTTTACAAGCAGAATAATCTAGGAAGAGAATGAAAATGAAAGACCGGTTGCATTATGACTTTTAGCAAGCCCTTGCTTTCTGAGTTCTAGACTTGCGGAATAATGATGCAAAAAGAATTGAGAGTGCTTATTTCTGGAAAATGAATATCATTTCATATATAGCAGTTTTTCTTTTTCATGGTTTTTACATGTTAAAGCATTACAATACTTTATGTAAAGCAAACTCATAGCATTTATGTGTGCAGCTAAGTTATGAGAAAGAAATCTTACATCTGTCTCCATAGTTAACACGTAGAAACTGCAGAATAATCTGGCTTCAGAGAGAGACTGGTATATAACAGCAGAAACCGTCAGAAATGGGAAGGCCAGTAAAATATCAGGGTAGTGTCCAAAGAATTGGTGATCACGTTCACCTTTTTTTTTTTTTTGGCTACAATTTGTTTATTGGTAACACTGATATTTCTAATAATATTATTCATTCTGTAAAAATTGGGAACTTTTCTTTCTGGATAAAGGAGTTTAAATCCCTCCTACAATAATCCAAGCAAATAGTATAAATGTTTTTAGAATTTCTATTAAATTTAGAAATAAAATAGATTTTTTTTAGAAAGACTGCCCCTATCTTTGTTTACTAATAAAGCACTGAAAATAGCAGCGCTCTCCTTCGTTACTTCTTCGCTCAGTTTGTCTTACTGCACTAATTACGTTTTCTCATGTTTTTACATCTCAGTCACAGAAGAAAGGACAACAGTCACAATTTTTGCAAAGCCGTAACTTAAAATGCATAGCCTTATGTGAAGGTAAGCTGAAAGCCCTTGAAAAAAGTGTTTTAGTCATAGATACTGTGTTACTGGATGCAAATCAGTGAAACCTTTAGTTCCAGTATTGGTTGGTTTTAGGTAAAGAGACTACTGGTAGGCATACGAGTACTTGTGTAATAGCTGACCTTTATATTTCAGTTCAGAACATTTCCCTCGTCGAACAAAACCTGTAACACATGCTTGATTGATCATGTGATGTGTCTTTGAAATGTGACTGTATTCCTGAGCCATCAAGATAATCTTTATTTGAAGATAGCCTTTATTTGAAACACTGATTTCTTGCAAGCTCTTTACAAATGCATTAAACACCTAAAAGTCAGAAAAAAACAGCTTTCCTATTGAATTTCCAAATGATTTTTCACTGTTCAAGCAAGTATACTCTTCATCTGGTAGCTAGTGTGTTCTCTCTGACTGTTTCAGAAATCTTGTGAAGTTAAAATCCAGTGCATATGAGTACAGTCGTTCTTGAAAGATTTAGCTAGTCTTTTAATAACTAATGAAACATCAGAAAGGTTTGAGACCAAAGAATTATGAAATTTGAATGAGAATTGTACCAGAAATTTAGTGTCATTGGCCAAAAAAAAAAGAGATTATATGAAACTCAGTTTGCCCTTCATTTGGAGCATTTGTTTATTTTTAAAAGTAACAATTAAGACAGACAGTAGAATTTAGTTCAAAATGGAAGCTTTAAGCTATGTATGCTACTTTTGTATATATATTTATATATATATACTTGAGACTGTTCAAGTGAAATATTTAATGTGATTGAAGAGATGCCAGTCGACATGAAAATGCAATTTGATCTGGACAGAAAAATACACAAATTTCATTCTAAAACTTTCAGAAAAAGATATGAAATGAATCTAGGGTTTACTAGAATTTACTTGGCCTTTAATGCCTGAAGTTCCTAAATATAAATCACATCTTTCACAGGGACTTTTTAATCCATGTAATTTTTTCTTCACGCTTATTAATGGATTATTGATTTTATAAAGGTGAATTTAAAATATTTAGTATATTTTACTTCATATTCACTTCATTTTTCTGTGGAAAGAAGTGTTATGGGGAGATGGTTAATATAGATTTTAGATAAAATTAATTACAGGATATAAATATTTGTTAAAAATTACAATTCATGGAAGAAATGGTATGAAAATTGAATATGCATTTACTCATGGTAGTAATAGAATAGAACAGAACAGAACTAGGTGATCTTTAAGGTCCCTTCTAATCTGAAACATTCTATGATTCTATGAATTGAATAGAATAGAATAGAATAGAATAGAATAGAATAGAATAGAATAGAATAGACTATTTCAGTTGGAAGACACCTACAACAATCATCTAGTCCAACTGCCTGACGAATTCAGGGCTGACCAAAGGTTAAAGCATGTTATTAAGGGCATTATCCAAATGCCTCTTAAACACTGACAGGCTTGCGGCATTGACCGCCTCTCTAGGAAGCCTGTTGCAGTGTTTGACCACCCTCTTGGTAAAGAAATGCTCCCTAATGTCCACTCTGAACCTCCCCTCATGCAGCTTTGAACCATTCCCACGCATCCTACGTTACTGTTTTCTAAACATCCTCCTTAGCAGCCCTGTGGCCATTTAAAACCAGTTTTTGATAAATATACTTTTCATTTTTCATTGCAACTAACAACTGGCTCCCATAAGACAAGTATCTGTGTTTTCTGGAAAACGTAACATATTTTGGAAACAAGAATGAAGTTCATCTCCCTGTTTGTACTAGAAGCGAACTCAGTCAGCGCCACACCACAGACATGCAGTGGAAAACAACACATTCACAGAAGACTGTTTGAAGTGTATAAAAAAGCAAATATTTTAAAGCGTTATTTTCCAGGCATGATTTCATCACTATGAAACTTACACTTTCCCTCATAGTGATAACCTCATCCGATCTGCACAAACATGGAGAGATATGGGTAGTTCCCAATACGGATCATGTGTGTACAAGATTTTTCTTTGTGTGAGTACAAAGCTTCTCTTGACATTCAACTTCTTTTCATCCTAGACCTTTTTCCCCATGTTCGCTCCAACAGTTGAAACTGAAGTAGATAATAGACGTTTCTTCCTAATTCCTTTCAGTGCTACTTCATTTTTTTATCTTTCTCTGTACTTACTTTTGTTAGGAAATGTATGGGTAAGCAAGTGACAAAGGTTTAGTAGATGTTTTGTTACAGGATAAATTAATGGAGAGTTACTGATTTTTCCCACTGTATAGCGTTACCTCATGTTACAGTAAGTCTATCCATGTATCATAAAATATCATATCTATTTGGCCGTATGTTTTAAGATGGGGAATTCATTGAAGGCTTCCTGTCTATGATGTGAGCATTTCCCCTCTCACCTATGGCTTGTCCCCTTGGGGTCCTAGCAGCTTATTCAGCCTCGGAGTTTCAATGACAATGGCAGCTTTACCACACTTTGCTCTCTAGAATTTAGGATCTGCATGTCATGGTGAAGTGCAGGAGAGCATTTTAATAGAAACATGTTAACATATGGAATGAGCGCTCTCGATTATTGAATGAAATGGAGTTTTGGATGTTTTTAGTTAGATTAATAATACACTAATTTGATTTTATTTTCTGTACCTTTTCTTTTAGTTATGAAGATGGTCAAGTGGGTGATACAAGTATAAATACACAGGAACCAAGCATTCATAAAGAGATTCTTCGAGTCATTGGCAATCAAACTGCTACTGGTTAAAAGGACCACTCTTATTTAATTGATGTGATTTGGAAGCCTTCCTCAGTCTCAAAGCTGGATTTTGAACTGAAGAAGATGCGAAAAACTAATTTATTATTATTATTCTAAGCAAATTAACCCTTTGAATACTTACTGTTTTCTTACTTAGTATTTCTTATCTCATCAAAATACCTGAGATGGTATGAATTAGCAACTGTAGGGGTGCAAAGTCTATTAATATACTACAACTAATAATAATTAAACAGGCATTTGGGTTGCTCACAATAAACAGACTTTAAAAAGGAGTTTTGTGCTGATATTTTTATATTAAACTTCAATTGGAGGTTTTAGTACTGTATACTGGTATTTTAAATTTAGAATGACTGAATTATAGGCGAGAAGATTTTATAGCGGAGCACCTGTATTATGCAGGATACTTTGCAATAAGTAAAATATTCTCATATTTAAACACAAAAACAGGTTGTCTGGAACATGTCAAGTTAAAGAGATTGGTTACTTGCAGCTATCTTTGATTCATTTTATTTTACACAAATGCAGCTAGGATTTAGAGTCAAAGGTTAAAACAACAAGACATTTTCTATTTAATGAGTGAAACAAAGCAAAAAGTAGTGAATGTGATCGTGTATATTTAGTTTTCTTTATCTTCTCTGGAAACACTGTCTTATCCATTAAGCAGCTCAGTTGCATTTTTTAATTATACGAGCCTAGCAAGCATCTGGAAATCCTGAAGCTGTTAACTTCCTTTTGTCAAACTTGGGTTTTGTATACTAGATTTTACATTTTCTTTAGATCAACAAGGTTCTTTAATGTTTTCATCTTAACTTCAGTGAAACTGCTCTGTGGTTAAATCTAGCCACATAAAAGTATGTGCTGAATTAAGACTTTTACATGATTGAGTTGATTGTTGGTACATCAGAAAATACAAACAAATGCAAAATTTTACTGATTTTCTCTTTGTGAAATATTTTTATTAATTTATTCCTGAGGGAAAACAAACCAATTCAGATCTCTCTGTCCTTTAAATTAAGAACTGTTTTTTCCAAGTGAGCATGATGGCAACAGAGGTTGGAAGGGGCCCAATCTCCAAGGCATAAAGCATATCCTGCGCCCTAGTGAGTGCCCTTGGTGCCTCACAGTGGCTATCCTGGAGCATCAGTGACACCCTTGAGTACGGAGAGCAGTTCAACTTACCTATTTGTGCAACTATTACAAGCCACCTCAGAAAGCAAAAATAGACCGAATCCACTATTATGTTATTTTCATAATAAACATACTGAAGCACCAAGTGACAGCATAACAGAGCATGGGTGGGTTTGCTTCTTTTAAACAGAACTGCATTAGAAATGCTGTAATGGGCGATTCCTTCTTTCTAGTTCAAGCTACATTCCGTTATTACTTGCTGCAATTGAAGCGCCCTACAAGTAAAATAGTGTTACTGGGCCTAGGAGTGCATACTTGGAGGTGTATTTTAGCATTGCAGACTTATCTGCTGGGGCCTTCAGTTTTTCCGGGTTCATATCTAGACTTGTAAAGTCAATCCTGTTTGCAAATCCACATTTTGCTGTTGAGATTCTGTTGAATTTCATCTCCATTTGGTGGGCCCCTAATTTGAGAATCACTACTCTAATTGTTATCTTTTGTGTTGGGACGCAGGTTAACTTCTTGAAACAAAGAGGATTCCTGAAATTTGTCTATCTGCGTAAGGACTGCCTTACGTTGTGCAGCTGCACAAAATCAGCATAATTCAGAAGTGGAGCTGAAACCCTGGAATGACCATCTCTCTGTAATTTGTCCTGCCATATGTGTCTCAATCACTATGTTTTGCATAACAAAAAGAAACTGGGAAGCAAATCCACAAAGATATCCTACATTTACTTGCTGGGCTGATAGTCCACCACTCTGGGAGGCCTCCTCAAAAAACTAGGAGAAAAGAAAGATGACCATGAGTCAACTGGAGAAGCCAAGTAAGCAGTCATCTTCCCTGTCCCTTCAAGCTGCAGCAGGGTCACAAGTGAACCCCTTGGAGGAAGAAACCTGAAATGTAGCTATGGCAGCGAGTCAGCCTTGGGTTGCACAGTGGGGTCATGATACTGGCCATGCCCAGTGCCATCGTAAGTATAACCACCGGAAGGGGGAGGGAAAATACATCTGTACCAAATTTTAAGGCTGCTCAGAGATTTGTTTTAGATGGATGAGCAGCAGGAAGGGACAGTGTGGAGGAAAGCAGGGCTCTGAGGTATATGGGGGCCTTGCTGTTGTAAGGTGCCCACTTCAGGGAGCGGTGAGGTGATGGGCTTACGTACTGGGGAGAAGGAGGGTAGCTAAGAGTAAAAGGCAGAGTGTGACAAGCACAGGTGTTACATAGCGGTGGGAGAGGGCAAAACCTCTCAGGGAGAAAGGTAGTTCTGAAGGGACAAGGGGTTTGCTCGTAGGAAAGAACAAAACAAAAAATAAAAAATGAGGAGCCACAGAATTACTAACAAGTGGCATGAGCAGCTCAGGTCCCACACACTGCATGGCAGGAAAAGGAACTGTGAGAATGAAGCTGCAGCATGGGGAAACACAGCTCACAGAGGTATGGGGCAGCTTCATGCCCAGGGACACTTGGGAAGGTGTCACGTTCTAGGGGACAGTGCAAGGACACAAGCCCAGTGACAAACAAACATCAGTTGAATTAAACCACAGTTCACTTGCTGCACAGTAACTCAGTCACTTTTTTCTTTAGCCAATATATTAACGAGAAGCTTCTTCTAAGGTGTTAAATTATCTGCAGGTGAGCATTGTTTAACAAAGTACTAGTTCTCATAATTTTTAAAAGGTGAGGGTAAAGAAGGAGGTCTTTGGGGATCTGTTACTCAACAGTAAATAGCCTGTCTATAGCAAACTTCACAGCTGAAACAAAGACTTTATCACCAAGAACTGGAATGAAAAAAACTCAAGGATGAGATTTTCTTTAAAGGTTTTATCCAGGGGCAGAAGTTGCATATTGCCAAATTCTTCCAAATACTTGCATTCACAAGGATTCCAGGGAATGAAAAATAAAAAGCCAGGCCCATCTAAGCAAGGACCTTGTGTTATCCCCAAAGCCCTTGCATTTCCTTTTGTCTGTTATCATGCGCATGTATTGGTGATAGAGCAATCTTTGTATCTCCCTCTATAAAGCTGTAGGTCTTCACAGATAGCTTATAATCAAAGAAAATAGACCCCCGTAGCTCTTCTATCTCTCTTGGTAGAAATGTCTATGAAGCCATACCTATCTAGCTGTGACCATGTCCAGCACAGAGCAACCGAAGGAATTCTTGGGAAAGAATTTTTAACTTGTTCCTACATCCCACAACAAATTACAAGCCCTCAAATGGGGAAACCTTGATGGGAAAATTATGTTAATAGCTTAATGTTGCACCCTAATTATGAATTGACATATTTATACTTCTGAATATTTTAAACATTGAGAAAGAAATCCAAAAAGAGGTTTTTAAACCTTTACTGAGATTCAGGCAGATATTTAGCATTCAAGGGGTTAAGCAATTTGAGTTATCTTTTGTCTGTTTTCTTCAGCAGTGCTACACTGTTTTGATAACCTGAGTCTTTGGTTGCATATTACTTACCATAAAATGGCCAGTTTGTGTAATGTTCTGCTTAATCTTTTACAGGAACTAGCCAATGACACCGGGACTGTTTATGCTTATATTTTTCCTCTGCAGCCCTTGAAAAACTGTTATTGATGATGTATAATTTTAATATTATAGCTGTTGGTACTAAAAATGCATCTGATGAATAATGCTAAGATTATGCTTTTGTTAATACAAATATAAGATCACTCCAAATGAAGACTTTGTGCTTAGATCAATTACACTTTGCTTGTAAACCACTTACTACTGTGGAAGCAATTAGCATACTTCCAACACAGATGAGTACAAAGTGCGAAAAAAAAAAAAAAAAAAAACGAAAAGGGACAATGGAATGAAAAGATTCATGATTTAAAAAGACACACCTAAAAAAAAAAAAACTAAACAAATATAAAAACAGTATCTAGTTACTTAAGCACTGTATTAATTTATATGGATTTCTTCTTGGCTCTAGAAAACGTAAGTCAGATAACAGAAACTATGAGCCACGACCAAGCAGGAGGTGATGCTACGGGAGCAAAAGCACGCTGTAATCTTAGCATTTTCACAGCAGATAGGTTTGGGGCCCGATCCCGCCTTGTGCTGAGCACCCATGGGAGGTGCTGGGTGTCAGCCCTCAAACAGATGTGGGTGGTTTTTGTGCTAGTCGCTCCTCGCTCTCGTGGTAAGTTTTTCAGAAGCCACTGAGGTGAAGGCCTGTGGCCATGGGGTCAGCGTGTAGACACCCACACATTGCATGGCCTGTAGGCCTGGGCAGGAGCTGGCAGGACTCATCTGCACCGTGGCTGTGTGAAACTTAGATTAGATACTAAGAAGAAATTCTTTACTGTGAGGGTGGTGAGACACTGGAACGAGTTGCCCAGAGAAGTTGTGGATGCCCCATCCCTGGAGGTGTTCAAGGCCAGGCTGGATGGGGCTTTGAGCAGCCTGGTCTAGTGGGAGGTGTCCCTGCCCAGGGCAGGGGGGTTGGATCTCAATGATCTTCAAGCGCTTCCAGCCCAAACTGTTCTACGATTCTATGGCCGGATGGCAGCCCTGGTGGCGAGGCTGAGGGGGAGAGACGGACAGCTGGGCCCAGCCTTGCCATGCATGGTTCCTCTGCCATCTGCCGGCGCTGTGGCCATGGCGCCGGCAGCATCACGGCAGCCCCCACACTATGGCCAGGCATCCACTTTTCTCTGGGGGCACGTAGGGTCTTGCCACGCTGTATTCGCAAAACTGAGGCGTTAATCTGGTGTCCTGCGCAATTTCTTCGTTACAAACGCTACCTCAAGGTGAAAAACGAGCCTGTTGACTAAACAGAGCTGGTTCTGTTGTTTGGAGAGCGATTAAGATACGTGTAGCACTGAAAGTGGTTCTGAAAGGATCTTGAGCCCAGTCAGTCAGGCCTATGATAATAATCAAATTTATTGCTTAAAGCACTCAGGAGTGCATGGACACTTGTGCTTCAGAAGGGGATAAATAAAAATGGGAAGATTTACTCAAAGCAGAGCGGCGTTCTGCGGGCGCGGTGTCATATAAAACGCGCGAGGATGTCTCCAGCAGTTTGACTCCAGACGGGGGTTTGGGACGGCCGGGTCTGGAAGCGCTGACCCCCTCTGTCTCTCCCGGGGTGGCGGTCCCACAGCTGGGCTCACCGGCTGCAGCAGCGGCCACCAGCAGGAGCGGGGGGAACCCAGTGCCTGCAGCTGCTGTTCCCCAGTATTTTGATGGCGTGGCTCCTGCCGAGTTTCAGTCCGCCGCAGAACGGCTACGATGTAAATTACTACCCATTTCACGTTGCATTGGGGATTTGTATACATACTAGTTGTAAGACTTCTGTCAAGTAGTTTTTAGATGAACATATCTAGTGTGTGAAAAACCTGTTGAAGAATAGATTACATTAAACATTTACCAGCAAGTCAGTAAAAATAGTCGTTATATACAGACGTTCAATATAATTTAATGTTCTAAAAATAATTTTTTAGTTTACCCAGTATGTATTGTATCTTTGAATTTTAAGAAGCAGCCACTCCTTTATGTAAACATAAAATATGCCTATGTTTCTTTTAACTCTACAGCCTTTTTTTCTCCAAATAAATTTATTAAATTCTGTGCACAAAATAGTACTGCAGCCTGCTATTTAGCCTATGGTGCCTTAGAGTTACTACAAATATTTAACAAAATGTACATAATGTAAATACTGCCAGAAGATCACTAAGGCCAAATATTTTCTCTATTCACTTTTTACTGCACTTGCTTTCTATTGCTATTTAAGCCTCTTTTATCCAGCTTTGTAACAGTTATAACATTGTAGCCAATGTAAACGTTTACTTTCAATAAATCAGAATTTGTTCAACAAGTACTGTGCATTTGGGCACTATTTTGAGAGCACTGTTCAAAGTTAAAACAGTCATCTAAGAATGAAACTGCGTCTGAAGGAGATTCTTGACTTTTGCTAATCTCAATGACATCTAAAGGTTATGCCATGCTTTTAAAAAAAAAATTAGTACAATTTTCCTGCAGTGATAATTTTAAAAACACTTAGATGAACAATAAAACCAGCTTTCCATGCTATGTTTATCTGAATGGGTTACACATCTGGTTCAAAATAGAGATACTGGAATTAAAGCAGTATTTTGTATGTACAATGTCATATAAAATGCATAAGGATGTATCAAGATGCATTTTATAATTGCTTTTAAAGTAGTCCTCCGTTTTTGTGTAGACCTGTTTTTGTCATGAAAACACAGCAAATATATGACAAACCATGTAGTACTTTAATGTGGGTATGTTTAAAGTATAAATGCACATCTGCAGCTCATAAAATATACAGACATTTGTGGGACTGGTTATTAATTCAGTGAGTGTACTATTTTTTTTCACTGCGTATGAGCTCATTTTAATTATATGGGTGGATATTAACTTGTATCTTTTGAAAATTTTAGCTCTTGCTTTGTTAAATTTATTATTTTTTTATTGTGGATTTTGGATTGGAAAAGTCAAGGTGGTACTATTATTTTGAATGCTGTTAAATATTTTATACAAATACAACTATGCGAGAGAGGAAAAAATACATCATTGCTACTCTAAATGACTGATAATTTGCCTTTGATTGGAGTGTATAGGCTGGAGCTTGAATTCTAAACTGGCAGAGATATTCTGTATTTTGGGGACCTTAAAGTTGGAGGAAACAGTTAACTTCCAGACTCGCAAAACAGGAGCTGAATCCATGGTGAAATCTCAGACTTCACTAAAACCAGTACCCACAGATAGCAGGAGGGACAGGATTTATACCACCAGCTTTGGCTTGATTGCTACTCCATTTCCAAGCCGCTGCATTCAGAGCTCTTTCAATATGCATCAATAATCAGTTTTCCATTGAGAAAGTTTACGGCATATTGTATTCACCTGTTGAACACTTCAGTGTGGGACCTTGGAGGTTAACAATCCAAACATTAATTGACAGCAATACAAAATTATTGCAATGGACCAGAGCTGCTTTCAAGTCCACATCCTAGCCTGTATCAGGAACAGTGCGGTGAGCCGGACTAGGGAAGTGATCATCACCCTGTACTCGGCACTGGTGAGGCCCCACCTCGAGTACTGCGTTCAGTGTTGGGCCCCTCACTACAAGAGGGACATTGAGGTGTTGGAGCGTGTCCAGAGAAGGGCTACAAAGCTGGTGAGGGGTCTGGAGGACAAACCTTATGAAGAACGACTGAGGGAGCTGGGGTTGTTTAGCCTGGAGAAGAGGAGGCTGAGGGGAGACCTTATCACCCTCTACAACTACCTGAAAGGAGGTTGTAGAGAGATGGGGGCTGACCTCTTCTCCCTGGTGACAAGTGACAGGACGAGAGGGAACGGGTTCAAGTTACGTCAGGGGAGGTTTAGATTGGATATTAGGAAACATTTTTTCACTGAAAGGGTTATTAAACATTGGAATAGGCTGCCCAGGGAGGTGGTGGATTCACCATCCCTGGAGGTGTTTAAAAAAAGGGTAGATGTGGTACTTAGGGACATGGTTTAGAAGTGCCTTTTGTCAGGGTAGGTTAAAGGTTGGACTCAATGTTCTTAAAGGTCCCTTCCAACCTCAGCAATTCTATGATTCTATGATTCTATTGCCTTTTTGAAAGGAGGAAGAGCAGAAAATCTTCTAAGAAAATATGGCCATTGGAGAAAGTATGTGCTGTATTCATTAAACTATGTTTGCATGCTTGACCAAGTACTTTTTTGTGAATTACTGTGCAATGCAGATTGCAGCAAATATTGTTTTCACAAGTCACACAGCCTGGGCCCTCTCCAAGAGGGATTTGTCCACCTGAAATACAGGGAGGCTGCTTAAATAGAGCTGCATTAAATGAATGAAGCAAATAGTAACCAAGGGCCACAACTTTAGTATTCCCCAGCTCTCATCACAGTGCAAGCTCTTTAGTTATTAAAGAGAATTCTTAAGGAATATAACAAAGTCTTACTTCAGGGCTCATTGCCTTGCAAAAGCCTAGTGTCAAAACAGGTGAAAAAGGAACAGCACGTGAAAAGAAAAGAAACAAAAACAAAACAAAAAAACCACCAAAACCCATAGATTTTAAATTGGCATTTTTTATTAGGCCACATAATAGCTCCCTCAGGATGATTTTCTTAAATGTGGCAAACATTTTCCATTCACATTCGAGAGAGAGAAGTGTAATTCAACACACAGAAATTGAAGCCTCTGAACGGGACATAAGACCGTTTTAGTTGCAGCACTGAATGTAGCGAGCCCCTGTTCAAGGCGTCAGCTATTGGATTTCAGCCAGTTCAAGAAAACTGGCATTTTGGAAAATGCTGAAGCAGTGGGAATAACACTAGCAGCAGGAACAGTGACTGCTGCAGAAGCGAGAGCAGCGTAAGTCTCCAGAGATCAAGTCTGGAAAAAAATACAGGAACTCCTGGCTTAAGGTTTGCTCAACAAAAGCCAGAGCTTATCATCAGCAAAGCAATTCTAATTTGTGACCTTTAAAGAGAAAGCTTTCCATTGTTTGGGAGAAATGAGAAAAAAAAATAATGTTAGTTTTCGGCAACCTGCTGTCCTGTAGCTGTATAGCCCAGTCTAATAGCATGCTTGGGGCAATGTCCCACTCTACTTACATGTAGCAGGCTTACTTACAGCACTAGTGACTTTCTTGTGACAGTAGTCAGTGACGTTCTGGGGCAGAATGAAGAATGGCTCAGTTAGTTAGCTGACAGTTCCTTGAAGCCTATCTTGTATTTTATTTACATATTCTGGTGGAGCCTGTACAGGTAAAACAGTCCAGAAAGGGAATAGGTGGCTGATACTTCCCTTCCTGGTTTTCAACTCTCAGGAGATTATTCTTCCTGTGTGAGCTGTTGAACAGTTTTGCCTATGTTTTAAGAAGAAAATCTTGTTCCCTCCATCCCTCCTTGACAAATAGCTTGAGGTTTGGGGGTATTTCTGCTCACAGTCATCTACCAAGCTTAATTCAATATGAAGAAGTTTGAGTATAAGAGGAGTCAGAGCCCAAGCTAATTTAAATGTATATATTAATGTAAGTATGTAAGTATATATTTAAATGTAAATATATTTGCAACTATATAGGAATGTAAATTAAAACAGTTCTATTTACTCAGAACTAAGGATCAGGATATTATAACATTATTTTGACAAATGCAGATTGTTACAAATAGGGTTTTTAACTACCCTACTGTTGTAGCTTTTGGTAGATCTGAGTTGCTGTCTTTTTGGCAATGACATGTTTTGCTAGAGGCTTTTAAATTCTTGCCCATGGGGAATTTCTAGGGGCCAGTCACGCCTACTCTGTACGTGTTACCACATAGCTGGTGTGTTGCTCTTCATGCAATATTCTATCTGTGTGAAATTGTATTATTCCACTATTTGGCTCTTTATTATCTTCTGCAAACTTAGATTTCATGCTTGCCATGCTAATCAATAGAACATAAATATAAAAAAGCTCAAGTCTGTTCTATGGCTGCTGAGCTGTTCCTACTTGTAACATGGGATTTCAGCTTAAAAACCATCTTGGTTTATGACTATTGTTTGTGGAGGAAATGTCGAGGTCTCCCTTACTGCCTTATTTTTTAGTATTAACCTGTCTTCAGATTCCATCAGATACTGTATGTTTTGGACCTTTGCATCTTTTTTTCGGCCACATCTCTTGACAGTACCAGTAGCATTTGGTCCATTTTATGCCCTGGTTAAAACGGTCTTTGAGTGGCTGCTAAACAACTTGCTAAACCTGAGCTGTGGCACTTCTCTCTCTCTCTGACAGGCTGGCATATCTTTTTTGTCTAGATCTTTGTTTTGTTTTGTTTTTTTTTTAAGTCTCCAGTAGTTTCTTTCACTACCAAAAAGTTGTATAAAAAAGAGAGGGCTTGTTGGGGACATGATCATTTTGCCATTTGTTACATTCAATGACTTCATGTGCTGTGTAACTATGCTAATGTGACCTGAATTTCTGATCAATTGCAGTTCTCTGTCACTCACTCCTTTGCTCACACAGCTAGCCTTTAGAAAAGCATCAAATATTAGCATTAAAATACAATACTGAGGATATTTCAGTTAAAATGCAAAAATGTGTCACCACGAATAATAAAAGTGTGGAAATTGCAGTCCTGCAATATGAAAAGCATGTGTACAAACTATTAACTTATACATGAGAACAAGAATGTGTGCCTGAAAGAGTATGCCAAGAAGGATGCTGTTAAAAGCTAAGGAGTTTTATATACACAATTTCGTCTCATAATTTCCTTTCGTCTAAGCAAAATTGGCACTGTAAGTTTAAAATACTCCCTACCTGTAGTTCTGACAATGCCTTTAAATAGGGTTCATGTTGGATTGATGGTCTTTCCTTCCCAGATTCTTCTTTTCCTGTGTTGTTATTATTAGTAAATCTTACTGCGGTCTTAGTTACTTTAAGGAATGTTACTGATCTCCTAGATTAATCTACTTGAAAAATGTCCACAATTTGGTTTGAAATGGGCTTTTTCATCAATAAGCTACCATATACATTTACTTTCTTTCCACAGATATTTTTTACGTTTGTAAGCCCCAAGTCTATTTACTTCAATCAAACTTTTACTTAGAGGATTGAAAGATTTGGTGGCATGTGTATATGAGACTTATTATGAAAATTTTTTACTTGTTCCTTTGTAAATGGGATTTCCATGGCCTGAGCAGCAGATGCTTTGGTGTAGTGCAACAATTTATGAATTGGTCCAAATGAGGAATGATTTTGATTTTGGCTTTTAGGGTATCATTGACCCACTAGATAAAGATAAAAATTCTGGCCATTCTGATCTAATTCTATTATCTGCAAATGATGTTACATTGTGTAAACTGTCCCTTTACGTTGGCTGCTCTGTGGATATTTATTCACATATATTCTTGCCAACTCCAGCATGCATGAATGCAAAGAGAAAAACAAAGCTACACTAAAGAAGTGGTTTATGGTCCATGCTGACTGGAAATTGTGAAGGAGTGTACGTGGGGTAAAATTGTGCATGGGATTGCTCTCGCAGTTTTACGAGCCATATAGTTGCTTTTCATGCCCAGCAATGTTCTCAAGCCTGTTCAATTTGCTTTGTACAGGCACAGCCGTCCTGGTCAGACTCGAGAGGTTTGTTTGTCTAGACCTAGGTCTTTGCTCTGTAGCGGTAAAGCTATTCCTTGGTGGAAGATTACATTTCCTAAGGCACTGCTGTGCTTGCTTTTCATTTTGTAGAGTCTCCTGTGGGGGAAGAAAATGCAAAATGGCTGAAGGATGCTATTATTTTGATTTGTAGCATCATTCCTACATCCTGAGTAAGTACAAGTTATTCCGCAGCATTTAAGTCAATTATCATTCTGGCCTCTATATAAACTTCCATATCAACAATAATTACCTTTGTTTTCTTTAACTATACATACATACACATGCAGATTTCCTTTTTAATTTTGATTGGCAAGTTGTTGTTTGAATACAGGCAAGTGGGGACCATTGTTTTTATATACACAGAGACTGCCTAAACTTGCAAAGACGGCTGAGCAAGTAAAGCTCAGTCATGAACAATGATTTATTCCCGTGCTCTGCTGAACAGAGACTACTGAATCCTGTGGGTGGTTTTATAAAAAAAATATGAGCCAGCGTCTACTGGAAAGTTAAGTCTCTGTGATCAGAACAGATTCAAAACCAAGCTTCTTGAGGTGCAAGGTTTGTGGTTTAACATATTCCATCCCACCAGCTCCAAAACAAGGATTTGATTAAATACTTGTACTTGCTCTTTTTTTCCTTTTTTTGTCTTTTTTTTTTTTTTTCTACCAGAAACTTTCTCTGGGCAAATAACTATATCCAAAAACTTTTCTAACTGTAAAAGCCATTGCCAGTTAATCACAGCTGTGTCAGTTTAAAGATGTGATTTCCACAACTTAGTCCTTGAGATTTATGGTGCTCTCTATGATTTTTATTTTTCCCCCACATTATGAATGCTTCATTTCTCCTGAGGGCCATAAAAACTTGAAAGGTATAGTAGCAATATGCAACACAGACTTCCTTGCACCCTCTTGCTGGTCTGCATAAAACTTGAATTGAGGTACTAATTTCCTGCAGTGATTAATCAACATAATGTGATCACTTGATGAAAATCATGCTATAGTACTTAGATATTTTGAAGGGGAATGTTGGGGAGCGTTTTTTTGTTTCACTGAGCCCTTTGAGCAGTAAGTGAAATTTATTCTCCCCTTCCTCTGCTGGTGTGAGCTCATCTCTGTATCTTTACTTTCGACTTGATTTCTTTAGGTCAGGATGTTGGGCCAACCACCTAACGGCTACTTAACTGAGGAAGCAATTTTACTTACAGGATTGTTCCTACAGCGTCCATACTGGACCATACTGACGGTACGAGGAAGCCTGGGCGAGAACTGCTTTTCTGAGCTGTTTTTTAGTGGGCAGGGGTTACCTCCTGCGGGGTGCACCAGAGAGCACGCCTGGAAATTTGGTCATTAACGCAAATTCCCTCTGAACCGAGGGCTATCTTCAGTCATACTTGAGCTACAGACTCTTTCACCTTCTCCTATTTGCCCAGCTGCATTTGCCCTTGTTTCCTGGAGGTTCAAGCTGAACTATTTTTTTTAATTCAACTTCAGCATCTCCAAAGGCTCACATAGTGTAGAGCATGCATTCCTGCTCAAGAAAGCACTTAGTTCTGTGCTCACATTTTAAACATTTTCATAAAAGTTATTTTTTCAATTCTGTTTTGGAAATATACCCTGTCATGGCCACAAAAATGATCAGACAGATGAACACCTCTCCTATGAGGACAGGCTGAGACAGCTGGGGTTGTTCTTCATGGAGAAGAGAAGGCTCCAGGGAGACCTTAGAGTGGCCTTCCAGTACCTAAAGGGAGCCTACAGGAAGGATGGGGAGAGACTTTTTAGCAGGGCCTGTTGCAATAGACAAGGGGTAATGGCTTTAAACTAAAAGAGAGTAGATTGAGACTAGATAATGAGGAACAATTTTTTTTATCCTGATGGTGCTGAAACAGCGGCACAGGTTGCCCAGAGATGTCGTAGATGCCACATCCCTGGAAACATTCAAGGTCAGGTTGGATGGTGCTCTGATCTCCATCTGATGAAGTTGAAGATGTCCCTGCTCATTGCAGGGGGGTTGTGCTAGATGACCTTTAAAGCTCCCTTCCAACCGAAACTATTCTGTGATTCTATGGAGAACACCTACTAGGCAAGATCACCTTGCTATGTCTATATTGCCTTTCCTGGGCAATCTCTGTGGGTTGAAAGCTCATCTCCTCACCTTTCCCTGGGTTCACTCTAGACATTATTGCCTCAGTCTCCTCTTGCTTACAGGAGTTTCACATAAAAAATGGCCATGCCACTGGGGCACAGGCCCTGGCTAAGCATCAGAAGAGCTGGCCTTTCTACCAGCTCGGTTTGCCGTATTACCAGAGAAGTCGCCAATCACATGTTTTTGTTCAAATGATTCTTCTTCTGTGTAAAAGGTATAAGCTGATAGAAAAATAAACAACATGTGTAAACTCCCTGCTGGACTTAGGAAGTGATACTTTTGACATCTAATACTGGCATTGCAGTAGCAAAGCTGTAGCAGCCTGAGCTTTCAAACACTTGTCAAACTCTCTGCTCACCTCAGCATAATCAGATCTAGATTCTCATCAGTGCTATGTGAGATGAATGCACTATACTGTTTCCTCTGCAGTCCCTTGAAATACATGTGTGCATGCTAAACTCAAGCCAGAGCCTGCCTTCTGCACATGCATACAGCAGTCCTGGAAGAGCTCAGCCTCAAAAACTCAGTCTTTCTACAGCCGTGCATGCAGTGTGTCATACGTAGGAGAAAATATCACTAGAAAGCTGTGCCTGTGGGGGTAGAAACATCTTTCTGAACACGATGCAGCCCTGTGTCAAAGATGCAGGAACTGACGATAGCTATTTATTCTGTATAGGAGGTGGGTTGGGTTCTTCCGTCTGTTCCAAAAACCTCTTTTCCATTACCCTCCTCGTGTTGCAGGGCAGTAGTTCTCAACTCATAACTCATGGAAAACCATGGCACACCAAGACACAACTCAAAAAGACAGTGAGGACAGTGGCATACAACCACACATGTAACACACCCCAAAAACAACTGAAAGCACAGAGAATGCACATTCTACAACACACAAAGCTGCCTTTAGTTTGTAAAACTAATTAGCACAGTGAAAGCGAGTATTTTCTGGGGTCTGTCATTGGTCGCACGAGCAGAGAGGAGAGCTCTTCCTCATCACCACGAACAGTGCAAAACAGTCCCCGAGGAAAGCTGTCTCAAGGATGATGCTGAGGACACGTTCCTTCAGCTCCTTTCTGGGGGCTCAGGCCTGAGAGTCCCAGCTGGTATCAGCTGTCAGTAGAAAAGCTCAGGAGAGAGGGAAATTAATCTGTGAAAGATAAAACCATGATTTTATGGAATGAGAGGTGCAGAAAATTGGTAGTATGGGCAATGCATTTTCTACCTGCATACCAGTGAATGACTGGGCTCTGGGTAGTGTTCGGGTGATGCTGAAGTGTGCGTGCAATGTTATGTGCCCAATTATTTTCCATATAAACAGTGGTGCTGTCTTTATAGTTGTTCTTTTCTCATACAACTAACTCCAATGAATCATTCTCATAGGACTTTCTTTAGCCCTGCTTCTGAACTTGAGAATAAACCTGGTTACTGGAATTCCTGCAGCAGACTGGGCTATCGGGCATTTCCTAAAGCCAAAATAAGAGACAAGTCATGCCGAAGAAAGGGTGACAGATGTCCCACACAACCTGGTCTGTTCTTCCCAGTGGAGTAGATACGAAATTTAATTATCTCAATATAAGGATGAAAACCATAGATCCAAGTCTCTTACTAGTCATAAACTATAGGGCTTTTTCATAAAAGCCAGTGCCATTTTTGGCAACCATTAAAAAAGAAAATCAGATGTGCTCAGTTTTTCTAAAAGAGTAGATATAACACACCTACCTTCCGTACCTGTATTATAGAAACACCCGCCTGCAGCTGCCCAGCAGGCGCTTGATCTCAGGAAATGTACCACGTATTTCATGTTTCTGAATTTTAAGTAAATACTGGTTTGTATATAGATTTAAGATGTCTTCTTACTGGGTGCAGCTGCCTCCACATATTATATCGGAGCATAGTCACTCTGGTTTGACTGTTAAGATCCAGCTATCATAGTCATCTTCATGCTTTCTGGCTTGTAATCCCAGTTTTTACAAACAGACCTTGTTAGACTTCCGAAATTATTCTAGGACCTGAATGTTAGCCAGCAGGGAGGGGAATAATGATGGACTATAAAGTTGAAGCTCTGGTTTTGAAGTAATTTATTTCCTTCTCCCAGAATCGACTCATGTATAACTTTAAAAGCAACTCAGCAAATTATTTGTTCCTGTCACCTGAGTAAAGTATTGTGTTTTGCTTGCTTCCTTAAGGAATGATGTATTAAAAACGTATTTTTAACTTTGATCTCTTGCACAGTTGTAATATTTGTTAACCCTGCAGGTAACGGCAAAAAAAAAGTTAAGTCAGTAAAATGAGCATTCCTAAGTTTTATTAGATATTTTTATCTGAGGGGAAATGATGAGCTGTGCAACCATAGTAATTCTCTTCTAAATTTGCTGAGCTGCAGGATTAGATTTGATACTATTTCCTCTTCCTACTACTGTAGATTTTTGTCATTTGCCTCCATTTTTATTACTGCAATGAATTATGTAAACTGATAATTATCATTATCAGCTGTGTTGAGGCATTGAAAAGCATTATCAGATATGGCATTTCGCCACAAACTGTATGGCCAAAATCCATTTAATGTGGAAGCACTTAAGCACAGGGAGTTTCAAGGATCTATGAGCCCTAAGGTTTAGATTTTGACTTTGTAAATCTTTGATAGTGTTCATCCAGCACAAATGATTAATGCATCTTCTTGGCCGGAGAAGGATAAAATAAATTATCTGTATGAATAGGTGAATACTTAATTTTTATGTCTGTGAAATGGACAGTTCAAAAACCTGTAACGTTACTTGATCTTCCTGCAGCATTAGACTCGGAGATTTGATTCTCTTGGAATATGATATGATTCTTTTTCCGTGTTCTTTCAGTATGACAGTAAGGGTTGTCTTTTCACTGCAGTGTCATCCAGAACAGGGCTGCAAGAGGATACCGGTTAAGGTTCATGGTATGGCATATAACCTGAACATTTATATTTTATATGGCTTACACTTTAAGAGAATGCTTATTTCACAAGATTTTTGTTGTATTGTACATGGAAAGAACACTAGCAATAGTCTTCAAAAAATAAAGAAAATAAGCTAGATGTATATTGGCATGCCAGCAACTGTTAAATGACTAAACATTTGTATATATTTAACCCTGGCAAAGAAGAAAAAGCTTTTCCCTGTTGAAACACTGGCCCTGAGGTCAGCATGAGTACACATGGGATGCATTTAGTAAATCTGACTTGCCAAAATGTGTTACCATCTCACAAGGTAACTGAAAAATAGTGATATACAAGATCATAGAATCATAGAATCGTTTAAGTTGGAAAAGACCCTCGGGATCATTGAGTCCAACCATCAACGCCACTCGACAAAGTTCTCCCCTACACCATATCCCCCAACACCACATCTAAATGACTCTTAAACACCTTCAGGGATGGTGACTCCACCACCTCCCCGGGCAGCCTATTCCAGGGTCTAACCACTCTTTCTGTGAAGAATTTTTCCCTAATGTCCAGTCTAGACCTACCCTGTTGCAGCTTGAAGCCATTCCCTCTTGTTCTATTGCTAATTACCTGTGAGAAGAGACCAGCACCAACCTCTCTACAATGTCCTTTCAAGTAGTTGTAGAGAGTGATGAGGTCTCCCCTCAGCCTCCTCTTCCTCAAACTAAACAGTCCCAGCTCCTTCAATCGCTCCTCATAAGATTTATTCTCCAGGCCCTTCACCAGCTCCGTTGCCCTCCTCTGCACTTGCTCCAGGGCCTCCATATCTCTCTCATATTGAGGTGCCCAAAACTGGACACAATGCTCAAGGTGTGGCCTCACCAGTGCTGAGTACAGGGGGACAATCACCTCCCTACTTCTGCTGGTCACACTATTTCTAATACAAGCCAGGATGCCATTGGCTTTCTTGGCCACCTGGGCACACTGCTGGCTCATATTCCACTCCCAAGCACTCTCTGGATGGTCTTTGTTCCTATGTTTCCTCTCATTTATCCTGTTCCTCTCTTTACAGGTACATAAATGAAATGATATATATTCAAAAGGAGAGAAAAACTAGACTGCTGGCAAAAGTAAAAATAATCTTTAACTGCTTGGAGCTGTTAGCCAAGGCATAAGAGTAGATACGCCTGTTCATTTTAAACATATGCTTGTCTGGAACTATTGCAGAGACCACATATGTAGTTCAGCCTGTTTCTGAGGGCACTGATTTAGCCAGGTGCTCTAGATGGCTTATTGGCAATAAAATTAATACAAACAAAATGACTGCGGTATTTTAAAGACTTTGTATAAATAGTTGGTGGGATATCCCCAACATATCCTGTTTGTCTCTTGTCTTTCT
Organism: Rissa tridactyla; assembly: GCF_028500815.1. Taxonomy (NCBI): domain Eukaryota; kingdom Metazoa; phylum Chordata; class Aves; order Charadriiformes; family Laridae; genus Rissa; species Rissa tridactyla. The sequence continues at coordinate 69,733,817 of NC_071497.1, read as the reverse complement.
TAATCAGAAATGCTTGCTGCCCACTACGGTGTCTTCATTGTGGCAATGCTGTGATTGATTGTAACATCTTATTCATTAATAGATATTTCTTTTACTTACATCTTCGCCATTATTAGGCAATTCACACCTATGATGTTGAATGCACTAAGAGTTACTTACAGTATTTCTAAGGGAAGTGTTATCAAGGCCTTCCATTTTAGAGAAAGGGAAACTGAATCATTGAGCAATAAAATGTCCTCTGGCATGGAGTACAACATGCTGTTCCTCAGAAAGCCAGTATGTCCAGGTAAAATTTGTGATTAATGCAAAGGTGGAAGCAGCAGCAGGCTGGTAGAAAGGACACAGAAGGAACGTGAGGTGGTAAGCTCTTGATTCTGGGCATCTGGATGTCTGACACAATAAGGTTTCATTTGTGGCTGAGATTCCTGGATGCTGGCACTGTGCAATTAAGCAACATAATTAGTTCTCCTGCCTCTGGACTGAATAGCAAGGGAACTTTGGGGATCTCTACTGGGGCACAGGCATTTGGGTCACAACTGTACTCGGCACTTTACCCTTTACAAAGGAAAGGTACCAGCCAGTGTCACAAAGCAGAACAGAACTTTCTGGCAAATCACAGCAAATGAGTGCCCTTTGCTAAATCTTCAAAATGACAGTAAGGTCATCAGTTCTCATAATCACTTTGTGCCTAAATGATTCAGGTATTTAATTTAAAGAAAAGGAAGGGAAAGAAACAGAAGAAGCAACAAAGTTGTGGTCTTTTCTTTCCCCTCTTTCTTTTTGATAATGACCAAAAGAAACAATTTCATCAGAAAAACAGAGTAAAAATGTCAAATTCTGCCATGCACAGTGGATGGGCCCTGCCACCCCGGGAGCTACCTTAGGTGGCTGGCAAGTTTCTGTGTGTGAGGAGATACTAGTGGCAGCACACAGCATGACTTAGAAGTCATTGCAAAACACCTTTTCTGGTTACGCAGATAGAGGGAAAAGGAGGTGATAAAGTTTTACCTTGAAAAATATGCGGAGAAGCAGGACATCTTAATGGAAGCCCTGCAAACACAGTAAGAGGCCATTTCTTAGACTTGTTTTTCCTGTCACCTGCACAGCAAGATCCACAGACTACCTGAGCATCATGCTCACAGCTAAACTGCCTCCGACTGCTTCTTCAGCAAGAAAAATTCTGCAGTCTGGCCAAAGATCAAGAGTGAAATTTTCAAAAGATTTTATGTCCAAGAACCTTAAATTCCATTTTAAAAAACATTTCTTCAGCTTGTTGGGTTTGAGCAGAACTGCATTTCTACACATTTTACCACTTCTGGGCATGAGCAGCCAGTTAGGTGTTAATGTACAGAATATCTGATTTCTTATTGCCCCTGAAATAAGACTGCACAGGAATGTTTGGAAGAAAAAGCAATTTTATCTGAAAGTGGCAATTCAATAAGGCTTCAGGATGTTTTGTGGTGATGTATTGTTTTCTGTGAATAAATATTAGAGACAAATAGATACACTGCCAATGCACTGCTGAGTCTGTACTTCCAAATCTCTGTCTCCTGGGCAGCCAGCCAGCCCCCAGCAGCATTAGGGATCTCTGCTTCTGCAGCGCTGCTCTGTAGCACAAAATTCCCAAGGATACTTGGGGATCCCTGGGACTCTGCTAGGGCATTCTGAAAACGGAAACTCCGGAGTATCTCAGGATGCAGAGGCTCCGTGCCCCAGAACCCCATGCCCAGAGCCCCAGCCCCCAGCCCTTCTACAGGATGTTGAGCTGTTCATTAAGAGTCCTTGAAACATACCCACATCTAATGCTTTATTTCAGAATTATTTGTGTTGGATTTTCCAATCTGGTAGCAATTTTTTAATGCTTATATTTCACTGTAGGAAAGAAAATTTTTCCTCACTGAGTTTAGCGCTGAGTGAAAATTCTGGCACTCAAAGTGTTTGCTTTATTTTCCCTCCCTACACTGGTCAAGTCATCTGAGGATCAGCTATACCACAGTCTTCATAAAACAGTTCACATACCTTCTTTTCATGCCCCCCAAAGCCACATTTTCTTCACATTTTGTGCCCCAAACAGGAGTGTAAGTTGATATAATGTACCACCCCCAAACTCTGAAGAGAGTAATAATTCTAGTTTGTGTTGCGTTCATTTGTAAGCAATTTTCTGGCCTGCACAGAATACATGTCTTTTTCTACTACCAACCTCTCATTTATTTTATAGATACTTTGTTTTTCTGAAAAAAGAACGTTGAGTTTACAGTTGTTTTTTCACTTCAGGTTATTTCAACACATGTTAAAAGAAAAATGTCTCTGAACAGAGCGTCTTGGGATGTTAGCCTCTGTTACCTCCTCTCACTTAGCTATTCACATCTTGTTTTGTATTCCACCTCCTATCCTCTACCTGGTCTGTCTGTGAAAGCATCAAAAATATATGGTATTGGTGAGAACTTTTTTAAAAAATACATTGTTGGACAAAATTTGTGCAGGTGTAAAGCAGAGAGAGGCTTAGTGACATTTACAGAATTGCCTAAATGAGTTAGGAGCAGTGAGATAAAACTGCATTTGTGAATTCTGCTCGGAAAAAAACTAGCTACTTTTGTAGTAGCCTTCAAAGCCTTATCCCTTTTCTTCCTCCAGACATGCTTACCACTATTCTTGTGTGGCTCCATTTTGAAATCTGTACTGATTTCTAAAGGCTTTTGTAAACATATAGTCACTAACTCCACGTGGTCCCATAACATCAGCTGCAACATGTTTGGAAGTAGTAATTGGACAAGTAATCCTTCCAGGGGAAAACAAATCATGTCTGGTTGTAATCATCTGAACAGCTCTTATTTCCCACCCTGTGCAGTGTTCGAGATACTTCAGTAGAGAGAGGGAAGTAGATCTGCTAAAAGGCAACTCATGAATCCATCAGAGAAAGATCAAAACAATTTTGGCCCTAGTAGACGAACAGGATGCAAAATCACACTCAGTTTTTTAGCAGGTGTAACCACTGGGAATGGGGTGAAGTTACCTGTAGATTTCATGCAAAGAATATACATCTTTCTCAAAGACATCTATAAGGCTTGTTACAGGACTCACAGGGTGAAACACAATGAAATGTGCTATGCAGAAACTCAGATTAGATAGGAAGGTCTATTTTTCACAATATTAAATCTATAAAAATCTGCATTAGTCTTTCACTCTTCTTGTGAACTACTTAGAAAAGTGGTAAAAACTGGATCTCGCAATTTTACTGCTACAAACCTCTGCCTAGAAGTTGTTGATAACTACTTGAATGTGCAAGAATTTGCCCACTAGGATCATTCCAAGTCCATTGACTATGAAGCAGAGTCTTTAAAGGGGTGGCAAGCACAGGAATACCAAAACGAATGAAAATATTCCCAGGCATAACAATTTGTATAGGAGTAACTTCATTTGTTTTTCACAGGAAAAATTATTCATAATGAGACAACCTTTTCCTCAAAAATGAGCAATGAGGTAAGAAATATGCTACTATTTGCAAAGAATTTTCAACAAGAAAGAAATTGTGGGGTAATTGTGGACAATCTTCTGAGAATATCAACTCTCTACTCAGCTGTAGTTTAGAAGACAAATTAAATTATAGGAATTACTAGGAAGAAATTTCAGAGTGAAATATGGACCACCGTACTAGGGTCACCTGTGGTCTGTATACTGTTCAGACACCGAGATCTACAAATTTTATAATAGAGCTACAAATAATGCAGGGGGTTGAATATATGGCTAGATGCTCTGTATGATAAACAGGCTTTGACTCTTCAGCTTGTGGGAAAGGTCTTTTTAAGGGGAAAAGCTATGTAAAGTCATCAGCACCATAGAGAAGGTGAATAGAAATGATGCATTGTTATTTCTTACAACACAAGCAGTTCAAGGCACATAATAAAATATACAAAATCAGACATAAAAAATGAGGTGCTTTCCACATGACTCACAATGACATTGTGAAATGCGTTGCCACAGGATACTGTGGAGGCTAATAAAATAAATAGGATTAGATAAATTAAGAGAGGATAAAACCATCAGATGATATGGTGATCCTACTTCTATCTGTAGCTCAGAAAGTCCCTGTAATTACAGGCAGAAGCCAAGGGGGTGAATCAGGAAAGAAGAACATCAAACCTCTGTATTTGCCTTGTTTCTAATACTCTTCTCTACATGGCTGCTACCGTGCATTGCTGTGGGCAGGCTACTGAGAAAACCATGGGCTTCTGTCTGGCCAGATTTTTCTTACCAGATTATACATCTGCTTTAAAATTCACCTAACACTTTCTGATGATATCAGTCTTTACAATTATTTTCCTTTCATATTTGCATGATGGCAGGAAGAAATATTTCCATTGTGGATTGTACATTTAAGGTTTTCTGTTGAGTCTGAGAAAGGAAACATTTCATAATTGCTCTGGTAAATGGATTTCTAAATCTATGTTTTAATTGTTAAATAGTTTTTGGACGGATTGTAGAGAGGGAAACTTAACAGAGAATTGAAGGAAGCAGGTAGTAGCTGCCTCAAAAAATTCATCTGACCTCAGTAGAAGTGCAGGGTTAGATTGCTTTCTTTTGAAATCACGTGTGTGCACACTTTCAAAACAATTATTTTATCTGGCAGCTCAAAGGCTGATTTGGGTTTAGATTATAATATAAAAAGAAAAAAGATAGTATATTTCAGAGAGAATGGATTCCTAAAGTATGATGTGGATACATCAGGTGTGCATCCACTAGGCACATGATTCTTGGCTCCCCTATGAATGTAATTCCTTAGTTCACATTTTTTATAAAATCTTTTTACAAGAAAACAACCACTCGGTTTCCAGTTCCTGCCTGTTAGTTCACCTTCCAGCTCTAATGTAGCCAAGAGGAAACAAGATTCTGACTGATTTCCGCAGACTTTGATGTCTTCCTGCATCCTTCCGGCTCCTCTAATTCACTCCTCTCCCTTTATTTCGCTTTCCCCCTTTTCTTCCCCCCCCCTCCACTGTTTCGAAACTCAGAACAGCATATAACTCGATCAGCTGAAGATGCGGTGGCTGTAGGCATAAGGAAGCTGTAACTAGAGAAGTGTAAACACCCCTACTGGCTGCATGGCTGATAAAATTCCAGGCCTTCTGCTCAGACGCACAGAGCCTGATACTTTTTTTCCGCGTTATGTAAAAATAAAGCAATCTTTGAAATGCCTCATAAAATAATTGCTTTGAAAGGGCAGGCTCGCATGTCTTCTAAAGGCACTAATCCCACATTCACATTAAATAGTGAGATGAGATCAGGAAGTATAAAGGCTGTAATTTAATATTAATTATATAGAGTATGTCACAGTTGCACTTGAAGATAGGGATATATGTGGAGGAAAAGTTTGAAAATGAGCAGGAAATTGTTCAGAAATTTAAGCTAATATTGAAAGGGGAGTGAAAATTCCTTTTTTTAAAAAGAAGAAAGCATGAAGCACAAATTTTTATAAATTGAAAATGCCCCTGACTCTAAATCCTGGGATGACTCCACACAAAATGGATCCCAACAGATGAAAAATGAAAAGTCTAAATCAGATAGAGGTGTGCTCCTGGATTTTCATAATGCATACTCTGAGAGAATATGCATACTCTGAGAGAATACGAAACAGCGGGGTGATTTCACAGCTCTGTGCAGTCAAAACAATGGAAAATATTGTGAGTGCTCCTAAGCAGCCGTTGCTCAGCTACTGCAAAACACCTGAGACACACTACAAAAAGTACTAGAAATTCTCGTTTGAAACATGGGAGAGATCAAAGATTAAGATGGCAGAGTGCATTTGATCTCTGTAGCCTCTGTGGAACTGCTCCAAGTGCTGCCCAGGGTTTTCCATGGCAGGAAGGACTGCGGCCACCAAGCAACTGCCTTTGCAGAAGGAGTTGGGGGAGGACTGTTGAGGTGTTTGAACAGTGCCTAGCACAATGACATGGTTGTGGAAGGCTACAACAGTAGGAGTAATAATAATAATAATAGGAGTAACAATAATAATAATAAAATAATGGTAATGTTCTTATGTTTTAGAAGTCAATCTTAAAGCCAGGAATACAAATACTTACAGTTAGTATCAAACAGTACCAACACCATTACAAATAGTATCATCTCTTTTGGGTTCTTCTCAGCACCCACTTCTGCCTTGAGGATTTAAAAAAAAATGCCAAAGCACACAGTGATAAAATAACAAATAGCTCTGATAACCCAGAATAGAAATGGTGATCTTCAATGAGCATATATCTTCCTTTGCTTCTGTAAGGGACTATCGATCATATAGGATTGGTGCAAAAACAGATATCGACTTCAACTCACATAAGGCAGATCCTGAACGGTTTCCAATAAACAATCAAGTATTACATTAGCAACTTCTTACCAGACCAGCAGAATTCTAAGGAAAAACAGCTTTGCAGTTGGTGATGACTTCAGTAGTGATACTGGAATTACCCATGAAACCCCAAGAATTTGCCCTGGGTACTACTGTGGCTGATAACATCTTAATTACTAAATTGCTCCACAGTCTAGAATCCTGGGCAATGACTGTATCAGTATCATTTCTATGTCTGTTCAAACAGATGAATTTTCTTCAGATAAAAGTAGATAATCCTGATTATAAAACAAACAAACAAAAAACCCCCTCATACTTTAGAGACATTGCTCCCAATTGTTTTTTCCATGCCAGTACTCATTAGCTGCATTAATAGCTAAGCTACCTGGATTTGTTTCAGTAGCTGAAATACTTTGCATGTGTACAGGCTGTAGTATTTCTTCTGTTTTGGGGGGAGGTGGGTTGTATTTTAATTTAGCTGGGATTCTTTAAGTTCCTGTGGAAAGTAGCAATGCAACATTTCTGCAGGAAAATTTACAGTAGGAGGGAAATGCTACTAATAATGTCTCAGCATTGACTGTATTCTGTAAGCCTGTTCCCTCACTTTTTCCTGTGTAGACCTCAGCTGCAAACACTATAGACTTTTTCTTCCTTGTGGCCCACCAAATCCTCACACATTTATGAACCTTGCTGTTAGTCCCTTAGAGTGAGAGGACGCTTCTTCATAAAATTAAACCACCTAACTCCATAGGTTCTCCTGCCTTCTCTATTGTTCCTATCTGGCAGTTTAGCTCTGTATTTTTAATATACATCTAAGGCAAACAAGCATAATTCTGCCAACATGAACAGCTGCTGGTACATTGTGATTCATTTTTATGATATGAGTCATTGTAAAACGCCCCATTTCTTTAGACATCATCAAACTCTACCATCAAAGACTATATGGTCTGCTTTGGTATTTATATATACACTCTTTGACTAAGTATCTACAAAACATCTTATCTCTGGCTCTGCTTACTTACCTCTGTAGCACAGTCCATGCTCTATAAATCAGGTTTCTCATTATTATGTTCTGTCGGTACCACTCACTTACACAACAAATCTGGATGTGTCTGTAATGACCTCCAGATTCTTATTGGCATTTTAGCTGCTTTGGTTCCATGGGTCAGTAATGGGTGAACACCACATGCCAATAATGGTTATCTAGCACACGGGTTTTATAATGGGCTATTCTGAAGTCTGCAGTGACAGAAATAATTTTTTTTTACAGATGCTTTCAGTCACAATGTTTTTTGTTAGCACATGCTGTGTTCTTGTCTTCAACCATGTCTACAACCAGGATACACTGTTCCTAGCTGTTCTTTTATGCCTGATACAGTTTATCCTCTGCCTAATACCTTTTTGTACTATCATCTCATGTCCTGGTTTGAGGTAAAACAGAACCAATTTTCTGTTCAGTAATTTTATTTTTCAATTAAGTCTCTTCTAACTAACTGAACTCTCTGAAATTAATGGCATATTTTTCAGACAGTTTCTACTTCTAGCAGAGATAAAATCTGATGTTGTTGGTTAATATGAAGAAACAGTACGCAGAGACGCTCCTGCTTATACTTATTGCTCTAACAACCAAGGTCAGCTAATTTCGTTATTTGCCTCGTTGGAGGGTTGGCAACAGAAAAGCATAAAGGGGTCACACCTGCAGGGAGGAGCAGACAGGACAGGGGACCCAAAACTGACTAACAGGGTATTCCATCCCATCTGCATCATGCTCAGTATAAAAGCCGAGGGATCAAAGGGTCAGTTCTCTTTCTTCAGTGGACAGCATCTGAGGAGAACTCTGCCTGTTTGTCTGCCTTTGATCCCGATCTGTGTGTTCCTGAATCCAGACCTGGAATCCAGCTCCCGTCCTTCACTGAGTCCAGCCTGGGACTTCCCCAGTGCCTGCCAATGATGTGATCATCATCCTGGGAGCTTGATACTGGGTTTATATATATTGTATATATTTCATTATTTCCATTTTTGATATTATTATCTTATCTTTTCTGTATTTTATTATTAATATTTCATTGAAGTAGTCAGTTTTCTTTTAAACTCATAAGTCTCTTTCTCTCTCATCCTTTTCTCCCTGAAGGGAGATCGTCTCCCTTCTATGAATGGGAGAGAAGTAAAAGAGGGCATCTGTCATTTGTTTTAGCGGACATCCCAGCCCAAACCGCAATATCTCTGTAACACGTTTAGTCTACTTTGTCTCCTCTTCTGTGAGATTTAGTGATGTTTTGGCACTAATGACGTTTTGTCATTAACTTTGGGCTAGGGGTAAGTTCTGTGTGTCTTGGGAAGCAACCTGCATCTACATCTAATGCTGTTCTTACACGTTTTAGATTCTGCCACCGGTGGAGACTTGCAGCTTTCTGGGGCTTGTTTCACAACAAGAAAAATGGTATGAGGCAATATTCTAATTTACAGGTTGGAAAAGATTGTCTGAGGAAAGAAGGGATAGACCACATGCAGAAGTCAAAGACAACTTCTCAGATGTTAAAGGCTGTGTGCATTGCCTTTGTTGTACTTTCAAATATGTTACTTGGAACATATTAACTAGTGTATTGCTAACATGCTAATATGCTAATAATATTGGCTGCATTTTTAGGCCTAAAAGACTTTAATTATGTCATTGGAAGCCTTGCTTAAAGGATTCTGTACAAATTTCTATCCTTCTTAAATACTGATTTAATAGTAGCATCTAATGATGATGTTTAATAATTAAACAAAGCATTCATTTTGGAACATTTGCAACAGGTAAATTATTTAAACTATTTTAAGCAGATTGCTAAAAAAGTGTACCCCTTAAAAAATGAATTCTATTATCTCTGTCAACACCAGCTAAACCAACACTTACCAAACATACACCTGTTATACGATGAAGGGGAAGCCAACTTAGCTTTTCTGGCCTTTCTGCAATGTGAGATGTTGCTTCTGTCAATTTCTTGTATGCTTTAACATTTTGGAAGGTTATGTTGCTTTGAATGGTCACGTGTGATGTTTAAACTGGCACCTTACCAAAATTGCAGCGTGGTATTGCTGCCAGCAGTGATCTACCATCCCACCACATGGGGATAATCAAGCGGCTTTCTGGATCATTGACAGCAGGTCATGTAAATAGAAACTCTGCTGGCTGTGGCAAGTCAGGACTTGCTGGGTACGACTATGTTCACGGCGTGCCCTGTTTGGTGTATCCATGTCGGCAAGTCTTCAGGTGATAACATATCACTCACTTCTGCTGGAAACCATCAAAATCTAACTTTGTGGGCTGCTTCAAATGTTGATTGTGTTCATGGCATTTATTTCAAACGAACCACGTAACAAGCTCTGAAATCTCCAGCTGGTGGGTCTTTTTGGTTTGACAGTTTTCATAAAAGCATCACTGAGATTTTGTGAGATTGCTTCTTAAAAAACTCAGTGTCACAGTAATAGTGTGACAACAAATCCTGATGTTCCTCTGTGATATTTCAGCTATTCAAGCTAGCAAAGCCATACCTGTGACCCTCTGTCGTGGTTTGGCCTCAGACGGCAACAAAGAACGACGTGCCGCTCGCTCGGGCCTTCCCAATACAGGAAGAATCAGACGAAAAAGGCAAGACTCTTGGGTTGAGACAAAGGCAGTTTAACAGGACAGCAAAGGGGACAAGCAAACAACAACAACAACACGGACAGAGGAATACACGAACACGATCACGGAACCGCCGCTCCCCGCCGCTCCCCGACCGGACCCGGGACGCCCCAGCTCGCTCCAAGCAGCTACTTCCTGCCCCCTGCCCCGGCAGCTCGGGGTGGGCATGGCTCACATGGCATGGAATACCAGGAAAAATTAACCCTATCCCTGCCGGAACCAGGACACCCTCTTAAACAGCATTTTCTACAACACAAATGCATTGCCTAAAGTTATTCTGATGTCATTCATGATAGCCCTTCATTGCTCACAGTCAGAGAGAGAAGTTTCCATAGATTGATCTCTGTTCTTGTTGAGAAAATCAGTTTCTGAAATTATGTACTGTAGTTTACAATAGTCAGAGAGACTTTAGTGAAGTTATTTACAATCCTGGTGTGCCAGTAGATAAATATAACCTATTTATTAAGTTCTATGAACTGAAAATTGACCTAACCCCTTCCTCTTTCACCATGAATTTTTCTTCACAAATGAAACCAGTTGCGAAGTCATTGTTTTTGCCCAGTGAATCCAGAAAAAAATATTAATTTATTTTGCTGGTATTCCTATCTGTTGAATGTAATCAAAAACTCTTTAGCAATTTAGAGTAGGGAAGAGAAAAAAAGTAGTAGTTTAGCCTCTTTGCAAGTTGATACACCACTGCCAATGTGTGTCTTTTTTCCACCGTTTTCACTGGTAGTGTTGGAGACATAACATTTATATCATTTTTGAAGATGACATCCACCACTCCCAAAGATCCCTCACTTCATAGTGGTGCCATGAGTGATTTTCCAAGCATCATTCCCAAGGCTTCCAATGACAAAACTATTAACTGAGAGTCTCAGTATGGATATAAGAATGAATGTCTTCTGAAAAAGCTGGAACAAGCCAGTCAAGAGATCAGTACTAAAGACACGCCTCCTTGCATGGAGTAAGAAGGTTGTGTTTGGTCATTGAGTTGTTTGCTCATGTTAGAGCATGAGGGAAATGTTGATGTGTTCCCATGGCATAGGGAAAACTGAATTATGATTAGTGCCATCAAAACCAGGGGATTCTAAGAGCCAGGACTGGAAAGGTTTTCCTATCAATTGAGCACTCATTTTAAGAGGCAGTAAAGAGTGAGACAGTGTGGTGCCATTTGATGCCTCAAGAGGCCGCATTTAAATCTTTTATTTCAGTTTTAATTGCATTATTTCATGCATAATTTGCCTCTAAGAGGCTAAGACATTTCTAGAATAAATACTAAAATTTAGATTGCTTTGTGACAGGAAGGAAAAAAATATTCCTATAGCTGGTTATTTATTTCTTTGTTTAGTACTTCACATAATACATCACTTTCCATCTGCATCTGCAGTATATTATAAAGTAAAAGCTTTTTTTTTTTAGAAAATGTCCTTAGTAGATGGTCCCATGTCATAAGAGACCTCCTTAAATAACAAAGATGTTGTCATCTGTCAGGTACTCTGACTACTCACAACATTATTGATCGAGATAAAAGTCTAAGACAGTTACCAGAAAGTGGAAAACTGAATCAGAGGATGGGGAAAAAAGTGAGAATTAATTTAAAATTACTAAAGTGAATCATTAGGGCTGTGCCATAAAGTATCAGTCTGGGGAACTGTGGCCTATTCAGGGTTATTCCCAGTGTCAGCTATGAAAACAGCAGAACTGATTAATGGCACCAGGTGCTGTGCTATAGTCTGGATTAGGTCTAAGGAATGGTATTTTCAGAGGACTTTTTAAAAATAATGAATTGATGTATATGTCTACATGTTATTCTGCTCTGCTAAAATTTTAACAAAAATTGGGCCAAATTCTTGATGTTGTTTTACTCCTCTTTGTCCTAGCAGGCAGAACAAAAACCCCACCTGCCACTCCTGCTGGTTGCCCTCAATGTGGAAGATGTGCCTGAAGGATGAGTCTTCGCAGAGCCATCCTGCTCCAGAGTCCTAGCTCAGTGGTGCTTGCAGAATTTTTGAATTTTTATGGCAATAAAATCTAAGTCAATTTATAGGATTTTCTCTTCCTGTCTTTTGCATATGGGTCTGCTCTGTTTTTTTCAGAAGAGCGTCTCCCTGAAGAAAATGCTTTCTTCAAGGACTGTCATGTTCTCTATACCAGCCGAGGACATCCAGGAAATCATCTGTTTCAAGAATCCCTATTCTGGTAGTGATCAACCAGATAAATTCTTAGGTTAGTGTACAATTCCTCAGGCAATTTCAGGGGAGGGCATTATATAAGGTCATTTAATGTGAGTGACATATAAGAGTCAAAGTAATTATTTTCTCTCCTCTGTCAATGGGAAAAAGTAAGAACCTCTATAGAATAATTTAGCCTGTCCTAAATTATGTACATTTAAGTGGAGGGGTCAGCATGTGGAGGTGCCTATTTCTTTTGCCTGATTAAGACCTGTTTCCAGGTGGGAATCAAACTGAGTTCTAGGTGGGAGCTGGATGCCTAGCTGACAAATCAAAAAGCTGAAGTTTTTACCCGAATCTATGTATATTAACCACATAAATTAAAACAATTAAAAAGCATCAAAAGGAGTTAGGATCCAAGTCTGCTTTACCTCTTTTGAACCCACTGTGTACCTCTGTGTGCCTAAATGTTTTTTAAAGTCCACCTTTGACTTTGCAAATTTTATCTTACAATTTATTTTTGGACACCAGCTTTGCCCAAATTTTTTTAAAGCATTTCATTATCTTTCTACTGAAGATGTGACAGAGTATTAGCAGCATTTCCCCCTCCAGCTGGGTTCTGGCAGCTTCACGCCAATCTTAAATCCAGTGTCTAGTATTTCTGGCTAGCTGGCTCTAGGTTCTCAGCCAGAGGGGTCAGGCAGAGCTCAGGGCCAGCTCTTTCAGGTTACTGTGTCCTTTAGCTCACCAACTCACAGAAATCAGTAGTTTCTATGCAGGCTGAAATAACTTTCTTATTTTCCTCCTTTTTTTTTTGTTTAATTTCAGATTTGAAATTATGTTCAGTGTTGCTTGAAAGTTCATTGCCTTAGATACTTCATATCTATGAAATTGCTACTGAGTAATGAGAAAGTTAAAAATTATTATAAAAGCTTCAGTACTGATGTATAGTTTACCTGACAAATACTTACTGGCTCAGAAGGGCCAGAGAAAAAAACATTCAGAGAACACAGGAATAGTTACATCATAATTATTTTTTTTTTTGGGGGGGTGGGGTGGGGTGTATGAAGCCAATAGCTTCTTCAAGAGCACCCTCTTTCTGAAAGCGCTCCCCGCTGCACAGCTGGCTGAGCTGCAGCCCACGGTAGATGTCAGGCTCGCACCACCGTGGAAACAGCGGCCTGTGTGAGATGCTCTGCCGAGTCACAATGACAGCAAGTGGTGGCAACCGCCAGGCTGGTACTCAGCGGTGCGGCAGGTCTTGTCTTTGTCTCCCTGAAAGTAAGGCAATCTTTGGGCGGCAGAGACAATCGAGACGATTTGCTGTTTGCTCTATAATCTTCTTTCAAAGTTCAGCCACTTTCTCACTTGATTGGTCCGCATATTGTACTGTCAGACTTTCTCTGGCTTCACAATATATCAACAGTTCACTGGCACTTCTTTTTAATTAAAAAATCATTTTTGCTGGGGATATTCTATACACAAAGAGAGTGTGGGAAGTGTGCAGCCTCGTGCCCTGATTTTAATTTTCTTCCAAACATAGTAACTGAGTAGAACACACGTTTCATCTAACTTTCTATTTGCAGAATCGTTAATATAATGCAACAAAGCCCCTTCTTTGAAATTCCTTTTTCTGAGTCCTGGACCATCAGCCTCCCTCACTCTCTTGACCTTCCTACACCTTCTCAACCAGAAATAGTGGCGGTTTGGGAAGATCCTGAAGAACACTCCCAACTGTGTCCAGGTCTTACCACACAAGAGCTCAATGAGTCTATCTGCATAGGTACAACTAAGCATATAACTATGAGCTTTGCTAGTTCATGAGCCTAGCATGAATTCAGTGATCAGACTGAAGCTAGGAATATTATTGCTTGAGAAAATCTTTTTTAAAATCAGACAACAGATAACACTGCAGATACAAAGAAAGAAATTATACATGGACTGGAGCTAAATGCTGAAATTAGGATGCCTTAATGCATTTATGCCAGAGCTCTGTATGAATGCACTATATATTATGCAGAGCAAATGTATTTTGATGTAGAAGTGGATTTATTTTGGTGAATATTTAGTATAATGTTTATCTGTGAGTTAGGCAGCCATGCTGGAAGATATCCTGTGTATACATATTTTGTTTATGAAATAGTAAGGCCTTTCAGAGTTTATTTCAATTTTTCATGTTACTTTCAGAACTAATACAGTAAAACAGAGTCTATACTTGACCAGGGCTTGAATAAGACTTTAATTTTTTAAAATGCTACATTTTTAATTAACTTCAACTTCCCCTTGTCTTTGTGCTCATTTGGTGAAGCTCACACTGTCATGACAGTGGTTGACAATAATAGATAAAGTGTTGTAGATAAGAATGAGGTTGATACATTTTACATGAAAGCCCTAAAGCAACTGGGTTTTTAAATCAACTATCTGACTGGGACTCCTTTCATTTTGCTTTTTAGCACCTCATTAGGATTACTGCAATTTTCCTGTGGTACTAAACTGCTGCCCCAGTCACAGTTCATTTTCCTCTAATGTCCAATTACTCTGTTGTCTACTGAAAATTATCATATTTTCATTCCACAATAATTGAATTAAAATATTTCATTCTAGAATATAAATCAGCAACACAGAGCAGCATCATACTGCATCCTCGGGTTCCGGCTCCATGACATCCTGGGAAGCAGCACAGCTGTCACGGCTTGCGGGGAATGCCAGGAGAGTTTGTGCCACCAGAGAACACCACGAGGCTAAAGTTGCTCTTTATCCCTTCCTTGCTTTTAAATGTCACTGAGGGGCCTATGACATTTTTAGGTTTCTTCAGCCCTAAAGCAGTAGCAGCACCTCTGCAATGTGCCCAGAAATCCTGGATGGATATCCAGGTTCCTCTGACTATGACACAGGACACTCCTTTTGGACAGGGCTCCCTTTAGGCTTAGAATTGTGGTGCCTCTCTCTGGCACGTACCCTCAGTGTACCTCTTCCTACCTGTTCAGGCACCAAAGCACAAGGAGTTTCAGCAATCTTCAGTACCAATACCTGTGTTTTGCAAACACTTACTAGCACACTTAGATGTAGACAGATGTGAAATCCCACCAAAATCAATGGGTTACAAAAGGTAGTGGAAGTCCTTGTGTTGATACGGAAGCACAGGAATATTTGCAGGATGAGGACAGCTATTGTATTTTCTTCCTTGAGGATGAATATAATTATTCCTATTTGAAATACTTTTCCTTGACATTAAAAATCATTCTAGCAGACCACTGCCCCTTGGGAGGAAGAACTTTTTAAAGGCTGGGATGAGCTAGCAAGCCAAGACCAGAGCTTACACACCTGGTTCCTGCTGCTGTAGCAGGTGTGGTGAGTCCACGGACCTCTCTGCCATCAGGTTTCATAAACACAAAATGAACAGCTTACATTTGTGAGGTCTCTGAAGTAAATCTGAAATGAGAGCCTTTTCAAAAATACACTTAGGAGAAGCTCAATGATGAAATATTTCAATAAACAATCTTTTTAAATGGGGTTAGAAAAAAAGTGAACTAGAAAGGTGAGTCCCTCATAGGAATCTCTGCCCTTGAAGAGCTTCAATCCTTGGCTAGGCAAGGCCCTGAGAAACCTCATCGTATTTTGAAGTTATCCTGGCCTCAGGCAGGACACAGACATGTCTCACCTCCAGACATCCCTTTCAAGCCAGACTTTTATTATGATTCTGTGAATAGGGCACAGTATTTTATTTTTTGTAATAGAGCTAGACCTGACTAGATTACGCTCTGATTTTTTCACTTTTATTTTCTTCACTAAGGTCATTGCCTTCCTTTTCCCATGTTTTTAAATTAAATCTTGGACACAAATCCACCCCCCTTCACAAAGGACATACTTTCATTTGTCAATTTGCCCTTATTCCTTTAAAATGTATAATTTTCCTTACACAAACGGACATTTTCCTGTGGGACAGTAGTCTTGATGTTATGGACCCTAACTTTGGCTTGGGCAATCTCACACTCAAACTGGTAAGACAGCTCACTCAGGACTGGGATATACTGGTGCTATTGTCAAAGATCCCAGAAAAGGACCTGCATACTATTGCAAGGATTTTTCTCAGAACCCAGCAAATTTGGAATCTTATCAACTTTATTTCTTGTTGGAGTCTGATCAACTTTATTTCCTGACTAACGTGTCTGGGACGTACAGGCCAGTAAGAAAGAACTGATTTACTGACAGCAATCCACTAGGGAGGAAAATACCCCTGTTACTGGGTGCTCTCAATAATCATTACGTAGTCTGATAAGATAGTACAAAATTTTGGCACTCAGGAAGGGTAAGCCTTTCCATGTGGCACGCACATCAGATCTCCCTCAGTTCAGCTAGGAAATCAAGGTTAACTAGAGAAAAATTATACTTCATGGGAGGTTGTAGCTGTGGAGAAATGGGTTGGAACACAGTCTCTGAATCTGTGTACTTGCTTTTCTTACATACATTTTATACATATATATGACTATATATATTCTTGCCTGATATGTATATATTTATTAAGTATACTTGTTCTTTCTTGTCAAAAGTAGCTGAGACATTCATAAAAGAATGTGAGAGCATTAGTGTATCAGAATCTTAATCCTTTTGTCCGACATGTTTACTACATTACTTTTCATAACACAAATGGTAGAGGTGTTCTTTGACTATGGCTGTTACTTAAGCTCTAACCAGAGTAACACTGCTGGTTCTTAATTACAGAAAAAAATGATCAGGGGTAAGCACTAAAGTTCTGCATCCAAAGTTCATTTTTTTTACAGGATGTCAATACACAGAAAGTATAACTTTTCCATTTTAAGGAAAGAAAACCATTCTTCTAATAAGTAGTGACTTCTTTTTGGAAACAAAACTTCTATTTGATAAAATCAGATTCCCTCATCTATTCATAGTATATATTTATCCATAGTCTAGACTGCAATTTTTTGGGGTGAATGTGTGTTCTTTTTTAAAGTAGGTTATTTTCAGCATTTATTGAATTCAGATTGTGTTGAATACTCTTCACTGGAGACATGAATTTTGATCATTTTTGTCCTCTTTTCCCTTGTCTCTTTTTAGTCTAGGTCACCATGATGGAAACAAATCCATAAGAATAGGGTGGATGATGAATAGAGCTGTTCAGTGATTGACCAAGGCAGTGGCCAAAATCCAGAGTACCAAATCAGCTCACTGCAGTGACGATTAGAACACTATAAAAATGTTGACTGATGAGCACCTTCTATTCTTAGACTCCAACACAACATGACATTTCCTCAAACTAGGGCAATTGAAATATGAGACTGTAGAGTGAACCTGATGTGTGGGGGAAGGCGCATGCTGGAGAGAAAGGAAAAGAAAGAAGTAACAAGGGGTATTGTGATTAGGCTCATGAGAACTATAGTGCATGATACAGGTAGTGTAAGTGGTTATTTTTGGGTACCCAGAGTTGAAGTTAAGTGGATGCAATCTGGACCTTAGCAGCTCCCGAACCTTCTACATAAGAGAAGAGAGAAGAAGATCTATACATGAAATACCAATGTCTGTAGTATCTAGTATAAATAACATTTTAAAAGCCACCAAATACCCAAACTCACAAAAGTCATGATTTTCCAAAGCATTATGAAGTCCCACAGTATCAAGAAGTTCAGCAATGCTTTAGCCTCAACTTGTACATTAGCACTCCCAAAAGTGCAAGTCTGGCACCTGGTTCGCTTTTGGAAGATAAACTCCGGGTCACAAGCAGATCCTGTGCCTTACCACCACTTCACTTAACCTGCTAAGTCTTTATGGCCTCCAGTATCATCTCAAATAATAATTACAGCTGCTGGGAAAAATACAGTGGATTGGATTATATAGTTAGTTATTTGCAGGCTAAATAACATCAGTAAGAGGACAGAAATACACCATGACTCTGATATCACCGATGAAGAAGAGACCTAGGAGAAATCTTTTTTGTAACCTACATACAAGCCTTTGAGGAACCAGATCTTTCCAGTGCTACTGAGCTGGCAATCTCGTTCATCTCTGTAAGCATGCTTCTGCATGTTGAATTGACACTAAATAAAGTAATATCCCACATGAAATGAGTTGCAGACCTCTATGCCAAGGTATGGCTGAGGTATTAATTCATAGCAAATAAGTTACCACTTGAACGTTTAATTTAATCTCGCCATCACTCTGGTCTTTTCTCTTCCTTTTGGCATATAAACCTAGCCTAAAAAATAACCTGTTTTGATTAAACAGCATGTGCATTCGCTTTCTATGTTGTTTTGCCAAAGAAGAGATGCATGAGGGGAAATACAAAAACTTACACAAAAGCTGTTGCAAAGAGAAAGATCTGTAGTCTGTAACTTTTGAGTAGAGGGCAAGTGCTAGTGAGCTCTGATTGCAATAGGAAAGATTCAGAGTGGATATTATGGAAACTTTCTAACTATATAAATAGTGAAGCGCTAGACCCTGTGGAGTTTCCATCCTCAGAGGCTGTGAAAAATAAGTTAGCTAAACATCTATCAAAAATAATGGGGGTATAATTGATTTTACTGTGGGGCACATAGGTGACCAGATGACCTTTCAAGGCCTTTTCATCCCTTGGACGCTGTAATCCTATGAAGCTGCTATTTTTAGAACACACCTCATTGTTCCATTCTATCTTAGCAAGGAAAGCAATCATTTTTTTACAAATACTCTATCCACTATTAGATCAGATGTAAGAACTACAGGGAATGAAACTGATTTCTGTGCTGGAACTTCCAAGATAACTGCAAGTTAACTGCAAAAATAAATCAAATACAAGTTATCAGTGCCACAGAGACACAATGGTTATAAATGAATTAGCAAACAAGCATCAGAACCCGTGCAGTACACGTGGCACCGCTTCCAAATGCCAGGTGGATGTAGAATATTCTTTGTGGTCTGGACTGAAACCCTTTGGGACATAACCATGAAGGAAAAGGCTGTGGTTAGCTGAAATATTTGAGCTCCTGAAGACGTGGCCAGGCAGGTAGTCTCACCAACCTGTTCCACTTGTCCCTTTGGGTGAATGTACCACTCCTCCCGCAGTTCAACAGTTTTTCTGATTGCTACCTGTCCTGTGATCTTTAATTATTTACATAAAGTGAAGCTGTGACATCTAATATTCCTAAAACATGGGATGGAGGTGTTTCATGTATGACTATTTTTGTGTCAAAGGAGAGGACTCATTTTTTTAACTCCTAAAGTGTGAGATCAATGCTTAAGTCACAACGCCTTTTAGACTGTCTAATTGCATGCTGGACACACAGCTGGAGCTGTTAAACTCAAGAGGCAGAAGTACACAAGAAAGTCGAACATTACAAAACTGAATACGTCTCCTTTAAAGCTCTAATCCAATAGGGCTCGGTTTCCAAGCCTTTGCTAGGCAAAATTTGCCCTGTTGTACTTTGATTTATGTTTAAACAGTCAAAAGAAAGCATTTGAAATTATGATACAGAGAATGCAAGATTAGAAGTGCTCCACAAAACCTTTAACATTTGGAGAGAAAAGGTCTTTTCTGAGCCAAGATGGCTCTCAAGAAGAAAGAAATTATAGCTCTGCACTTGACTTGCTTTCTGTGAAGTACCGTCCAAGCACACACACTTAGGTATAATAATCTGCAATGCAATATACTATTTTATTTAGCAGCAAATAAAATGTGACCTCTTCATTTTAATGAAGAGAGACCTGGAAAACTTCCCATAAATGCATCTTTTCTTGTAGACAAATTCGAGGACAATACAGTACACAGCTAATGAAGTACCTTAAACAATAACTCAAAGCTCCTGGCTTTTAAATCATTCCTACTGCTCTTCTAGTGATGTTGCAAGAAAGTGCTGCCAACATCACTCCTTAGCAGATAATAAAAAATTGTTAGCCAAGGAAAACTTTGGACACAGTGGATGTAACCGACATCTCCTAAGGCAGGTGGTTTCTGAATGCAGCTGCCTATCCCATCTGTGGAAATTACTCTCTCCAGGAGTTGGGAGATGCTGCTCGTTTTGATGGCCTTTAGAAAGCTGCCCTGCAGAAGGCTGTTAGGTTGGTCAAGAAGAAATGAAAGGACTCCAGATGTTTGAGAAATGCTTGGTCTGGTGGAGCAGATTGACAGTAACACTATTCACAGCTGTCATGCAGGGAAAGTCTAAACAAGGCAACCATGCCAAGTACTCAGATTCTTGCAGTCAGCTTCAGATTGACTTTAAAAAAACAATTTTCAGAAAGTAACTGACAATAAGAAAGAGAGTTAAATAAACAGGAAGGCTTTGCTTTAGATCAATATTAGAGTGTGAGAACTTGTTTTCCAGTTCTTACAGTAGTCTAACAACGGTGTCATGATACCATTGGATTTTGTGCAATTATTTTAATCCAGATTCCTACACAATAGGGAATAGTATTTCATCGATGTTGATAAGTACCAGACATCTTTCCAAAAGTTGGGAACAGCATTTCAGATAATCACCGAAAAGTGCAGATGCTTTGTCCAAATGTATGCAAAACTTTACCAACCTGTTCCCTCTCAGCCTGATAGATTAGTTAGAGAGATACTCTATTCCTTCTTTCTCTTTGAAATCTTGCACGAGCAAGGCTCCTGTCCCCAGGCAGAGCTTTGAGTTCAAACTGCTTTTGGAAGAAAATGCACTTATAGAAACATAGACAAAGATAAACTCAACCTGTTCTGTATTCAAAACCCCAAATCAAAACGTCTTTCCATGTTAGAAAACACTAAGATGATCTGAATCTTAAACGTTACAGTGAACTTCTTACTCTTGTAATTGGATGACCTAAAACCTAGAGCCAAATATCCTGATCGTCATCATGGTTCAAATCTGGATAAGAATCTTGTTTTGAGATTTATAGCTTGGTCTTCTCTCATTAAAAATAATAATAAAAAAAGCTGAAGTGTTCAGAGTTCTCTGCAGTGTGTTGGGGCAAGGAAAGTTTGGATCAATTTCTGACTCTATGCAAATCACCTTTTTGCCTCCTTCATTTATTTAAATCCCAATAGAGCATGACAAATTGGATCAACTGTTTGACAAGTAATCATCTCATTGACGATCGCCCACTGAAACTCAGCCATCTCTTTTATCATCTGTAGCACACAAGAATACTATGAAAGAGAGAAACCAGTGCCAAAAGGTGGGAGATGCCAGAATTTTTATGAGAAATATATAAAGTGTCAGTTCCTAATGAAAAAGCCTGCAGCTTTTAACAGAGAATAACTTTTCCATAGATGTTTTATTCTGACAAATGTATGTTATAGATGAGTTGGTGATTTCTATCAATTATACTGTCTAGTGTTTACAAACCATTCTGAGGATGATAAAATTTAGCAAATTCTGTAGGATTTTAGACTAATATAATTGCCATTCTATTAGTGGTGGTGTTGGTTTGTTTTTTTCTTTTCACAAAAAGATGGAGCAGAAATTTGGAATCCACTGGCTGGATTGGGTCTGCCAAACCCCTATGCAGGCAGGTTGCATGTCACTCAGAATTAAGGTTCTGCTCAGGGGCAGGAAGGAAAAGGAATTTCAACTGCTCCCAGTGCACAGATGAGTGCATGGGTGGATCAGGGGCGCAAGGATCGGACGGAGCAGCCAGAGATTGGATATGCAGGATGGGGACTTCCAGAGTGAAGCCAAGCAGCAAGGGAAAGAAAAACACGGTTCTGCTTCCAGACCACCCCTGGCACTCCTCTTGCCTGTTACTGACTCACATCCAGGTCCTCATGTACTCCACTTCCGGCAGAGACGCAGGTTTAAGTGTCATCCCATGATCCCTGCAGGCTGCTTGTTCCTGCACCCACCCCACAGCTCACCAGGGCTGTGCTGCCAGGGCTCGGTTCCCTGTTTCCTCACCTGCCTCCTTTGTAACCTTGGGAAAGTCACAAAGGAAAGCGATCCTGATCCCCAGATTTAGGAGGCTAATTCTCACTCTCTCTGTTTCTTTGCATGCCCTGAAGTATGTCAGCCTTGTCAGTACAGAGCAGCTTGGTCCCATGCCAAACCCAGGAACACTAGGTGCCTTGTAATGAGCCTCACACATGCCAAGGGGATGGGTGGAGGATCAATGCGAAATGCTGATGTCAGGGGTGTTTTATGTCTAACTCAAAGGCTTCAGCACTCAGCTCTGGGATGGTCACAAGCTAAACCACTAACCCACACATTATTCATTCCGCAGTTTCTCAGAACATCACTTTGTGCGAGAACATCACTTTTGTACTTCAAAAGGGACAAAAGAAATATACTTGTCATTAAAGAAGATGTCCTTAGCATTCTCAGCAGTGAGACAAATTCTTAGAGCAGGGTAACTAGAATTTGATTACATTTCGATGGTGGCAGTTCGCATGGAGAATATAATGTTGATCCTGTTTATATCAAGTCTCAAGGTGTAAGCGAGACCAAGTTAGCTAACAGAATGTGGATTTCTAGAAGAGCAGAAAGAAAGCATTATAACTGTTTACATTTCTATTGTGGTAGAAATAATGATGGGGATCTCTGTTCTTCCAGGTACTCTGGAGGTTGTCCAGGGTACACCACTTCTAAACACGCTTATCTGCTGCCTACAGCTAAACTCGGTTTAATCCTGTAGTCACATTTTAGCAACAATCTTTTGTTTGTGTTCATAATAAGCTCTTATCTGGAATACATATGGTGCTTCAGAGCCTCTGAGTATTTTAACGTGCTGATGATAAAGATGTTTCTTAGTACCAATGTTCCCCTTAGCTAAAACTGTGCTGTTTTTCTCTTGGGTCTTTCTTGTCTAAGACACTGCAAAATATTTCTTAGGACAGTGTACAGCATTAGAATAAGTTCTTTTAGAGCAGTGGTCTCCGAAGCGGAGTGCATGCACTCCAGGGGGGTGCACAAGATGATACATTGCGGTGTGGGAAGAAAACATTAGAACCTCAGTAGTATATGTACATGACTCAAATAAATATACATATCTCTGGGGTGCGCACTCAAAAGAGTTTGGAGACTGCTGTTTCAGAGCGCTGCCTTCTTGCATTGGGGCTTTTTTATTTCCTAGATAGACTTTGACTTGAAGTGGTACTGTACAAAGAAGTTTTTTGGAGAGTTTTACACACAGATGCACCATGTTCCAGCTCTTCAAGTTACCTTCTTCAATGATTCAATACTCATCTACCTTGCAATACATCTTTAGTGGCTGGACCCAAAGGGACAGCTTTTTTCCCTGCTTCCAGGAAAATGATTGCTTGCAAATACAACATACAGAATTAATTTGCATTAGTTGGCACAGCTAATAAGAAGAAACTGAAAGGAGCTTTTTGACACCGCGGCAACTCCATTCTAAACAGGCATGCTTAATTGTTACCCCACATTTAAGGCTGCTGAATGCAGAATTGTATTTAGCAATAGTTTATTATACGTTGTTGGAACTTCATTACTTCTGCAGGTTTTATATAATTCTTCTTGTGAGGGAAGGATTTACCTGGCCTTAAATTAGCTAACTACAAGATGTTGTAGCACTGTGAAAATCCGTGCAGGCTGAAAAACCTCCTATGGACAAACACCAGGACAGTCAGTGTGTCCTGTGCAAGTTTAGCTAAGGGCCTGTCCATGACTGGGAGTGAAGCACAAACATTACCTATTGTCTCAGCAGGGATGCTGCCGGCTGCGCTTCTGTCTTCCTTCCTCAAGACAGATTTGCAGTAGCTGAATTTTCTCTTGGGTTTCACAAGCTCCCGCTCACACATGCCCCTGAGAAACCAAGCCTTACCTCACAGTTCTCTGCTGTTAAAACTGTCTGTGAATTAGTTACAATCTGTGGAGGTACTGTGGGCTTCCTTCTTTGCACAGCAACTGTTTTTACACAGCAGTAATCTCCATCACATGCATTTGCAGATATTTGGGATTTTAGTTATATGCAATTTCAGAGGTACATCAATGATTCTTTTGTGTGGAAACATCTAGACAACTGTTAAATTTTCCAGTGTTTTTTCTCATTTTATTCTACTGGTGTATTGTTTGTTCTGCTGGTTGAGAAGTATGGCACGGGGCACATAATCATAGAATCATAGAATCGTGGAATCATAGAACCACAGAACCATACAATGGTTCGGGTTGGAAGACACATTAAACATCACCTAGTTACAACCCCGTGCCATGGGCTGCGACAGCTCCCACTAGACCAGGCTGCTCAAAGCCCCATCCAGCCTGGCCTTGAACACCTCCAGGGATGGGGCATCCACAGCTTCCCTGGGCAGCCTGTTCTAGTGCCTCACTACCCTCACAGGAAAGAATTTCTTCCTAATATCTCATCTAAATTTCTTTGAGTTTAACAGAGGAGGAATATTTACACTGTTCTATAAAATTTTAATCTTCTGATGCATTGGTTTTTGTTTTGTTATTGGTTTATCTGGACAATGTGTTGATTTTATTTAGTCCTAGCTAAATTCCGTAAGGAAGCTAAAAGTACAGTTTTTCTGATATAATCACGGTGCCTGTAGGAATGCTCTTCCTGAGCAACTGCCGCATGACAGTGAACCCTATTAGTTTCTGGATCTCCCCACTTCACAGCCCTCCTTAGCTTCTGACTCTGGATTTGGAATTGCAAGAAATGCCCAGATCTACCCCAACTCTGTCAGAAAGAGAAAGCAGTAAAAAAAAGCCCGAAGAACAGAATTTCCCATAAGGTACAAGAGACTTCATATTTCAATTATAAGAATCAGTTACAGTGGTTTTCATTGAAGCTATTATTCCTGTAGTTGTGATGCTACGCATAAGGCCTAAGACCTTCACAGGTTTGTTGGACATCATTTCTTGTGTCCTGAATCGCACCAAAGCAGGTGCTTGGCTTGCCTGTGGTGGTAACTCCTGCAGTCCCCAGTCATACTCCAAGCCTGTGCAAACACAGATGGTACTTGACCCAGAAAATTTATAATGTAACAAAACGCATGTTCATAGTACTGTCCACAGATGCAAACGTAGACATGGCCATGTATTAAGCTTAGGTTTGATGTATTATCCTGAATAGGTTTGCTTCTTGTTAAAGGGAATCTTTTTCTTTTTTCCCATCTTTGCACTTTTCATGGAGAGCAGATGCTTTGGGCTTTAGTGCACACTGCTTCTTTCTAACTGGCCTGCTCCCAAGCACTCTTGATTTTTATGAAACCACATCCTTCTCAGTCTCTCCATCATGAGAGTGCTCTTGTCACTTCCCTGCTCAGCACTGGTTCGGCTGCTGCACTTAGCTCCTGCCCTCACCTGTGGAAAGGCTGCCTCTTCATGAGCTGCTCTCTCTGAGTTTTGCCCAGGCAATTGTCTCAGAAGCAGAACTGATGAGGCAGCAATGGAAGGAGGGTATGAACCCCTGTGAGGATCCTCCCACAACTCTCTCTCCCAGGAAAAAAGAGCATGGGTAAAAGTAAATGATGTAATAGGCTTTTCTGCCACAGAGCGGAAGGTGTAACTAAAGCCTGGGGGACACAGACGTAATGTTGAAATGGCAAATTCTTTTGTAGATCTTTAAGACATCTTGATAAAAATTAGTGGCTGAAAAACACACGTTGCAGAGTGGAAATGTCAGTGATATGGGGCAATCAAAGTGTAAAGAGAGAACGTGAG
This sequence comes from Rissa tridactyla, assembly GCF_028500815.1. NCBI lineage: Eukaryota > Metazoa > Chordata > Aves > Charadriiformes > Laridae > Rissa > Rissa tridactyla. Next base: position 69,708,044 of record NC_071497.1, on the reverse strand, counting down.
GCACCAGCTTGGACTTGTTGAATTAGGCAGGCGTGTGGGCCAAATAAATTTCTGATATAATCGTGTAAAGAACACCAGCCCACCAGCTACTGAACTTGTCTGGTATTTAAAGAGCGAAGAAAGACATATTAATGGTTATTAGTGATATGTCAGCATACATTTGAGAGATGCTTTTGAGACACTCTTATTAATATTTGTAAATTAATGAATAAAACAAAGGTATATAATGTACAGCCTGGGAGAAAGGGGCTGTTATTTCTATTGTAGTTTTGGTAGAGGTTGCACTAATAGCCTTTACTGTTGATATTATTAATCGTGTATCTAATAATTACTAATAATCTAATCATTACTAATAGTTACTAATCTGCTTGCCTGTAATAAACATCTAACAGATAGCCTAAATGGATTATAATATACTATGTAACTTTTATAGAGTTACACACAAGACTAGTGGAGAAGGTCTTTTGTCATGGCAAGAAAAATAATTTTCACATATATATATATATGTGCATACATGTGTGTATAGATATGCATGTAGTTTTTCTCCCAGGGAGGTGATGAAATGATCATCCAAACAGTTTCATAGTTTATTTTTATTTTCAACAGCTTCAATAAAAGGAAACAGAGAAGTAGCGGTGACAGAAAAAAAATTAAGGGTCTATTTGCCATTGTATTAGACTGCTGGAAAAAGACAAGTGAAATTTCTGTAGCTAGTTTATTTTGTTACAGATGTTTTCTAGTTGGTACAGCCACATCCTAAGTAGGGGCAATTGCCATAGTGCCATTGACTTTCAAGCTGCTAGTCCTCAATGAGTCTAACAAATGGCTGCTAGTTAAACATTATTAGGAGTGATTCCTGCAGTGATACATTCTAAGAATCAAGGAACACACTCAGGATTTTTTAGACTTATGCAATAATAATGAAGAAACCATTCACCTCATTGTTTGGTCAGCTGGGATCCCTTGTCTTGCCTGGGGAAAGAATCTGTTACGGAGTTCCTAGTGGTCAATAAAGTTCTTAATTTAAATGGGATGATGGGGGATGTAACAGAAGGGATGCAAGAGCTATCAGTCTTCAAAGCACAGAATGCCGTTTGCTCTCAGCTTGATAACATATTGACAGGCAGTATGGCTCTGTGTGCAATTTACACACAAATCAGCCACGAATTCTGAAGTACTTTAACGTGAGAACATTTGATCCATAAGTGCCCATGACCTGTGGATTTCTAATAGTATCTGGAAATAAATGTAAAAATTCTGAGCGTGCTCTAACCCTACTTATGTGTGAATCCAACTTTTAAGATTTTAGGAAAGAGCTAATGAAAGGACACCAACATGTGCAGCTAGCAGAGGGAGGCATGGGCTAAACTTAAAGCCCACTGGATACCTGTAATGGGATTTGTGGCTAATAAGTACTTCGAAGTGTGTAACATACCATTAAGTCAGGACTGGTTGTGCCTTTTGCGTACACAGTAATGGAGGCAAGAAATACGGCCTTTAGTTCTGCCATAGAACAAAGCCAATCATAATTGACTATGCTAAGCTAATGATGAATAACTATACCAGTCTAATAATAGGGCAAATGCTCATCAATTTGTGCTGCAAGCGTACTTAGAAAACCGGTTGTGATCTGGGACCCACTGAAACCTGGTTGCCATCAGGATCTCCACAGTTAACACATCTGACAGGTGAGCCCTGGTTTAACTGCAGTGATCTGCCAGTTACCCACCTCGGACCCTGCTAGGAATCACTGTCGTCTCCTTATCAGCTTAAATGGCTCATCCAATGGGCTTGTGTTCAGATCCTGGATTGTTGATTGCCGGGGCATTCTACCCTGGCACTCCTTTGGCCGGACAGAGTGGATGAGCTTTATGCACGGCGAGATCCCCAGCTACAGCCTACAGCTGGCTCTACCAAAACAAGCCTGTGCAGGGAGAGACGCAAGAAGTCAAATCAACTGCTCTCAGACTAACCCAAATTCTGAAGGTACCGAAGAGGAACTTCCTTACCTTAGAAGTGAGACAGCATTTTGTTCACCCTAGGTATTGTTAGCAACACTGAAGGCCGTCCCAACTCATCCAGCACAAGACCGAAGCAGAATCTCCTAAAGGCGGACAATTCTAATGAAAATTCAGGTCTTTTTGCTCCTCACCATACCCCAGACTCCTCAAGAGGGGACTATATGGGGTGCGGAGGGGGGTCGCGCCGATCCGCGCCGCTGCCGCGCAAGGCTGCGAGGCGGCGGCCCGCCAGGGGGCAGCAGGAGCCCGCGGTAAAAGCGCTGCCCGCTGCCGGCGGCGGAGGAAGGGGCCTCTGCCCCGGGTATAGCGCTCGCCCCAGCGTGACCCCGGGGGTGCTCCGCGGCTCCCTCGGAAGGTGGGGGTACGGGGGTGTTAGGAGTGTTGGGGTGCCGCTCCGGGTTTAAAGCGGGTTGAGGAGGGCGGTGGAGCCCAGTCTGCGCGTTAATCTGGTGCAATTAGCGTTATAACCCGCGCCAGCTCTTCCCGCCCGAAAGACAAAAAGCGTTATGCAAATCGCCTTCCCCTTCCCCATCCTTCCCGCTCCCCCCCCCCCCCCGCTGCTGTCGGGCTCTGACGCCGTTTCCCCGGCCTGTTTTTAATGATACGGTACGCGGAGTAACTTAAAATTAATTACGAGGTTCTCGACTAAAAGGAAGGGGGGAGGCGGTGTCATTAGGCGGGTTTGGTATTCAGAGCCGTTGGCCACCTGCGCTTGGCGGCGGTGGCCGGCCAAGGGTGCTAGCCGTAGTGACCGGGATGCGGACGCTTCTGCCGCTCCGCCTTTTTTTGGGGAGGCTGCGCGGGTCGGAGAGACCGGCCAAGGTACGGTCCCCGGGCAAGCGGGCGAGGAGTGGGGGGTGGAGGGCAAGGCTGTCTGCGGGCCGGGGGGACCACCCGGGCGGGCGTGGGCGCTGCCTCCTTCCAGGTGGAGGAGTGTTGTTTTGTGGGTTTTTTTGGGGGTGGAGTGTGCGTGTCCGTCTGTGTCTCGGGGGGGCGAAGTGGGGTTCTAGGTCTCCTGGCTGAGGCTCCCGAATTTTCCGTCTGCATACTGTACTTTTTTTTTTTTTTTTTTTTTTTTGAGGACCTACATGGTTTCTTCCCCTGGAAGCTGGCTTGTTGCTTTCTGGCGTATACTTATCTAACCCCCACCCCCGAAGATAAATGCTTCAAAATACTGATAGGACGTGACTACAAAATGCACTGTGCTGTGGGGAGGACAGCAGGAAGGATTTGAGGGCTAGTGAAATCCTTAAAAATACAGCATCTGACATGAATGTTGTTATACAGAGTTCTGTGTAATCTAGTCGCAGGAAAAATACTATAATGGGTCTTTTTGACAAGACCTTTATCTGCATATCTCTGTCTCTCTCTCTTACATCTTTCTGTTTGTCTCCTCCATATTCTGCTTTTATTACAAGAAGTTTGTTAATTCGACATTTCAGCGTTGCTGGCTTCAGACTGCACCACTGTAGGAACTCTTTTTTACAAAACTAGACTGAAAAAATTGCCCCAAATCTCCACTTAACGGCACAACTGGTATGTATAAATAAAATCTTCATTTTTTAAAGTGACGTGGATGTGGTTTACTCTGTAGCCTCAGTAATTTAAACAGCACCTATCTGCTGCAGATAGAGTTGCTATGCACGTCTCTACTAGTGAGTCTGAAAATTCGAACCCGGCTTTGATTTATTTCCTTTCTATCAGTGATTAATGCGCCGTAATTAGCTAATCTCAAAGCCATTATTTACAACTGGGGCAGACAAAGGGAAAAACTGATGATCCAGCACTTAAACCGGCTTGAAATTATGAAACGGAAAGAAATATTTAGTTCTCGGCTCGGAACTGGACAGCCCAGCCCCAGGGTTTTAATAATAGTAGTAGTAATAATAATAATATAATCAATGTTTTAGTTAATTCATTAATGATAGCTGGTAGTTTTTTCGGCCGAAAAAGTACTCCCATCATCTCTCGAGTTAAAAAAAGTAAGCATCTGCCTGGGAGTCCTCCCTCTCCCCCTTTGTTGCTGTGTTAAGGAAGGGAACTAAACGTGCGCTGCCCCGACGCGCGGGCTGTGGGACGGGCGTGGACGAGCGGTGGGGCTCAACCCACGCGTGCCCGCGCCCCCCAGCCCCGCCCGACCCGGGCACCGGACGGGGCTGGCGGAGGTGAAGGGAGGCTGGGGGGTGTCCGAGGCGGCGGTGGCGGTGCCTGCCCGGGTCCGCCGGCTTCGTCAACCTTTTGCAGGAGAGTCCCGGCTCCGTTAAATCCTGAGATTTATTTTTTTTGTTCCCCCTTTCTCTTCCTTTTTGACTGTGGGAATCTGGCTTTCTAATAATATCCTAATCCCCCACCATCACCATCTCCCCGGGAAGATAGGGAAGCTTTCGTTTGATCTGAAAATGGGAGGGGAGGCGGGAAATAATACATCTATGAAAATAGCAGGGAGGGGAAGAAGCAATTCGATTTGGAAATTTAAATATTTAAAAAAAAAAAAAAAAAAAAGAAGAAAAAACAGCACCCGGGGCGCTGGGAGAGGGGCAGAGCAAAGGTGCCTGGTGTGAACAGGCGCTGATTGTCCAAGAGAAGAGGTGCAAATGTTCTTTGTTCCGAGGTGCCTTGCCAGAGGCGCACGAAAATCATCATTATCGTCAAAAAATATTAGCATTTACAGGAAGGAAAAAAAAAAAAAAAGAAGAGAAAGACAAAGCTAGCAAAGCAGAAACCTTGGGGGATGTATATAACAAGCTAAACAGCCTCCCCACCCTGTTTATCATTCCTGGGGGAAAAAAAAAATAATAAAAATCTGCAGCCTTTCCAGTTGCTACTCGCTCTCCCCCTCGCTCCCTCCCCCTCGCTCCCTCCCAAACAAACAATGAATTACAGATGATCGCCCCGTGCCCGCTGTAACGCGGCGACATGGAACAAACCGGGAGGCACCGGGCTGGGGAGGGAGGTGAAGAGCTGCAGGGACACCCAGGGCAGCGCAGGACCGGCCCCCCTCCTCCAGGGACAAAATCTCCTCCTCGCTTTTACTCTTCTTCTTCCTCCTCTTCTTGATTGAGACATAGGAGTTATGCCTGATGCTACTTAGCCCTTGGGGAAAAAAAAAAAAAAAAGAAAAAACAAACAAAACAAACCAAAAACCGAATCCAGCCTCTAAACTCCAAAGAATTTTGCATGGGATTTTGGTTCTGAGAAATGTCCCTGTTTGTCCTAAATCCAACCACAAGGGAGGGGGGTTGGGTGGGGGGACATCTGTTTAATTTGAAGCAATAAATACGCCGGATCTGTGGCTGTTTGGGGGTTTCCATTTTTAAAGATGATTAATCCCACCTCCACAGAGCCCCCCCCCCTTTCCAATTCGACTGTAAAGAAATGGATTAGGAATGGTATCAAGAAGGATTATTCATTTATATCAGACAGATGGAGCTGTACAGTAGGGTTTCAAAGAAACAAAGAAAATGGTTTCTAAATGGTTGTTTGGCATGAATTATTTGGTGGATTTGCAAACAAGCAAGGCGAAGCACTGTACAGCAAGATGTAGGGGAAACCCATCTGGCACCTTCCCCGTCCTTGTCTGGGGCTGGAGAGGTTTCCAGACAGGTAGCTGCGAAGGCGCTGAGCAGACCTGGCCCGAAGGGAGAGACCCTTCAGCGTCGGGCTGCTCTTCCCCCCGACAGCCGAGAGCCGACAGCCTCCAGCCCGCCCCAGCTGCGGGGCTCGGGAATGGGCTGGGGACTGCACCTGCCGGGGGCGTCCATGGAGGGTGGCATCTGCGCAGCCGGACCTCTGTAGGCTCTGGGGGACACGCCTGACAGCCAGGGACGTGGCGGGGTCCTGCCTGTCCCCTCCGGCACCCGACCCATCTCCCCTCGCTCCCTCCCCACCGCGCCCGCTGCACTCAGCCGCTTGCAGAGTTCAGGGCGTAGGGCGGGGGGGACGGGACGGGGGAAGAATAAAGAAGAGACAAACTTTCGGAAGTGTTTTCAGCCCGATCCTCCCCCACCCACCTCCCGCCCTCCCCCAGTGCATTTCTGTTTCTCCCGGCATTTTTCAAGTCAGCCCCGCGCTGAAATCTCTGGCCATTTCAAACAGTTTCAAACGTGATTGACACGTATGTTAATGGTTTGTTTTTGTGCAAAGCGGCTCTGCAAATTTCCAACACAAACACATTGTGTAGATCAGATGTTAGGTATAAAAATGGTTTATTGATTGAAATAACAGAAGCATTATTTTGATTTGTCCTGACATGATGGCTGATTTATAGATTCCTACCCCATTGATTTCTTCTTGTCCGGGCAGAGGGAAATGATCAAATCTCATGAAAATGCCCTTTTGTGCTAATTAGGAACCCGAGATGCATATTATATGTTAATATTTTCTTCCTTCCTTCCTTCCTTCCTTCCTTCCTTCCTTCCTTCCTTCCTTCCTTCCTTCCTTCCTTCCTTCCTTCCTTCCTTCCTTCCTTTTTTCTTTCTCTTTCCTTCTTTTCTCTTTCTCTCTCCCTTTCTCCCTTTCTCCTTTTCCCTCTTTCTTTTTCTTTCTCTTTCTCTTTCCCTTTCTCCCTTTCTTTCTCTCGTTCTCTCTTTTTTCTCCCTCTCTCCTTTTTCCTCTCTTTTCTCTCTCTTTCTCTCTTTCTGTCTTTTTGTCTTTCCTTTTCTCCTACTCTCTTACCCCCTCTTTCTCTTCGCCCCTTTCTCTTCCCCTCTCTTTCTCCCCCTCTCTCTCTCTTTTTCTTTCTCTCTGATGGGATTTACCAGATTTATTCTCTGTGCCATGGTCTTGGTGCGTGTATGTGTATATTTTTTATCTTTTATACATCTGTTTTCACTTTGCACTTTCAATGAGCTGTAGCAGACAATAGTGAGAGAAACATCTGAAAATGCAAGGAGACAGAGTTGCATATGTGTTTCATTTCTGCGGGTTAGTCAGAGAAAACAACAAAAGGACAGCTGGAGGGGGGGAATAAAACACACACTTACAAAGAGGATTGTGACCCTGTAAGAAGGAAAGGCGAGTACAACGAAAAAACACTGCAAAAAGTAAGGAAGAACAGTAGAAGTGAAGCAGGAAGGAGTGTCGGAAAACTGATCGAGAATAAGAATAAGAAGTTAAGAGCTAGTCCGACTGGATGTTCCCTAACCTTCTTTAAAAGGAGAGTTGGGGAAAAGACAGCTCGGTTCGGATAAACAAACTTGGAAGGCGCACCTGCCGAAAATGTGTGTATGATCTGTCTACACAGATGTGTGTGTGTTTATCCTTCTATACATTTATATAGGGGGACCTAGAGCATCCCAACACTCTAATTGCAATCGTGCGTCGAAGAGGTAAGTCTCATAATTCTATCTTTTCTGAACGGAGAATCAAATCCCTTGAATAGCCCGCAGCAGGCACATTTCAGGCAGTATTAGTTTGGCTGGACTTTGTGTGTCTGTGTTTTGTTTGGTTTTATTACTTCTTTTTTTTTTTTGGTTGGTTGTGGAGGAGACAGGGTTCAGTGGGAGACAACCAGATGGGGAGGGAGGGCAATCCCATTGTCTGTTCACCAGAAGATCTCGTTTTGCCCTGGAAAAGGCGATCAAACGCAGCCAGGGTCCACTCAGGAAAGTAAAAGGGATGGGGGGGGCGGGGGGGAGGGGGGCTAGGGGGAAGAAGAGTGGGTGCATGTGGATTTAATAGCAGTGAAAGTATTACAGGGGGATCAGATTTAGCAAGCGAGCGAGAGGGAGCTTTTGAACATCTGTCTAATGCAGCCAATAGAAGTGACATTAGTGATATTGGAGAGAGGGAGACACCGCCGCCGGTCGGGCTGGGATTACGGGAGCCTTCCCAATCCGATTAGCCGCTGCCCCTCTCCTGCCAGCGTCGGAGCCGGAGCCCCGAGCGCCGCCGCCGCCGTGCCGAGAGCAGCCCCGCTCCGCTCCGCGCCCCGCACCGCGCCCCGCTCCGCACCACTGCGCGGCCGGCGCTGCCCCCGACCTTCTCCCCGCCACCCCCGGCAGCCGCCGCGCAGCCCCTGTGCAAAACGCCCCCGGAGGGGCAGAGCCGCCGCCTGGTGGTGCCGACCAAGCCCCTCGGGGTTAATATTCATCGTACACCGCGATGAAATTCCACCTCGCTCCCGGGGAAACCTTTATTCTCCGGCTAATTGTAATTTACAATTACACTTTACACTTCATCACGTCGGAGGTTAGGAAACAAGATTCTTCCATACAATTATTGGCCTCCTTAATCCTATTCCACCGCATATCACCCCGCACCGCAAAGTCCTATTGTTCCCTCCTCCCCGTTTTACCAATCATTTAAACTAGTATTAAAAAAAAAAAAAAAAAGGGAAAAAAAAGATCCCAGTCTGCATAATTTTAGACATCACACCCACGCCTCTGAGCGTGGAGCAAAACGCATCAATGGGTTGCAGCTCCCGGCGGAGGGGCTCGGCTGGCTGCGCCGCGCTGCCCTGCCCGCGCAGGGCTCGCCCAGCGCCGCGCTCCTCCGCGCCCGGCGGGCCAGCAGCTGCCGGGACCACCGAGCCGGGCTGCCTCTCTGGTTTTGGGTCGTTTGGCAGACAGTTTCCCTTCAGTTCGCTTACAGGGTCGATTAATTTAAAAGCTTTCCTTGATTAACGACGGTCCGGTTAGAGAGAAACACACATTTATGAGCTCCCTGCGCCTAAGCAGGTACCCCCTGCCCACACGCACCATGCGCCTCGCAATCCTTGCTTAGCTGTGACCGTAGCCTTTAAAGCAAAGCGCGTCTCCCTGGCTCTCCATCGCGGGGAAAATGCCTGCAGTTTGTACCTCCAGGCATTACAACATGCCTCAGCCCAGCTGAAAGCCACACTGCAGCCGCCCGCTGAGGAGTGTCACTGCCTTCAGCTCTGCCAGGGACACTGCCAGGGGCTGCCGTGGGGCTCTCGGGTACTGTCAGGTTCAGCCTTGTGCCTGCCTCCTCACAAGCTGTTTTACCAGCCGGTAGCAGCTACTCGAAGCATGACTCAAAGGCTGACTAGCACCCAGCTCATGAATTACAGAAAATTGATGCCCTGCTTAAAATTCGCAGCAGTGAATTTGTAACGTTCACATTTTTACGTGACAGTCACCTTCCAGGGAGATAATGTCTAACAGCTCCTGAGTTCCTCCCTTGTAACGGTGTGGAAATAACATGGCAAAGGCCAAGAAGTCCCTCTGTCTCTCATTCACGCACACAGAGCACACACCACCATACTATGCAGCAGTTTCATGATTTGTAGCGCATCCATATAGTATCTGTCTCTGAGAATCTACACTGTTGTTGTTTTGTTTGCTTGTTTGTTTGTTTGTTTGCTGTTCAGTTTGGGGGGGTTGTTTGTTTGTATTTTTGTTGGTTTTTTTTGTTTGTTTTTTTTTTTTTTAATGGACATTAAAACCTATCTTCCTGTAGTGCTAGGTGGGCTAATTTTACTGATCTTTCATCTCTGCATATCGGGCACCAAAGTCATTATTATGTCCAAAAAATCCCTGATTTGATTTTAATGGTAACAGTTTAGTCTGTGTCAGCCACTTAATTAGGTGTAATTGAGGCAAAGAGTTGAGAGTAGCTGAGCAGATACCACTGTTGAAGAAGGCGTCTCAGAAAACCTGTATGAAGTCCTCTTGGTTTGCCAGCCTATCACCTCTGAACTTAGATCATCAAAACAAACAGGCATAGAAGCAATTTGTGCAAAATCTTCCACCAGTTCCTGACAATCCTTCTTTTCCACAGTCTTCAGAGGTTATTTTCAGATCAAAAGTTCATAAATTTGACCTAGGAATCCAAACAGTCTTAGAAGAATAAATTCTATCCTACCATAAAGCCCAATGTTTCTTTTGTTCTTGTATTTCAGTTTATTGCATGGTTGTGTTTCTTCTAAGTGATGAACTCTTGAGCTATTATTTTCATATTAAATCTCTGATGTTCTTAATAAAACAAATAGCTTGTATTATTCTGGTCATTCTTTGTTCTGAAATAGAGGGTCTTATACTAGGTGGACGCCAAAGGTATTCATGGGCCAGCCAGTAGGAGACAGTGACAGTTTGGGGGTCGTAGCGTCTCTCTATTATGTGCATCCGCAGTTCAAGACGTTATAGAGTTCCAGAATAAATTTCTGCTTCTGGAATAAAGAAGATGATTAATATGTTGCATCCTGTTTTCTATATCCCCCAAATTTCTTATTAAATATGTTTCAAGATTAACATAGAGTGCCCTAAATTGATTTTCTCCATTTTAAGGTTTCTTAATTTTTCATTGGAGCTTTTTACCATATATATTTCTACTAACTTTTAAACACCCATTTAAAGTAACAAAATTGAAACCAAATTAAAATGACGACAGATTCAGTTTATAGGAATAAAAAGGTAAAAATATGCATCTCTACTATTTAATACAATCCCGAATTTTATACTGCAGTAAGCACCAGGCATTTTTTCTAGTATTTTCCATTATTTTTTATGTTTTGTTTATACATCACAATCTTTGAAAAATGTATCTAAGACACTCCAGACAGGCATGTGGTGGATTCTAGAATGCATCCACTCTGATGTGGGCTAATACCTATTTTAAAGCTCTTTTGTGTCATCAGTGAAGTGTTTGAATTCCTGCTTACAACCATGACACTTCAGAATGGCACATGCCTTGTATTGGGAGCTCTGGGGCTGGGAAAATGAATATGATATTGAATATCAAAATATAAAGAGCAGAACCTGCTGCTCGATAAGGGTAATTTTAAATTACCAATGCAGGTAATATCTGGGCACATTTGTCTGTAGGTAGGACACAGTCAGACTGCAGCATCCTTTACTGATACGGATTTGTCATCATGAAAGAGCCATCTTTGCTCGCGTTAGCTGAAGACCAGCGCCATACAGTCCATGGATTCCAGAGTGGTCATGGACAAGTGGAGTGGCTTTTAGAGAATAATTAATTGGCAGATTGTGTTTTGAATATTATTGCAGCTGTTCCTGCTGATTCTGTCAGAGGTCAAACCCTGCTGTGCCAGACACTGTTCAAATCTGGAACCAGAAAGCTGGTCCCTGCTTGGTGTTTCTTTCATAAGCAGGAAACCCTGCCTTCTATTTTGGTTTGCTTGGTTGTGCCTCTGGTGCTAGGAGCTGCACCTGAGCTTTAAGTGCAGCAGAATTATCCAAAACTTCGCAGATTAGGTGAAACTTCTGGGGTAAAGCTCAGAAAAAACAGAGAAATGTGAGAGAAAAGAAAGAGATAAAAAAAGTGTGTTAGAGAAAAAAAATGCGTATGATGAAAAGCACTGATCAGAAAAAACGCAGGGGATGTTGACATAACATACTTTTCTTTTACCAAGCAATATTTTCTGGTAGTTCTTTGGAAAATGTTACTCTCTGTTCCACACCTCCTCTTGTCCCTTAAATCTTTATGGATTCCGCTAGCTGCCATGGCCAACTACGCCAAGGAAGAAAGTTTCAGCACACAGAGGGAAGAGTACAGTTTCAAGTAAAAGTGAACTGGTCCGTATTGTTACCTCTGTAAAACCATCTTTCTCTCAGCCTCACCCATGTATACACACGCACACAGGCGTGCGCGCGCACACACACACGCATGCACGCACTCCACACATGTACTTTGCACTGCTTCTGAGCAAATCTCGATTAAACAGCCTGTTGTGCCAACGTATCATATTACTAGCTGGACTGAGATGGGGGGGAGATCATCGGTGTCCATGTTTGACTGTAAATCAGCCAGGTAAACCTCAATGGTGCTGTCTTAATGCTCCATGCCGTGTAACTGTGATCGTGAGTGGTGAGCATTAGAAAGGGATGGATAAGCTGTCAGGGCTGGATTCTTAATGGTACTTTTTTGTACCCTTTTGAAATTAGGATTTGAAGACTCGGGAAGAACACAAAACGGATAACACTGGTAGCCTTTAGCTCCACTGTGGACAGGGCACCCTCAGGTAGCTGGTGCACCCTTATATTGCGCTGCCAGGGCAACCCCCTAACTTGGAAGGTAACTGAGGAAAGCTGCTTCCTGATTACGCCAGGGTAAATCAATAACAGCTCAATAAAAGTCCACGCGGCTCTACTGGGGCAAACCTGGTGTAAGCGAAATGAGAATCGAGCCCTATTGCACCGGTCATTGCAATGGGCTATTTTGTGGTTGGGGCTGTTCAGCTGCCACGGGGCAGGAGCCTGGGCCCGTGGTGCCTGGGAACTACGGCATCTTGTGCGACACAGGGAGGCGAGAAGAGGGCTGGAGCGGGGTTTGGTATTCCTGGGCACAGTAAGCGGCCGTCCCTCGCAGATCCTGGCACAGTGAAGGTGGAGGCCAGCTCTGAGGCTGGAGCTGTGCTCTGGGACTGCGGGCAGTGTTTCTCTGTCCCTTGCTAGGCAGGCTGCCTAAAGCACTGTGAAAGCCAAGATTTCTGACATTTACCAAGTGAAAAGATACACCAGTGTTTTATGATGGTCAGATTAGCTGAAAACATGATCTTTCCCATTTTGTCTGAACCCCCTTTCCCTGCTTACTATTACTTGTCACCAGGGACAGCTTTTCAGTTTTTTTTCCTGGGACCAAACCTCATTTAGATGTATTTTTTTGATTACATGCAGGAGAACGAATCCTCATTGACAAAAAAGACAAATAAACAAGAGTGAGAAGTTAGCTTTGCCAAGCAATTAGTACCATAATTTTGCAATGTAATTCTGGAAATAGGTTTGGTTTGTGTGCACTGGTCTAAATGCAATTTTAATTTCACCACGTGACTAAACGGAGAAAGGATGACTAAAGATGTGACATCATACTTAACTGTAGGACACAGCGATTCCCTTGGAACAGCATGAGCTGTGCAAAAAGGAAGGACTTGTTTGTAAATAAATTGTGTTTTAGGTATTCCTCAGTTTTGGCAGCAGACTGAGGTGCACCCGAGTGAGATCATTGCAGGGTTTTTTTTCCCCCCGGTTTGTAATTCACACATCAGCAAATAGAAACCAAGTCTCCATTGTCGCAGTACTGCAGGTAAATAACTGCTTGGCCACCCATTGCAGAAAATCATGTCCTACACTTTCTGTTGATTTTATTCCCATAAATTTTGACCCACACAATTGAAGGGAATTCTCTGTTTCTAACAAAAGACCAAGCATTTGGCAAAACAAAGAGTCCTTTTTAATCAGGTATATTTCTAATCTTGCTACCTTTTTGTGCTCTAAAATTTTTCTCTGTTCAGCACTAGTGCTATTATTTGACTGTAGAAATGGCAGGGCTTGCTTTGTTATTTCCTGTGAATATTTGTGTCCCGAGTGCTTGTGTTTCGGATGTATTCAGAGGTTGACTTCGTCTGTTGTGCTTTCAAAATTCAGGAGATAAGCATTCAGCTTTGGCTGCGATTTATACTGTTACCAAAGATCTTTGGACAAATGTGGAATGTAAAAAAAACAGCCTAGTGACACTTCTGGGCCAAATTCAGCTGTGACATAAATGGCGGCACAAGTTACATGCAGGATATATGTTGATGAGAGGCGGAGTGATGAAGCATACATGGTTACATCAGGGTAACTTGTATGAGGCCGGCTTTCAGCGTGTAAAATGGGTGTAACTCAAGCTGGTGGAAGGACCGTGTGTGTATCTGTGTTGTGTGAGCGTGCGCATATTAGGGAAAGCAAAGCTTTATCCCACACTGGAAGTAGGAACCAGCCTTATCTGGATGTATTTGTATTTCATTCCCAGAGCGACGTAAAAGAGTCGTAGGGTCAATCTGCACTGCACAAGGGAGTCAGGTGCAGAGATCTCTGTGCTGAGAGCCGGAGGGCTTGGAAAGCAGCCAGCCCCCGTGGGGTCGGCACCACTGGGGGAGCCCCTCAGATCCAGCCCCACCGGGAAGGGCTGCCTGGAGGAGCCACCACAGGCTGCAGGGGGGGCTCCAGGGCCACCCCCACACAGCCCTTCCACCACCTGCCTGCAAGCAGTCATCCCTTCTTCCTTTTGCCATCAGTGCCCCACTATTCCATCCCCTTGAGTGGTTTCTTTCTTCTACTTTCAAGCTTTAATTCTAGTATTCCGATGTTTGTTTCCTATCTTCTCTTCCTGGATTGTTGTAACCCTCCTAACCCATCCGTGCTCCAAGCCTGACCTGGGTGTCTGCCCCAGCTGCCCAGTGTTCCCAGGGCTTCCCTGTTCCTACCTGCGCAGTGCCGGTGGGGACCACACACAAGGCAGTTCCTGTTTGGTGTCTCCGACCCATGACTTAATGGCAGAAGCGAGACTTATATGTTCTGGACACGTTAGATGTTGTCTCCTGATACAGAACCTCAGGGTTTGCTGAGACAATGAAATACATATTTATTTAATTAAAAACAACTCCTGCATTCACTGTAGGGCTTTTGTATTGCTGCCCTACCCGTGGTTAAGACAGCCACCACGTGAGCCTTTGAACTGTGGGCAAACCACAGAACAGGTTAAGACCAACAGATGTGTTAAATCCCCTTCCTTCAGGTGAAATGAAAGGCACAACTGAGTGTCTAGTTGTGAAATAGCTGGAAACAATAGAAGCTGCAGCTGGGGGCATATAGGCCTGAGCAGTGTAATGTGCGCAAGGAAGGTTGAGTGAAGCTGTACTGGGATGAGAACTGAAGCTGCTGCTGCTGCTGTAAGAAGTTCCTGCCCCTCCATTCTTCCAGACTCTTACTCCCACCTTTGCACCTCTCCGCTGGTGGCACATGTATTTGTGCAATGGCATTGGCAACTGGAACAGGGAATAGCCTGGCTAAAAAACACCCAGTAAAAAATTCACTGAATCCATTTTAGTTGCATAAAGTCACTGAACCACCAGTACTGTGAAGCCACAGTTATCAAGCTTCCCCGTCGCTAGTCTAAAATCCAGGAGAATAAATAGTTGTTTGACATGCTGTGAGCAGGAGGGCAAGCAAGAAGTAAGAGAGGAATATGGCTCTGAGTAGAAGCAAGGGATGGAAATTTTCAGACGCAGGACTGGCTAACAAAACATACGGTTGGGGAAAAGAAACAAAGAGAAACAGCTTTATGCTTCTAAGATGCGTGAGGCAGTGACACCTCACACGCATGGGCAGGAACAAGGTTGCAGCAATGAAATGTCTGCTCTGTAGAATACCCTTCCTTGGCAACCAGAAACTATTCTGTAAGAAGTTGATATTGTCTAACTACTCTTGTCCTAGCAGTCACGCTAGGCTCCATGTTTTTAAAGCCCACAATCTTCCGACACGGGTGTTCCCACAGAGGGGCTCCTTAGAGCTAGTGTCAGAGTAGAGACCTTTATATGACCCCTATGACATCTGCCTTTATATGACTTGAGAAGTGACCTGAGCCCCAAGGCTCTGGTCAGAAAAGCCTCCAAGACTCTGTTTCCCTCTGCTTACAGTGCTTAGTATAAGACAATATTTGTTCTGTTTTGGTATAAATTTAAATAATATCATTTTCTTAATGCTAAAAAATAAAAAATACAGAAAAGTAAATATTCACGCTTCAACAAAGATCAGTTATATATAGATGTATCAGGACACTTTTCTCAGTCTTCCCGGAGGCAATCTCTAGTATGCCTTACAGATCGTGGGATGAGATAAAGCGAGTGTTATTATGAAATGATCAGGAGGGTGATGCTGTTTTCTAAGGAACTATAGTCTAATTACTGAATGGCAAGATCATCTGGCTATTCTTATTTTTTTATCATATCCTACTGTGGATTATTTTCCATGAGCTTTCTGGAAGACATTTTTCCCTTAATAAAATAAAATCATATTAATTTACCATAATGAAATTCAAAGTAACTTTCAGTTTAGGGTTTTACCTTCTGATAACAATTTCCTATGTAAAGCAGATGCTATTTTAAGTCTCTTTCTCTTTCTTACTCAAAGAAGAGTGTAATGGGCTTTGGTTGGCTTTCTATAGCAACCCTAGAGTGTTTGACTTTTTTATTTTAGCAATGAAAATATTTAATTCATTTATAATATTTAGAATGTTAGCACCAAAGTCCATTTGATAAAATACATTTTATGTGTTATTTATGAGGAAGACACTTAAGGATTTCAATAATTCTTAAAAATATTTACATTTTTTTCTTCTGACTTTTTGTTTTACACTGTGTTTTATAGGTCTTCATTTCTATTTGATGTAGGTTTCGAACTTCAGATTTATGGCTCAACACCTCGCAACAAATTTTGTAAATATTCTGTGGGGGCTTGGTCCTGAAACATAAACACTTCTGCTTATTGAGGCACTGAGGAAAAACAGACCCCCTCATTTATTATGTGATATCCAGAAGGCTAAGGAGATTTTGATCTCCTTTTTCAGGAACATCTTCTTCAGTAAGAAAAATGAAATGTCATCATGCTAAGGTGAATCATAATAAATGTTATGTCTTGGCTGACACTGAAAAATAAATCAAAGAAAGTTGTGAGAAATATTGGTGACTTTTTTTTCCACAGAGATTTGGACCGGCTTTATAAATTAAACAGTACGCGATGACAGCTTCGGGGCGGTAAGTAAACCATTCAGTAGATAATCTCCATAGTAACAAAAAAAGTTTAACCATCTCAAACCAAAATAGCACATCTGGACTTGGCTGTGTCATATGGCAATAGGGAACATTTTATTGTTGTCAAAAGTCATACACACAAGAAAACTGTGCACAGCTCAATCCTTGTTAGCAGAAATCGGTGAAGTGCAAGCCGTGCGTTCGGGAGGATTCTGACTCTGTAAATCATTATCTATTTGCTCACCTTTGTGCTGCGTAAGGGTCCTGTTGTGATCCATCTGCTGTTTGCAACTTAGGGAAAAAAGCAGCCTTTTCCTTCATGAATATGGAGTCCGGTCCTGAAAATTCTTGCTCGTGTGAGTCGTCCTAAATCATGACGACAGAATTCATTTGAGTAATAGCTGAGGCACTGGGTTCCTAATTAGCAGTATTTAGTTTTAATTGCACTAAACTTCAAAGTTGAAGACCTACTTTACAAGAGAAATGCTTTTGTGTGCTAAATCGAAGACGGAATAATTTAATTGGTGCAATGCTGTAACTTAGAGATAAAGAGCAAACTGCTGAAGAGAATGCAAAATTTTCCTCGGTAAGGACAAGGCTGCGTGTGGCACTCCATATCTCTGCCTGAGAATAAAAGAGAGCAGGGGCTCCGCTTTGCCTCTCGTTCAAGCTGCATAAACTCCGGGTCAAGCCTTGCTAAGCTGAGTGTGTAGCTGATGGCAGGAGGCTTCCACGGGGTTGCTGGCAGGAGCTGCGTGAGGTCCAGCTGCTCCCTTACCACAAAATTCACTTTTAGCTTCACTACGGGGTGTTAATTCGCCCCTGGCTAAGGCAGCAAATACGCAGGGAAGGAAGCAGATATTATCTTCATTTTGTCTTTATAGTGAACTTGCCGTTCCAGCCAAGTCATTTGCATAGAGGGGATGCAGCAATTTGTAGGTATGGGCTATGACACGAATTGCATCTCTAAGATAAACTGTTTCAGAGTTTGTGCTTCCCAAGGCTTTTCCTGAACTGGAGCATTTACGTACCTCCTTTTGCTCAGAGCTGAGCTCAAAGGTATACTCTGGGCCTTCAAAGCTATGAAGTCCTGCATCACTAGCCATCTCTGCAGGACTGTGTGAGAGCTCTACGTCCAGTCCAGATCTCCTGAAGGCAGTCAGCTCTGCCAGACTTCCCCAGCATGCTTTCAGCTCTCCTCATTCCTACCTCCAAACAGCTAAACCTGTAACACCCAGGAGGCAGCTCAGTCTCCTTGGCCAATTCAGCCCTTTTCATCTATCAGACAGTACCAGGACAGTTAAAAAGGGCCAATACGGGTTCCAGAATCGGGACAAAAGAGATTCCTAGATTTATGTCAGTAATAGTTACAGACAGCAAAGTTTGCACAGCCTCACTAATTTCTAGCACTATCTCCTTCCTCATGGGGCCACAGCATGGCCTACGTTTCTATTTATCTGCGCTAACCCCTTCTTCTTAAGGTCAGTCATCTCCCTTTTACTTCCAGGACAGGTCCCTGGACATACCCAGCACCACGAAGTCCTGTGGGTGGGGGATGCTCCTGTGTGAATGGGTGCTTCTTCTCCCTACACACAATTGTGAGGGAAGGAGTCTGCCCATAGGAAAGCCTCCCTGGGCAAAAATCTTTAAGCATGATTCAGCCATCTCTAAAGAAGAGTTCTAGTAAGAGGGAAGAATCCTGCCTGCTTCCCTTCGTTGCTGAAAAAATATTCCTCAGTACTAACCTAAAAGGACGGCTGCAGTTGCAAGCCAAGATTTGCAAAGTCTTGGCACAACAATGTGTGTGATAACAAATGATTTGACATAAATCCTTCCAAGACAAAAAAAGCATGCACAGTAGAGACAGGTTTATAAAGCTGGGTGATGAAGCAAGGTCAGTACCTCTAATCTAAATGCAACAATCTTTGCGTTGCATCACAAGAAGCCTCCTAAGCAACCTTTCCACGCCTCACTGAAATCATACACTTCACAATCTTCCCTTTCATGCTCCCTTTGTTAAATAATTTAGTGTGGATATTTTGGATGAGATTCTCATCGGCACACGGTTATCTTTTAGCACAAACGGTTCCTCCATGTCCTCCCCCTCCCTTTGGCTACGTGAGCGTGCCGGGCATTGTGTGTGGTTGGAGTGGAGAGCATTCGGGTAATTACTTTTCATTATTACATTGTACAACAACATCCTTTACAATTTAAGGTTGCCAGTGCTTCAGCAGCTCTGAGATCCCAACTCAGACTTTAATAATGTGTTGCTAAAAAAGGGGGTTAAATGTTGTTTATACATTACATTTCTGGACGCGGCAAATTTCATTTGCACCTGCCAATGGCTTACTGATAAATATACACTGGTAGAAGTTCAACAGCAGTGGGCCAGTGAGTTAGATAAATACCACATGACACCATAAGCATTGAAGGTTAGTGTTTTCCCAGCTCTCACACTCCGGTAGACATAAACTCTTTTCTTAAAACAGATTAAAAATAAATAAATCCTCTTCGCAAGGTAAAAAAATTAAAATATTAAAATGCATATTCAAAACACAAAATAAATTTCTCTTAAAGTCTATCGCAGTGATCTGCTAGATTTCTTCCCTCTTGGATGTTAATTATGATTTACTTAAGATTTGTGGTCAATTTTTAAGTACAAAAGCATCTCATATGACTGGTTGCCAATTCTGAAGTCTAAAGGCCTTGCTTTATATTGCTGTAGTAGAATAGAAAATATAATCAAAGTTTGACCTTCAACTTTAATCCTATAAACAGAGAATTTGCTTACTTTACCTTGGAAACGGATGTGATTCATCACAGTAGCCCATAAATAACATGTCAAACTGTTAGACTGATCAATGAAAATAAGTTATTGAAAAATAATGTGATTATAAAGTCTTTATGTAAACTAGCGTAGTGTTATTTTAAAATGAGCAGGGCTTTCAGGGGCAATTATTTTTTTTTTTTTAAGGAGGACAGTTACTATATATTAAATGCAGTAAACATTAAGCATATTTGGCCTACGCAAAGCTATTTTTTTTTCAGGAAAAGTACCTTAAGGTAAATAATCATTATGCCTCCAGAGGAAGAATTGGGCTCCACTTGGATCAAGACTGCAAATGGCAGGCTACCCAAACTGCCCGTTGCTTATCACTGTGCCTGAAACAAAAACATAGGGTGAACTCTTGTCCACATGGGAGCACACAGGAATGGTTCAGTCACAGAAAACCTGCATT
Source organism: Rissa tridactyla (assembly GCF_028500815.1). Classification (NCBI taxonomy): domain Eukaryota; kingdom Metazoa; phylum Chordata; class Aves; order Charadriiformes; family Laridae; genus Rissa; species Rissa tridactyla. Next base: position 69,688,293 of record NC_071497.1, on the reverse strand, counting down.
ACAGACCTCAAAGCTGCGAGCAGAATTTCTGGGACGTGAACTGGATGAACTAAGTCTCCACTTATTCATTGTGGATGCTACCTCTGAAGTCTGACAACAGCAATTTAAGTTGGAAGCTGCTAACTGTTCCAAGGCTTATGTTTTCAACAGGAACACCCAGATAATGGATCATTTCACAAAAGCCTTTCAGGTGTCTGCTTGGTTCCAAAAAGTCTGATTTTAAAATTCTTTGATGTGGTAGCAAAACATCTATTCAAACAGTATGCCTTACACTGAAAAAGAAATATATGGAGATATTGAACTGAACTTTTATTTATAAAAATAAATAACTTTGGTGCAAGTGTATTACTGCATTTTATTATCCAGTCAACCAAAAAGCTATTTTACTGAACAGGAGGCTGCAGCTGATTTTAAGCTGCTGTACCAGAATCAGACCTCGTCCAGCATTTAGAACTACCAGCTGAAGTTTGTTTGCATTCTTCATATCAGTAAAAATGGAGATATTTCTCATATCTAAAAATTAGGCTGGTTATTTTGATGCCAAAATATAAATAACATTTTTCAAACTACTTTATTAAAAAGTTCTTGTTTGTACACAATGTAGTCTTTCAGTATAAATAATTAACATATGAATAGACTGTATTGCTGTTCAATGAGACTGGGAGGCAATGGAATAATATCTGATGACAGCTACGTACCTTCCTTTTTCCCTTTCATTGGTGCCATAAAAATAATTAAAAAATAAATTCTTTACCTCATACAGGAAACATTCTGCTGATATTATAGTGTAAATTATGTAGAGAAAGAATACAATACAAACAATGACGTTTATGAGAATAATTTTCTGACAGAGCAGCTCTTTGGTATTTTTTGCACAAATATGGCTTTGTATTTTCTTTTGTTGATATGAACGGAACACAGTTGGATCCAAAAGCATTCTGGATTTGCATCATGACAGCCAGAAGCCTCTTCTGGCCCTTCCCTTTGCCATTTATAGTTTATTCATTTACTTAAACCTCTATCCTGGTGGGAGGAAAAGAGGAAAAATCAGGAATCCCATGTGGACTCTGTGAATCTCTTGCAGTAACAGACGACTCCAAGAATTATCTGCTGAAAGCCTCTGCCCCTAGTGAAACATCACCTTCCTCATCTTTCATAATGCCTTGCTCCACGTGCAGCCTCTGCCTCCCCTGTGCCATGGCCATGGCTCCACCGGTGTCGCACTGGTGGGTGATGAGCTGGGTAGAGCTCCAGCGAGTGCAGGGCTCTCGGAGCAGTCCCATCTCGTAGCTACAGTGAAGCCAAGAGGACACCTCTGTTTGTCATCCTCATTACTACTGGAGTGCAGGAGAACAGTAGCTGAGGTGCAAGCATGCAGGACCCTTGAAGAGAAAAGCCCATCCCAAGTGACTCGTAGCTCAAGCAGGAAACAAAAGATGGTGCAAAGACGCAGATGGGGCAGAGCAGAGGAGCAGAGGATGGGCTGGGAACGGGGTGTCGCGCCTCTAACTGAGGCACCTACCTTTCCATCCATGCCCTCCTCCGGAGACGGAGAGGCTGCTGCGGTGTATGACATGTCCCCCATGCAGAGGGAGCGGGCTGAAGCCCCGTGCCGTCCATCCCCCGGCCAGTAGCCCTGCCGAGCGGGAGCTTGGTTTCCATTGCACCCTATGCATTATAGCAAAAGGCCGTTTTACGGAGAGGTTTGAGGAATGATAGTGAAACGGTTTCTGGACTGTTTATGTAAACCTTCCTGCAAATCTGCGAGACAGGAAGAGGGAAAGCACAAAGGTGCCTGCTTGATGATTTAACAAATGGCCTTGCCATTCTCAGCTGCCGGGGATCAACACTTCCATCTCCCATGTGCTGGCTGTAAAATGAACTTAGTACTGCAGTCAGCATTTACAGACGTGCTTCAATATATTGCGATTGAAGGAACGTTTTAAAGAGTGATTTCCGCAGACTATAAAGCTTACTGTTTATTTCCTTTTTATGGAATATTATTTTAGACAACTGCATGTTAAAAATCATCTGTATATTCACAAAACTTTTTAACGGCATCCTTAATGTAACATGGCTTAAAACATCCACCACATAATTTTCTGGTTCTGCTTTAATATTGTTTCTGGTTTTGTGAATTTTTATGTTGTGTTTGAAGATTTATTTATGGAAAGAGAGACTTCTGATACGAATAATTACAGTATCGATTCTTCAATCAATGCCAAGCAGATTTAAGAAAGTAAATTCCACTTAAGGTAAGGGAGGTGAAAATTTAAATTGCTCAGTCTGTGAATGGAGAAGACACTCTTCAGTTAAAATGTTCTAATTTCCCTTAAAAAAATATTTTTTTAAAAAGAAAAGTATACTGAACACTAAACAAACTTTTGTTGTTGTTATTACTATTCTTGTTTTATTAAAAGAAACATCTGTTTTAAGACAGAATAGCAGTATCATGTCATTACTGCTTTCGCTTGCATCTCTCTCTTCTCACCCAAACATATGTTATGGGTCAGAAGACTTTTTTGTCATTTATACTGATAATGTAACTAATTCACCCACGCATGCTGTACTGGTCTCATAACACATGCCAGTTTATCTCGCACATTACTCAACATGTTGTGGAAAAAAGAGCCTGAAATATCACAAAGAAAAATTGAACAACATACGACTGTGGCTGAGCCAAGAGAAGTGATGCTGGAGTTTATAGATGTAGTTAATACTACTGTGAGTAGTGGTATTGCTGGCAATCCTATCAGTTTAAACAAAAAAAAAGTCACTTACTGAGTTCCTTGTGTAGGGTTGAGCAACTCACTAAAAATAAATCATCTGTTCCTTTCTACTGCCATGAAACAGAGGAGAAATATAAGCGTGGTAGTTAACAGCAAGGCTGACCTTAGAGATTCTGTTGCCCCAGAGCTGATGAGATTATAGGGATGGGAGAGTTTATTGCACAGATTTTAGAAACAAATGCTTTAGGATTTCATTCCACATTTGGGAAAAAAACACAGAAAAACATTCAGTCCTTTGGGACATCTTTCATGACTTGTATATCTTCCCCTGTCAAGATTCAGCTCTCTAAAATCTCATGCTGTGTTTGTACTGCATTGTTGCCAGCTTTTGCTATTTTACAGCAAAACTTCAATTATCGATAATACTGGAGTAAAGTTGCTACCTGAGCACCTCATTTTTCACAAAGAAGCAGCAAAAAAATAGGTATCCATCTCATGGGGCAGTAGGCAGGATCACCGATCATCCTGACTCCAAAAGAGAGATAAAGCAATTAAATATTGTTTTTAAAATCTAATGTGAATATCATCTTTGTGATATTCTAATTTTTTTTTTTTGCAGATTGTGAGTGGGAAGGTACAAAGTACTTTGTACAAAAGAAAAGCACAAAGCAGCCATCTTTTCTCTTTCATCAGAAAGACAACACATAAAAACCAGGCACAATGCTTTAAAGGGGATGCTAGCAAAACTTCATGTATTTCTACCCTAAAAGTGTATTTCTACCCTAAAAGTATATTTCTACCATCTTTGAATGTACAATCTATCTGTAATATTCCACATTTTGCTCTTTTAAATTGTATTGAGCAGTTTCTATACATTTAATTTTTTGCTTTCAGGAATGAATTAATGAAATTATTTGCGTGTTGAATTAAAACTAAATTTATTTGGAAATTCACAACAAAATTGGTATTCAGCAGGTCTCTCTAACCTATCCTAGCATGCCTGCAAAAGGAAAACACCTATTTTCTTCATACAGCTGAGTCAGGAGTGTACCTAACATATCCTGTAAGTTTTAAGAAACTTTGAAAACTACAGTATAAAAAGGCATCATAACACATTCATATTCAACAGTGGAAGCAAGATCAAACACTCCATGGAATTTAACAACACATGATATTTCTCTTAAAATTCCTCAATCTGCATCCAGATTTTTGTCATGTTTCAAGCCTTCACTACTGTTACTCTTTTCTGGAAAGTCCAGATTGTTTTAGATGAATTGGCCTTCAGTAATTTGTTTGCTGGAAAGTAATTTGAAAGTATATGAGAGGTAATAAATAAAACTGAAATTTCATTCCTTTTTTCAGCTTTGCTGTGATATTTTTGGAAAAGATATACATTTATGACTAAGGATAGTGTCATCAATAATTTACCCTTCAGCAAAATGCATTATGTTATAAATTTAATCACACACCAGATCAGACTATTCTAATTTTAAGACTGTATCATAAAAGAACCCTTTTTACTGAGAGAGATGTAATATTCATCTGTGAGTAGTGCCTTTGCATTCACCCTTAAAGAATTAAGTTATTTCAACAGTCCAATATGCAGCTAAAACACTGAAGTTACTTTTAATATGTTGGAAAATAAATTGAAGTTTTTTCCTCTGGTTTCTTTTAATTGAAAAGTATAGACATTGCTAATTTGGGGGGGGGTATACCTCAGAATTTTCATTTATTTAATGTTGACATAATGATACACCTTCTTGGACTCTGAAACTCTCTTGACAGATGAAGAAAAGTAATTGAAATTAAAATAACTGAAATATTTGAAATCAAAAGAATGGCATAATTGAACAATTAACAGTAAGTCATTCTCATTTCCCATTAATTTGTAAAGACAGTTCTATCTCCTAAAGTTGACATTATAATTTGAAAATGATTATATAAAGTTCAAAATTTTTAATTGTAGTATACACTTTACATTTGCATATATTTTTAATGCAGTTTCATGTCTTTAAAATAATGAAACATAAATGGATTATTGCCCTTTTGGCTCTGTAGTAACAAAGGACTTTCATCAATATTTTTATATTTCTATGGTTTCAAGCATCAGTGATGACAGGAAACAAATAAGTCCTTTTCAATCAACTCTTAGATTGCTTCCTTAATTGCAGAAAGGATGAAAACACTGATGGCAATATAGAAAGCTTTAATACGATGAGTCATTTCAGCTACAAGTGAGACTTGGGAAACACACTTCAATTTGCTGTTGTAGTTAATGAGATAGGACGATTCTGCAGAAGACATCTTGCTGATCTCTGAATTCCTTACTAATTAAAACAGTAAACAGAACAATTAGACATTAAAAATAATTTAGTACTTTTGTTCTTAGATGCTGTGATGGAATTATCTTTATGATTAATTCCATTTTCATATTGCCTTCCATCTGATGAAGTGACAGGAATTTTTGAGTAATTTATTTTGCATAAACTCCAGTCAGCCTTATGGTAATTATCCATATGGAAATCTTTGTTCACCCATTTCAGAAAATATAAAACCACTTCTTCTGCAGTAGAGAACTTATCTTGTTTATAGACTGTTATCATGGGAGTTTTTGTCACTACCGTGATTTATGTAGGACTGCAGCTTAATCATGCTTGTACCATGGTCGCTGCTTGGCACTTGTATGCTGGTTACTTATTTCCCAGATCTGCTTCCCATGTAATCCATTATAAAACTGAAGAGGCATGTGGAATAACCGATCTTTAAATACCGGAGAACTGCTGATGAAGAGAAATCCTGATTGTAATAGTTTTAGGTAGGCTAAAATAGTTCTGAAAATACATTTCAGGATTATACTTCTCACTTCATTAGTAGTTTAAGGAATTTCTGTGAAAAGTTTGTACTTCAAGGTACTTGTGTTTCATGGGTGCTGTGTAAACAACAATTATTTGAGATGTCACCCAATCAGATGTCTCAAAGAAAATTCCTTCAGCAAAATAAGCTTAGATTTACTTTCTTGAAGTCTCTCTGTGTGCATGAATATTTACCGTACGTCATTCAATTGTTCTGGTATCTTTACCTTTCACTACTACAGCTACTAGGTTTTAAAGCCTGAGCCTATACACCTCACTTATGTAGCTTTTGCAGTAAGATAAACATCTGCCCATTTGGCAAGTATTTGTTGTGAACATGAACATTAGTTAATTTTTCAGACATTGGATTCTTCTCATTTGGTATCTGACCTTTCCTCACCTGGGTAACAAGTCAAATAACAAGCTTTTGAGTCAACATCATATTTTAATAAGCGAAACTCGCAAAATGCAATGCATTTGCATGTGCTGGTGATACCTCATGAAAAGAAAAACCTTTTCCACCAAAGCTAGTTGTCTAGGTTTGTCCTACAGTTAATAAATATATATATATAGAGAGAGAAATCCCTAGCAAGATTTATCACACTTGTCCTAGGGATAGATTGAATTCTTCTGTGAAGGTTTCATTTTCCCGTTGACTGCAGAGGTTGTTAGACAGCTAGTTTAGAGAGACGCCTCACGTTTGGAGAGGTAGACTTAGATATGAGGAATACAAACCTTGGTTTTTTCAACTTAAAATCTAGTCTGTGAGCATGGCAAAATCATCAATTACATTACTTACTGTAACACAGCTTCAAAAGCTTAACTGATTGATCCAGCTTCATCCTTATATATACTATAAATCAATAAGTAAGGGATATTTCCTCTGAGATGGAACATGCTATTTTCCAAGAAAATGCTTTCTGTTATCAGTGGTTATGATGTGTCTAAAGCAGTAGCGTGCCAGTCTTCCTTGCAAATGTTTGGTGCCACTGTAATGAAAATAAAATTTCACATTAATGCGTGTTCTGTTACACAGGTTTATCTCGAAACACTTATTAGATCTGATCATCTTCAACCAATGCTGCTTTTGTACTCTCAATGGTATGCTCGTTGTATTCCACTACAAAGGTTTTTGACATTGCAGTCCTAAATATTTTACTATTTACTTTTTAGATTCTTTGTAACCATATAGAGCTCCTGCCCTAGTATACTAATCCACAACAGCCAGAGAGGACACATGAACTCTCCACAGAAAGATCAAGAAAGTACACGAGTTTGGGGGTGAAAGAGAAAAATTCTGAGACTTTATGAGCTATGGACCGTCTTTTGGGGAAAGACTACTAAGTCAAAGCAGTCCATTCTCATTTCTGTCTTCCTTCCAAAAAAAACCCCAAGCCAAACCAAACCTCTCCCTGTGTCTGTTTCTGACATTCACTCAAACGACCAACAGGAGAGGTCACTGACCTGGAACAGCCGATGGGACTCAGTCCAAAAGAAGTGTCTTAATTACCGCATTTGCTTACAGTCCATGCCTCTATGTGATCGTGTGGCTGGGGAAAGCAACCTTTTTCACTCTTTCTGTTTTAAGCTACTGTCTTTCCCCCCAAATAATTAAAGATTTATTGAGAAGGACAGTGGGACTTCTTTTCTCCCATCCCAATGTGTCGGTATTCAGTAAATATCTTGTTGCCTATGGAGGGCAGCATAATCTCTGGGTAAAGAAACCGAATTGCAGAGGTTGTTCAAAGATCATACATGCTATCATCTACATGGTGATGATTTTGGAAGTATTAGTGTATATACTGCAAGACTGTTCATTTTGGTGAGCACAGTGGTAAATACAACATTTATTCTATTATTATTATTATTATTAAAGGAGACAATGAAGATTAAATAGTAAGGGTAGGTTCTATAGAAACACAACGTTACATAAACTGTGCTTATTTCTGTAGTCAGAATGATGTCCTTTTAACCAACAACAGCATGTCCCATGTTATTTAGAAAGCACAAAAGGCAATACTCAACTTTTGGTCTTCTTTTTTGTTGGTTGTCTTCTCCTTCTACTCAATATCGATTGAATGTAGATATCCAATCTGTTCAAATCACACTAATCAAAGGAAGTTTCCCTTAGGAAAGAAATGATTTGCAGTACTTCAAATCATGGGCTTTTCTTCCAGAAATTGCATAGCTTGGGACAAACCCAGTCTAAGTCTTCAAGGAAGGCTGCATGGCAATGAGGACATTTCTGAACTGTGGGACCAGGATCTGCCACCAAGCACTGGTTGTTGGGGGGCTACAGGTCCTCCAGAGCCTCTAGGAAATGATTTGCCAGCTGGGGTCTGATGTAGTTTACAGCCAGCTCCTGTGTTATATTACAGTTGATGCAAGCTCCAGTGGTTTGTTTCTTGGTTGAGACTGTCTAACAGAGCAACTCCTAAGGAGGAGGAGATGACACTGTTCCTGTCAGTTTCCTACGCTTAAAGTCAAATCTTTAATTTTCATCACCAAACTTCCATTTTTATTCAAGATACTGAATAGTTCTGATATTTTTGTCTATACATTTCTTTCTGACGTTGAGGAAAACACACTAAAAAATTTAATGAATTCTGTTCTTGCCCAGAAATGTAAAACCAATAACAATACATCATACATTTAAAAAGCATTTCATTAAAGATAACATCAGAATATATTGCTAGTTATAGATCATTTAATTGTTACGTATTAAAAATAAGATATTTCTAACATTCTTTTTGAGCTTTCATACTCTTGAAATTTATCGTGTCAGTCGTCAGCTGCTATGACATCACAAGATGAATTCAAAGCAATAATTACTTTAGTATTTAAAATGCTTGGAGTGTACCAATTATTCAGGCTGCTAAGTGAAAGTAAAAATGTCAGCTTAGCTCTCTAGAATCTCATAATGTTTAAGGGTTCATGAATTACACATGGACCAGACAGAAAGAGAGAAACTAGTGTTTGACTAAAAGACATTTTCTGTGCAAAATATGCTGAAACCATATTTTTAATATATTCTAGTGATTAATCAAAATGATTTAAAACATTTGATTATTTAAGGCCCTGTATTTGAATTTACTTTCAGTGTAAAGCTTTCCCATATTTATTGTACTTGTAAGTAAACAGAACGAGTCTAGTGTTTTACAAATATTCACCTGTAAAATGTAAGGATCCAGATCTTGCATTTTTTGCTACTTGAACCAAGCTGAGAAATGCAGTCACCAAGAACATATGTCTAAGCCCTGAAATTGTATTAATTTGTTTTTAAATTCTGTGTCATGGTGTTCTCCCTGAATAGCTTGGCTGAATGCTGAAGTACTTCAGAAGTGAGGTTATGTTTCCTTTTCTGTTTCCAGACGGAACAGGTTGCCCAGAGAGGTCGTGGAAGCCCCATCCCTGGAATTTTTTAAGGCCAGGCTGGATGGGGCTCTGAGCAACCTGATCTAGTGGGAGGTGTCCCTGCCCATGGCAGGGGGGTTGGAACTAGATGATCTTTAGGGTGCCTTCCAACCCTAACAATTCTGTGATTCTATGATTCTATAATGGCAGCAGAAGAAAACAGCCTTGGGAGGAGACTCAGTCCAGCAGACCTTGGCAGAAAACTATTGCTATAGGCCAATGAAGAACTAGAGGGCCAAGTGGTACATACTATTTTGTATTCAATGTTTCTTCATAAAATAACCAAGAAGAAGGATTGGTTCTTTGTCCTTTTATACCCTCCCTGTTACCAATGCCAGCTATAATTACAATTAAGCACGTACTTATAGTGACAAGAATAAACAACATTCAGTATATACCCATCTTTTTAACTAATTGGAAAATGTTCAGTACCAATTTTCGTATCCACTTCTAGCTCATATGCATCTTTAAAAATTAAGAATGTCCCTTTCCTTGCATGGGTTTGAAAATATTTTCCTCTTCATCCCTACCTCTGTAATGCTTTCTGTTGGAAGTCATAGATTAGCCACTATTTGGTACTGACAGTTTCACATAGGACACCGTAAACCCAAATCAACAAAGAAAGAGATAAGACCTCTATTTTGCAGCTTTGCAACATTTCTGGTGAGCTTTACTGAAGCAGCACGACTTAAAGTGGATGCAAGAATCTCTCTCTTTCTCTGGGTATAAGAAATAGGGTCTAATTCAATTGCAGACAAAGTAAGCCATGCATCAGTCATATCAGATATGCAAACTTTAGTCCATGAAGGTTTGTTTTAGTTTCTCTTCAGATATATGGATAGTATGGTGACAGATCTAGTTAAGCCTATACATCTTTAATGAGTGCAATGCATTTGTGGACTGTTCATATTTGTATTTCAATAGTTCAGAATAAAATTTCAATTATAGAAGGATCACACTGTCTTTGATTATGAGGGATTATTAACTTGCATTTGAGATCTTATCTGGCTACAGAAAGTTGTGTGTGGTCTCAGAATGAATTTCTTATTTCTCTTCAAAAAGACTTCACTGGTGAAATGCTGCAGAGGCAAGTCACCAGTTTTTAAAGGCTTCAGTCTGAGAAATTCTGAGAAGTAAGCAACTGCAGTCACATCTGTTCTCTGTTGATGCACTGAATATTGTGACCCACCTGGTCACACTCCGTTTTCAAGTCTTTCAGAACCTGAGGAAAACTGAAAACTGCAGTGGGAGTCATGTACCGAGTGTGAGCAGAGGCCAGGAAAGATTATTGTACTAGTCTGTGTGGGCTTTCAAGTGTCTTTAAATTAAGACTGATGTTCTGCTTAGACTTATAATGCAAATAATAAAAAATACACCTAGTTTTTCCTGGGTGAATATTCACAGTTTTCAGGTGGAAGGGGATCACTGTTGAGATTTCATTGACCAGCGAAGTGTCATCAATTCATATTATCAAGGTTATCAGTGATGATTCTCAAATACTCTTGATGGTTTCCAAGTCCAGCTCTATTTCTTCAGGCGTATTCTGAATCTTCTTTGAAGACAGAACAGGAGGGTATGAGGAGAAGAGTCTTTTCTCAGGTTATTAGTCTCACTCAGCTCATTACCTTCTCTGGTTCAAGGCCAGAAATCAGTGTGAGTTTTGGTAAGCTAAAATCCTATTATAAAGATTCTACTGTTCAGATCTCTCTGCTGGTGATAATCATAATTAAAAATGCCATTCATTTATTCAGAGTGATTATGCTTAATGACTTGCTTGAAATCATTTTCAAAGATCTTATGAAAAATTAAAATCTCAGTTAAATTCTAAAGTGCATTGGTTCTGGCTTACAACAATTTATACTATATTAATCTATTATAAAAGTGTGCTATTCATTCAAACTGTGAACCAGAGTCTCCACTGAGTATTACTCTTTAAAATTAGTCGTTAAGGACTGGCATCTGAGACAGAGACACATTAACTTCAGTAAGCGTTATTAGCTTTAGGTGATGCTGTTAAGTGATGATGAAATGAAGACTTTACTATGATGCCAGCATAATTATGATGTATACTAAGAAGACAGATTTAGCTTATTCTTAAAACCTCAGGAAGTGTAGAACCATATAAACGCCAGCGCACCAGTTAAAACCTGACCATATTTGAAGGAGTAGCTATGTTAAACATGAAAATACCAAGGATTGTACAGAGCATATTGTATGTATATTGATCAGAAAATCAATAAGAAAATTTAGAATCAGGTATTAGAATTGTTGATACAAACATTTGTGAGTACAGGAAACCTGAGGAGAGATACTCAAAAGTATCATTATACAAGGGCATTATATAATTTATAAATTTGCAACATAATATGACAAAAGAACCAGAAAAAAGGACAAATTCCAATTTCTTGGTGTAGAACTGGGTCCAAACTTTTTCAGAAGAGAGGTTTTTTTCCTCCATATATGCTCAGTGCAGTGTTGTGCTATAAATACCAGGGAAGGAGACAATGGGACTAGGCGATTCTGATCCAAAAGCCCTTGTAGGCCAAGGGAAATATGTTGCAGCCGAGTTCATTGCACTTTTACTGCAGATGTTGCAGTCTGATCTGATTATCATGGCCTGATATAAATCATAGGAAGGATATAATTTTTTAAATGTATGCCCTCAGTCAGCTCCATTGATGGTTCCCATCACCATTGCATGACATGTTGCTAGGAAATACTGAAAAAAGTAGAAAATTTATAAGAAGATTTAAAACATGATGTTGAAGATGTCATCTGAGATTAGGTAATAATTAATATTATAATTATTGACTAGCAAAACAGTGAGGATGACCTATAAGTAAACTGCAAACATATGGAAACTTTATGAAAAAAGCTTAGAATGCATTATTTAATGAATAAATAAAAGAAGAACTGAGATGTCTATACTGAGGAAAGAAAGCAATTAAACTTCATGTCAGGAATACAAATGAAAATAAAACCTATGACTATAGTTTTGCAAACAAATAGATAAGAAACACTAACTAAGCTGTTAAAAAATAAATTAGAAAAAAATGCAGACATGCTGTCTCCCTCAGGAGAGAGGTAGATGGAATAACAAGTGTCTGCCACCTTGAATTTGGCAACAAATCCATGCAATAGGCAGAAATAGACCCCACACTTCATTGTACTGTTTAGTGATTTAATGTTTTTTAACCTAATTCTTTGTCCTTTGCTACACTTCTCCTTAAGTAATATGATGCTGCATTCTACAATAAATATTTTTTTCACCTAAAATCAAAAAAGAGAGGTGTCAGATAAGCTTCTACGAGTAAAAAAGCTAGAAATATAATGACACTAAAGACTGAAAGATAGGAGAACATGATGAGTTAATAGAATGACACCTTTCTGCATTCAAGCAGATCTGTAAAAAGTGAAACACAATCTGTGTGCTGTTCCTGTGCAAATGATAATCAATATCTGTAATTTTTAAATGTGTGCTTAGGTTTTCGGGTCATCATTGATAGTATGGTGTTTTATCTGTTTTAGCATGAGTGCTTAAAAAGACTGTGTTCTGATGAGGTGGAAATAATTTCACTGTACTGTATTGTTAGCAAATTTAGTAGGTGCAATGATTACATAACTATTTAAAACATACTGATGCACGCTTAAAGCACAAAGTTACATTTGATACAGCTTTTACTTGGAGTAGACTTAAAGCATAATGTACTATGGTGATGTATTTCTTATTCTGCGGTGATTATTGGTATCTCAAGGTACTATGGTAAAACAATGTATTTAACTTTTAAAAAGTTAAGGGAAAAGACCAAACCAAAATATTTATATATATAATAGTGTTGTGTAATAGTGCCTCCTGCTAGATGTAGGAAACCTTATACTTAGTACCAACAGAGAAGTTGAATTTAACTTTTCATTTAAACACAAGGGAAAAGCACATTAAATTCTTTTCAGGTTGGATGGAAGCTGAGTTAGAAGTGACATCAAGCCCCAGAGTACTTGTGGGGATGAGTAGAAGGACACCAATTCAGAGGATTCTTTTGAATATTTTGTTTTGGTTTTAATCAAGGAATTTAAAGCAGGTATTTCCCACAGCAGCTGTGTGAATCTCACTAGTATTTATATTGACCTCTTAATTGTTATAAAAACATGTATTTTGGTACAATTATCATTAACCTGCAAGCAATAACCTTTTACATGTTTAAAGTGGTTGCAGTGCTTGTTATTATAGCCCACTTTCATTGCTGTTCATTTAGTATGCTGTGTTTTTAACACAAATGTAATCCACTCTGCATTTTCCATTTAAAATGCATAAGGCAAAGTGCATCATAACAGGATGTAACTACGTATTAATCAAATTAGCACAACACTTCAAAGGCCCTGGCTTTTTACTAGGCTACTGTTAGATCACAATTCATGATGGAAAGAAGCAGTGTAATGAAAGGCTTGGCAAGGGAGCTGTTTATTTTTTTTCCAGAAAGATATATTGGGGGTTAATTTTCATGACGGGAAAAAATGTGGAGGAAAAGTAACAGTAAGCATTAAGCTAAAGCACAATAAATGGAATTTAAAATACTACTGCAGCTTTGCTATTGACAAACACAAATGTAGTAATTAGTTGATGACAGAACAGAGCTCAAATGACCTATTGTTTAATTATTCAAACTTCATGACCCAAACAAAGAAGAGGCAGATTATTCAATATTCACATTGTGAAACAGGAACAGCTGGGAAGATTCTTCCCCCATCGTACATTTAACTTACTACATATACATAAGACCCTTCAACTAATACTTTTTCACTACTGTTTCTCAGCACTTTCTAGTATATACTATCCATTTGCAGTTTACGATCATTTAAAATTGTGTTTCAGAAAATGAAGTGAAGCCTTGTGGCATATTGACTTCTACATGGAATACTCATGATTTAGGAAACCCAATCTAAGATGCTTTCAGTGGAGTACAGCAAAGCATCAGGGACGCATAAGGGAACAGTGCCTGTTTTTCTCTCCTTGCAATGTGAGGGCTTGTCATAAGACGTCAAAATGGTTTTCCTGCTTGGACGTATACTCTAGCATCACTGGAGTTTAAGCTGAATTTAAAAAGGGTTTATGCTAAACTTCGGGATTACTTTTAAAATTTTTTGATCTTTATTTGTCTTAACAACTCATTTCCATTTTCTTCATTTATGTTTTTAGACTGCAGGGTAATTGGGAAGTCGGTCTGCAAGTCAATGCTGAAACTCACCTTGACTTTAGCTGCAGCGAGACTGAATTAATGTATTCAACAAAGTCTTCCTTAAAGTAGCAATAACTTCCTTGTCTTCCACATTCTGCCATCCAGTTGTTTGCTACTTACTTGTTTATTTATGCAAACTTTTATGCATGCAAGCTGTTAATGTTGTTTTCTAAATCAGTACGTAGTCATTGCACCCACTACTCTTTTCTGTTTATTCCCAGTAGATGGAGGAAACAGTACTCAATCCTCTGTTTTATGCTTTGTGAAACATATAAAGGTCTTTATGGCCATATCTCTGTTTTCATTATTGAAGTGCATTAGTAAAACCAAAACCTGTATGAGCACCTTTTTATAAGAAGCTGAAAACAACTTAAATTTATCCTATGGAAACTTGCTTTGACATACTTCATTTGACGTGCACATAGGCCCTTGCTAGAGAAAATCACTGAGGAAATGGTATCTTAAGTTTTGATGGTAATGCTTCCAAAAGGAAGATTGAAGGTGACAGGCTAAATCTTCAGGAACCTTTCAATTATGAAAGAATGCAGTCAGTGAAAATTCAGAAACTGTTCAGAGATTAAAAATATTAAAAATAGAATCTACCTTTAAAAGTACATACATCCTTTCATGTGATATCTGTATTACAGACATAGCACAATGTAAGAATTTTATATGAATAATAATATAAATTTGTATTAGTTGTCCTTATATAGAGGATCTGGGCATTAGATAACACATATTTCAAATGGTGCTGGAACCATCTAGTGCTTAAAGTCCAAATCAAGACATGTTTTGAGGAAGAAACTTAGTATTTAAGTGTGTCTTCTGCCCTCTGTTAAAAAAACTGAGACTGAACTAGAAACTAGATTGACATTCCTTAATGATTGATAAAGCAACTAGATTGATATTCCTTAACGTTCAATAGTTTAGTGTAATATTTTTAGCCATTGTAGCCTCAGGTTTTTTTTCTGTTTGGGAGAAGCTGACAAAAATCCCATACATATTGGTACAGACAATCCCATACATATTGATATAGACAAATACAGTCACATGTTATTACTAGTTGCAATATGAGAGCCGCACACACACACACAAACTTCCTTTGCTTTTAAAAATGTCAACAATTTAAGTCAAATCATACTATGAGGTTTCATTGCGTCTGAATGGGGGGCCTACAAGAAAGCTGGGGAGGGGCTGTTTGCGAGGGACATGTGGCGATA
This sequence comes from Rissa tridactyla, assembly GCF_028500815.1. NCBI lineage: Eukaryota > Metazoa > Chordata > Aves > Charadriiformes > Laridae > Rissa > Rissa tridactyla. The sequence continues at coordinate 69,672,844 of NC_071497.1, read as the reverse complement.
GGACGAGGGACAATGGTTTTAAACTAGGGCAGGGCAGGTTTAGGTTAGACATTAGGGAGCAGTTCTTTACACTGAGGGTGGTGAGACACTGGAACAGGTTGCCCAGAGAGGTGGTGGAGGCCCCATCCCTGGAGACATTCAAGGCCAGGCTGGATGAGGCTCTGAGCAACCTGATCTAGTTGAAGATGTCCCTGCTTACTGCAGGGGGGTTGGACTAGATGGCCTTTAAAGGTCCCTTCCAACCCAGCACATTCTATGATTCTATGATTCTATAATCTAATAATAATTGGATACACAATTATTACAGTATCCACATTTAGTGCTGACTGCCATGTGCTGGATCAGAAATATTTTCTTCTGAAAATTTCCAGCTAACTTCCAGTTTAAGTTTTAACTTAAGCTTACAAGTTAAGTTACTTTTTTTGTATCATATCCATCACAATGGGTTCATAGGAACTGCTTACACAGCTTTTAATGGTATCATTCTGCCATTGTGAATGACCAGGATGAAATATGGGGCTAAATTTTGACCTTAATCACACAAAACTCTCACAGATATAGCTGAATACGATTTGTCTAATTAAACAAAGAGAAATATGAAATGGGAATACCTATAATATATCTATCTCTTTGTATCACTCACCATGGTATGATCTTCCTATGTTCCCTCAAGATGAGTTTTAAATGATTCAAAAAATTTTACCGTATCACTAGAGAGAGTCTTTTTCATATATGACAGACCAAGCATCTTGAGAATATCTCTATGTTTTCTCAATTTTATCCTTTTACTTCTAGGCTGAATTTTAACTTAATATATCTGTTATCAAAACAGGGATAGGATAATTTATTTTTTCTGTTGCAAACTGTGCATATAATTCGAACACAGAAGACTAAGCAATAATGACTTGCGGGACATTTTGGAGATATATGTTCAGTATGGCAGTCCTGAGAGGAAGAAAAAGCAATTTTGAATATCTGGCTTCTTCTAAAAATTTAGGTATGAAAAAATTAATGAACTTTCAGAGAAATAAATTGTTTATGGGAAGATAAGTGCAGTACTCTGAAATTTCTCCTAGAAGGAAATCCAGTGACGGTTTCTGTAGTAGGGACAGAGGAATCATACTTCTGTGCCTTTCTCATGGAGAAGGGGACTATCCAGTCACTGCTTCAAGGAAAGGAAAAATCATGATACACAACTATAAAATTGAAGCTTTGATGGGGAGCACATGTTCCGTAATTTGTCTAGGGGATCGGATTGCCTGAACTGGGCTCATTTCAAGCACCGAATTTCCCCTTATACCATGACAAGGACAGAGAAAGTGAAGTTACTGAGCTGCTCTAGATATGAGGGAGCTGTAGCTACGAGGGTGCAGAAGGATCTCAGAAATAATTCTTGTTCTGGTAGGGAAGGAATTTTAGTTTTAAAAGTTATTTGTCTCTCATATCACCATTTAGGCGGCATAGGTCAGAAGACTGTAAGTACAGCACCTTAGATAGAATTATATTGTTTTAATGGAAGGCAGAAACATTTTTTTAAATTGACTTCAAAGAGGGGGTGGGAGGGGGCAATTGTACTGGTAATGAACAGAGTGATTTTTAGAGAAAAGACCATCTTTTCTCTAAAAGGGGTGACAAGAATGGTATTGTATTTTACTTATATAGCTCTCCTTTGAAAATATGACCACAGGAACTCTTCCAAAACCAATATGCAGATGATGTGGTGAGAGTTCAGGTATCTCTCTGAGAAAAGCTCTCATGCTTAGGAGGAGGATTCTTTAGATACTTCACATAAAATGCATCTTTCAAACTCTTGAAATGCATTCATCTTGAATCAAGTACTCCGTTTTGCCAGGGATTTTATAGGCATTTTAAACAATATTTAATACTGAAATACAGGGGTTTTTTTTATATATCTATTTTCAGTTACCACTTAATTAATTTCATTCCCCTCTGAAATAAAGTAATCTTGGTTGAAATTCTTCAGCCTTTGTTTATGCATAAGGAGAAATTATCTTATGTTTCAAGAAGATTTTTATTTGCTATTCATTTCCTCATAGGCTAAAAGCAAGAAACCTCATCTCTTCCCAGGGGTGATTTTCAAGGCATGAATAGCTGGCTCCATAACTTTCATTGGGTCTTAGGTACAAACGTATTTGGTTTACATATTCTGTTCACTGTTCTGTTTAAAAATAGCTCAAAAAATTAAGTTATTTAATGAATAAGAGTAGGACTTTCAGGATTTTTTTTAAATCATTACTTAGGATATGGGATACATATGCCGGAAATTGCACTATTTATTTTTATACTAGAAACCACTCAAGTTCAAGTATTAGAGATAAGAATAAATAAACGAATTTAAAATAAAATCCCATGTGTCACTGAAAAGTTTTTTATTACCCTAGGCTTGGAATTATCTCAGACTCCAGACAACTATATTTCAAATATTCACACAATTTGTCATATAGAAACAGTATTCTTGTTCAATTCTGCTTCAGTCTTTCAAGGTGTGTAGATGTCCATAAAATCAAGCCAACAAATGAAAGGGATTGCAGTCCAACTACATTTTTCAATATTTACTATTTTAAGGAATATTTTCTCAGGGTATAAGCTGAAAAAGATACAGCCAAGATCCAATGCCAAACATTAGTGCACATTTCGGTGTCAATATTTCAACAGTTCAATCATGAAGTTATTCTAAACTTTTAAGAGATTTAACCTAAAGCTGTAACTCTTTTTTTTTTTTTTTTTTTTACTTTTTTAAATAGTGAATATTGAAATATTTTCTATTGAATAGAAACATTGAATAGTTTTCTATATGACAAACTGTGTGAATATTGGAAATATAGTTATCTGGAGTCTGAGATAATTCTGTTGTTAACATACTTAATTATTACTTCTTTTTTTAGTTAGCTATCCAGAATGTGAGATTTTCAATAAGTGCTTGCATAGAAATGTGCTAACATCTCCTCACCCCAAAAATGTTAAAATGGTACTTGTTTTATTAAACATAAAGCTTTTCCAGAGGGAATCATCTGTCCTTTTGACATGTCCTTCTGTTTCTGTGTGTGATATGAAAGTAATACAAGGATCCATTAAAACAGAGCATACAGTTTTCTAGAATATGGTGAATGTAGAGATAAAAAACCTCCTATTATATCCGATTTGACACTTCAAGGTTCACCGAGTAGCAAGTGTTGTTCTCATCTGATTTGCGACAGCTGAAAAACAAATTCTGATTTACTTGGTCTGAATTTGAACTTTTAATTATAAAATAAGCGGAAGATAAAATGCAGTCATGTACTGAAGCCCTTGTTCAACAAAGCCAAAAGGGCTTTGTTAAAGAACTATTTCCCAAATAATAACTTTCTTTAAAACAAAAGAGCTTTTTGGTGAAGTCTTTCCTTTTCAAACTTTAGCAGTACTTTTTGCATCACAATCTACTATTTCCAAAATGTTATCAACCAAAGTGTCAAATTATGTCAAATGATGCTAGGGCATCCAATCATTGCAAAGTTTTGCTTTTAGCTCTATCTCTATCTAATGTTTACCTTCTGGTATCTCTCTGTTGGCTTTCTGTCTTCCAACCAACACATGCCGCCATCCATACATAGTAGCCAGTTGGTGGCCCTGAAGATTTACTAAATGTGGTTGCTGTTCTTCACTTTGTCATTCTGCCCTGGGCTGTGATAAGTCAGGTACCTGAGACCCATCTAAACAATTCGCTACTCGTGGCTGGGAAGGAGCTCTGAAAAAATGTCCTTGTAATCTTTCCCTCTTTTTCCACAGTGTATAATGAGGTGTTAGCTATCTTTTACTTGCATTCAGTACTGCTAGCGCAGGACAGTACTGCTAATATAACTAGCAGCCTTACTTGTGAGATTTCAAACCCAATTGCCAGAGCAGAAGGCTTAGATAACGTCTGGTGTCCTTCCAAAATGAAATGAATCTCCTAAACTTTTGGATAGCTTTGTTCATTGTGAATATAAATGTACTGTAGTCAACCAGTTAATATCCTACTTAAACAAAGTTTACTTAATAAAAAAAGGCTTTAATTATATACAGCTGTATACCATTAATATTCTTGGACAGAGCTTTCTGCACACAGGAAGATATAAACTAAATGAACAAGACATGACCTAAGACGATACATAACTGTTTCCTTAGTTCCAAAAATGCATTTATTGATTTTGTTTTCACCATGGTCAGAATAATACAAACATTTGTCAGCTGCATCCTTTAGCACTCAGCCCAGGCAGAACTATTGAAAGTTACCCTTATAGATTCCACCACAAATAAAATGTTGCAGGATATACCACTACATCCCTTCTTCATATATACAAATAATCTTCACAGAGTAGTGCTAGCAGTGTTAGGATACTTCAGTTGCTATTGGTAACAATAGGGATGATAATACTTTCGGGATGAATTATGTATTAATTGTTTGGTTGAAAAAATGGAGATGAACTTTATTTATGGCTGGGTTTCTCTAAAAGGGTTACAAGGGTTGCTTTTTTATTGTGCATGCCAGGTTTTCAAATCAATATTTATACATTTTCCCCAATGCTAATGCAACCCTATCCATTTGTTAAAATAAACAATAAAACCTGACCTATTTACAGTGCTCTATGTATGTTATACCAGCTATTCTGTAAACATCACTGTAGAGAATTAACACTATGGTTTCAGAAGCATAATTTATCAAATATGCTGTCTGAAAATTAAAGGCCTTGTTCTATGGTCCTTTCATATATGCAGTGCTCTGAAGTGATATGGAGGTCTGCATGAGAATGGGTTACTGGACTGTACAGCATAATTGTAGTCCACAGAAATTTAGAAACTTATTGAATACCTGAAAATCCAGAGTTTCAAGGATCAGGCCAGATTCTTTGTTAATGTCCAGGAAAATTAGCTCTTTTGAATCCAAATTTATACCTTCTGAAGATGTAATTAATACCTGTGAGAATATATCTCCATTCTAAATTGCTAGATTTCTTAATACTCTTCCCATCACTCCTCAACTTTGACCCTAGAGAATAACTGTCTACTGAAAGAAGAGGATTTTTTTAGCCTACATGGCTCATCCATCTTTAAATCTTTTCTTCGATCTTCTTTTCTTTTTAAAACCAAGACTGCTGACAACTACACTGAGTGTTAGCTGAGAGAGTAGTCTTAATTTATCTCATTAGAATCTGAGCCCCGACCACCAACCTCATTTCACCTCAGACCTTTTCCCCACATTTATTAAAAATGACTTATGTCTCTCTAAGGCGATTTGCATAGAAAAGTTATGTCAAGTGCATAAGTGCAACAGATCCTATATTCAATACACCCATATCGCGATTTTCACTATCTCTTAATATTAAAAATTAATTTTAGATACATAATGAGAAAAGTGCTTATAAATAAGAACAAACTGTAAGTAGCTGTATTGGGAAATTCCATTTTGCGCAATGTAAGAATATGCAGGCATATAACAGTGAGATTAACTGATTCTTCTGTCATGTCTTGGTGCAAAATAAGAGCAATTACACTGACCACAACTAAATCTAGGGCAGATTTTGATTGATATATTTAAAATTATAGACTCAAGGATTGAAAATTAATTTCCAGAACCAGATATAACTTTGGAAATAGGTACATATCTGTCTCATAGGCCATGTATTTAGTACCACCTTATCCTTAAAGGAACTTTAAACATACTTTTTTTTTTTAAATCAGCTGTTGACTATTTCACCAGTAAAACATATACAGTCATATTCTTCTCTGTTGAAGTTAATGGGAGCCTCACTTTGTCAGGGAGTGTTGACCTATATTCTGCAGGGATTTTCTCTAAGAAACATAAAACTGGCAACTGAAACAGACTGGCACAAATCCGCAAGCAGAGATTTAAGGTCAAAAGATATCTTTACAATAGCCAAAACTGAGCTTCATCCCACCTAAGTTTAGTTGTTGCAAGTTGACCTAAGTCACCACAGAAATCAGTATGCCTGGACAGAGGTTCATCTTTCATAACATCAGTGTCAAAGATACATGGATGGAATGCCCTTTGGTTGTGTGAGTCTCCCTGTTGACTGTCAAAGAGCACAAACAGATGTTTTATAGAAGTTATATTAGCTTAAGATAACTGAAACTAGGTGATGAAGTCAGCCATGACCCTGACTCCTTGAATATTGAAAGCTCTGGAGCTTTACACACTTACTATTCCAACACAGGGAATTATTCTTTTACTGAGGGAACACTAACCAGTAACATACGCTTTGAACTAAAGATGACTTGTCAAACATACAATATTTCCATTATAATTCTCCAATGCTATAAGTAAAGACCTGACTGATCTCATCTAAGGACCATTCTTAGACGGACATGCAGAGCTCTCTGCAAGCCCAGAAGAAACTGGCTGCCCCACCTGAGGAATGGCGCAAGCAGCCCCAGTCTTGCAACAGCATCATCATTTATGGACTGAAATAGTAGCAGTCTTGCATGGGCAGATGCAAGATAAGACTGATATTGAAGGAGCAGATGATTAAAAATATTGAACGTCTCCATTCCTTTGACAAACAATAGCCACTGATAAGGATTTAATGAAGACCAATGGGTTTTGATGTGTACATAGGCACAGTTTCCATTGCAAGTGAATAAAAACATATTTGTTTGCTTTTTCTTCTTGAATATCAAATATGGTCCTTAAGAAAAGACCACTATCCTCAGACATAACTGCCTTTATTGCTATTATTTAGGAAACATGAAGGAAATAAACAAAAAAAGTTCCTTTAATTCTCATTGCTCTCATTGTATTTACTTTTATTTTTAAAAAAAGATAGCATTCAACCTTCTGGCTAAAGTTAAATTTAAAGATGCATTTAAGATTAGTTTTTAGGAAAGTAAAGTGCTTAACTTATTTGAACTGATTGCTGATAAAAATCCCTTCAATATCACTTAGTATGCACTCTAAACACTTGTCGGGCAGGAGAAGATACAAGTGCTCCCTCACTATACCAGGAAGAGGCTGGATGATCTCTGATGCTCTCCCACATGCTGCAGTTGACAAGTTGCCTGTATTATCTGTTCTGTAAGTGGAGCACTCACACTTACCATTGCAGGAGCTGTCACTCTTACTTTTTCCCATATCATATTTAAAGAGACTGCTTAAGATATCCTCTTCTTCCCCCAATTTAATTGTGGAATTAAACACGGTTATTTGTATTCACAGTTAACATAGACAAAACAGAGAAAGATAAAATGATTTGCCATGTTTGCTACCAGAACCTCTTTGTGATTTGCTGTGCAGTAGCAACGTCATCAGGTTTTATATACTTATATATAAAACTTATATATATGCCATTAGCCAAATTTGGAAAAGCCCATTTCTTTCCTTTATCAAAAAAAAATACATACATCAACACTGGAAGAAAGGAAACACAAGACTATCCAGCAGCCTTTGCAGTTTTGATGGTGTGGATTCTCTAGCTTTAGAAAATGGAGTTATACTTAGCTAGTTAAGAAATATTTAATAATATCATTCTCAGAAATGTTTCTGACAAACAACAGAATAAGGGTAAATGACCGGGTAGGGCTGTCTGTATTATTCAGGACTTTCTATTACGGTTACAGTCCTTGCCGGTCTATTCCAACCATTTGAATTAACACAGAAATACAGATGTGTCTAAGCAAATGAAATTCAGTATAAAACAATCTCAGAAATGAAATACTCCGTCTCTTACACTTCCTCTAAAGGCCATTATAAAGCACATTTGTCTGAAATGTTATTTAGCCATATGAAATACTCTTGTATCAATGGAATTGCTCAAAAATTAGAAAGCTGGCAAATCATTCTGTGTAAATCTACAGAGCTCATTGTTTTCGCTTTACCTGATAATTTTTACGAAAATTTTGATGTATGAATAGTTTGGGTTTGGTCATCTTTCAGTATTCTAGCCTTTTTTTGCGCTTTTTTTTTGCACCTTTTATTTTTCTTGTCTTTCTCTTTTCCCTTGTTATTTCTGTGGTTTGCTTTTTTTTTATTTCTTTAGTATATTTTGTCACCGAGAAAATGGAAAGTCTTTGTTTCCTGAAAATCTAGAAGGGCCAGAATAATGTAAAACTGAAAGTAAAAAAGACCATCCGATTCCTCTAAAAAAATTCTCAGAACTTTAAAATTTTGGGCCAAAATATTATTTTATTAATATCTATTCTTTTTTCTCTTCAGTTTATGGACATGATTTTTTTAGGCACTACTCTGTTTTTCCATGAGAATTTTGACACCGTACTAGAATTAATAGCTGACAGTATTAAGAAAAAAAATTCTCTTGTCAATTATTTTCAGTGTATGAATTGTATCACGTTGTTTATATACATGAACATGAAGCTGATAGTTGAAAACAGGAAATAATTTACTGCAGGGTGACTTAAAATTAACATTGACCTTGTTTTAGGTCTCAAAGCAGTCAGTTCTAAAAATTTATTCGGTTTGCCTCCGCAGATGTGAAGGGCCATGCAATCTACCCTCTGTACAGATGAGAAAGTGCGTGAGGCCGAGCACAGGTGCGTTTTACACCGGGGAGAACCAGCAGGAAACCAGCACATGGCTCCACATGCTGCTCCTCTGCAAGACTCGGGCTGCTTGTGCCGCACCACCTCCGCCTCAGGTACCGAAACGCCAGCGGGCGTGTGGCCACAGCTGTGCCCATGGAGAGCTCCCCCGGCACGGTTCAAGGGATTTGAAGTTAATGTTGGCTTGGCATTAACTGTACAGCTATCTAAAATCCCTCAGCTTTGGAAAGCGAATGCATCATCTAGGATGGATGGCTGTAACTATTCCCCACGTGCCTCTCTGTCCTCTCCTGCAGCGGATTGCTAACCCTCGCGGTGGTAGAAAGGAGCAGGTGGCAGCTATCTAATGCCTTGCTATGAAGCCACATGGATGCATTTCTCCTGCATGCACACACCCCAGGGTCTTCTGCCTTTAACACAGGCCCATCTGCTGCTCTCCACTGCACATGCTGGAGAGGATACTGGCGCTTAAAGAAATGGGCAGTAAAACCATGACATACATACCTGGGACCAAAACATCATCTGACATAAACCATTTGAAGCTGAGGGGACTGTGGTCTTTCTTCACATTTTTAGAGTCTCTCCCAGGCTATGAAGATGGCTTTAAACTACTCTAGAAATGGAAGGATTTAAAAAATATATTTGAATTCTATTTTTTTTTATTTTCTTGGAGATGCATTGTATATGAAAGCACTATGCTGTACCACTGAACTCATTACACCCTCTCTGAGGCATCAGTTTCTTGATCAAATTCAAGTATAAACTCTGTATTTCTCTGCTTCTGTACATGAATGAATCAAAATAGACTAATGAAGGA